>NC_134269.1:39540793-40140793 GCF_031893055.1 Leptodactylus fuscus
ATGCCTAACAATAATTACACCGCTGTTAATTACTACAGGCTGGGTGATGGGGAAGTGCAGACAGGACTATTTACTGATATATCACCGGCTGGTATCACAAGATCCCATTGGGGGGATTTATCAGCTTAGGTTACTTCCATATATAAGGCGCCGCAGATCTTTTCTCGGTAGCTGAACCCATTTGGCCCTGCTTTGAGATTTCAGTTATTTGATATCTCTGACATTACGTTCTATGTAAATTTCCATTGACTTGAATGGATTAAAATATTGTGACAGGAATTTCCAGTGATGAACATTTCTGAGCAGCGCAGATTGGGTTCGGTATTTTATAAAGTTGGAAATCGGCGGCAATCCAAAGTGTAGCTAAGATGGTAGGTGTTTTCTAATAAAGCGATAGTGTTGGTGAATATCTATCGTGTCTGCTTCTTAATATATTTACTTTCCTATGCCACTGATCAAATCTGTACAATAGAAGTCTATGGAGAAGGGAAAGCGAAGTAAAGGAAAGCGAGTTGGCAAGTATGGATTAAAATCTACCTATAGAAATTCCATTTGCTGTGCTATAGTTCTACGTTATCCGTAAATACAAGCTAAGAATTGGTTGAGTGTAAAACCTCCTGTTCTGAATACCTGCAGAAATATCTATCTAAGAATATTCCGAGCTCTTACTAAAGGTTTATAAAAACCAATATGCATTCTAGCAATGCTTAAGAACAATGAGCGAACCGACGCTCGCCCTGAGGAGGGGAAGAGAGCATTCTTGGCTGTCACTTGAACCACCAATAAAGAAATTAAAAGAGGAAAGCAATATAACACGGCCACTCAATGTATGAATGAACCAGATAGGCGTAAAAGCAATCTAGATAAGAGAGGGACAAATGTGTATAGGCGAAGAGCAGCCTGGAAAGCTGACGCAAGGAAAGAGGTTGATGAGGTCGCTTTTAATCCCATAAGAAGTAAAAACTGTAAAGTTGATTCATCAGCAAGACAAAGACGCCTGGAAGATGGAGGCCAGCAACCTAGATCAGTATTCACTTTCCCTGCCAGAGAGATGGAGGCCGGGAACCTAGATCAGTATACACTATTACCGCCTGGAAGATGGAGGCCGGGAACCTAGATCAGTATTCACTATTACCGCCTGGAAGATGGAGGCCGGGAACCTAGATCAGTATTCACTATTACCGCCTGGAAGATGGAGCCCAGCAACCTAGATCAGTATTCACTATTACTGCCGGAGAGATGGGGGCCAGCAAACTAGATCAGTATTTACGATTACGCCTGGAAGATGGGGGCCAGGAACCTAGATCAGTATTCACTATTACTGCCTGGAAGATGGAGGCCGGGAACCTAGATCAGTATTCACTATTACCGCCTGGGAGATGGAGGCCGGGAACCTAGATCAGTATTCACGATTACGCCTGGAAGATGGGGGCCAGGAACCTAGATCAGTATTCACTATTACTGCCTAGGAGATGGAGGCCAGCAACCTAGATCAGTATTCACTATTACGCCTAGATGATGGAGGCCGGGAACCTAGATCAGTATTCACTATTACCGCCTGGAAGATAGAGCCCAGCAACCTAGATCAGTATTCACTATTACGCCTAGATGATGGAGACCAGCAACCTAGATCAGTATTCACTATTACCGCCTGGAAGATGGAGCCCAGCAACCTAGATCAGTATTCACTATTACCGCCTGGAAGATGGAGGCTGGGAACCTAGATCAGTATTCACTATTACCGCCTGGAAGATGGACGCCAGCAACCTAGATCAGTATTCACTATTACCGCCTGGAAGATGGAGGCCGGGAACCTAGATCAGTATTCACTATTACTGCCGGAGAGATGGGGGCCAGCAAACTAGATCAGTATTTACGATTACGCCTGGAAGATGGGGGCCAGGAACCTAGATCAGTATTCACTATTACTGCCTGGAAGATGGAGGCCGGGAACCTAGATCAGTATTCACTATTACCGCCTGGAAGATGGAGGCCGGGAACCTAGATCAGTATTCACTATTACTGCCGGAGAGATGGGGGCCAGCAAACTAGATCAGTATTTACGATTACGCCTGGAAGATGGGGGCCGGGA
This sequence comes from Leptodactylus fuscus, assembly GCF_031893055.1. Taxonomy (NCBI): domain Eukaryota; kingdom Metazoa; phylum Chordata; class Amphibia; order Anura; family Leptodactylidae; genus Leptodactylus; species Leptodactylus fuscus. The sequence goes on from NC_134269.1 coordinate 39,542,886, forward strand.
ACCTAGATCAGTATTCACTATTACTGCCTGGAAGATGGAGGCCGGGAACCTAGATCAGTATTCACTATTACCGCCTGGGAGATGGAGGCCGGGAACCTAGATCAGTATTCACGATTACGCCTGGAAGATGGGGGCCAGGAACCTAGATCAGTATTCACTATTACTGCCTAGGAGATGGAGGCCAGCAACCTAGATCAGTATTCACTATTACGCCTAGATGATGGAGGCCGGGAACCTAGATCAGTATTCACTATTACCGCCTGGAAGATAGAGCCCAGCAACCTAGATCAGTATTCACTATTACGCCTAGATGATGGAGGCCAGCAACCTAGATCAGTATTCACTATTACCGCCTGGAAGATGGAGCCCAGCAACCTAGATCAGTATTCACTATTACCGCCTTGAAGATGGAGGCCGGGAACCTAGATCAGTATTCACTATTACCGCCTGGAAGATGGAGGCCGGGAACCTAGATCAGTATTCACTATTACCGCCTGGAAGATGGAGCCCAGCAACCTAGATCAGTATTCACTATTACCGCCTGGAAGATGGAGCCCAGCAACCTAGATCAGTATTCACTATTACTGCCTGGAAGATGGAGGCCGGGAACCTAGATCAGTATTCACTATTACTGCCTGGAAGATGGAGGCCGGGAACCTAGATCAGTATGGACAACCACCAGTATTACTGCAACAATCCGCACACGAAATGACCTAATGTCCACTTTTAATTACATTGAGACACCATTGTGGAGCATGTACAGTGTGCTGGGCCACTAGGGAGCTTACGTATGTGCTATGTGGGAGGTATAGGATGGTGTAGCATTGAGGGGGCATTCACATGAAACAGGAAAATGCATGCTGTTTTGTTGTGGTTTTTGCTGAGGTTTTCTAAATTTACAAGTGAAACAAATTTATTTTTCAGCTGTAAATTCACTAAATGTTTTTAAAAAACTGATTTTTTTTTACATTTTCTTTTGGTAAAAATTATTCAGTAGGGGCGCCCTGAGTCTGAAAAGGTTGGGAGACACTGATGTAGATCAACTTAGATTACTGTGACAACGTACTGACACCTACGCACATTTTATATGGTCTACTACTCATAGAGTAATAGTAGCATTATATAGGTATCGCACCAGGGGATCGGAGTTTTCTCCCCATCAGCTGTCATACACCATCTCATACACATGACGCTCTCCGCTAGGGTCTCCAGTTATGATGTGTCTTGATATAATTATGTTTGGCAGGCTACAGACATAGAATGGCAATGCATTATTGAGAGACAATATTCCTTGTATTTGTCTGCTGCTTTGATATGCCGTAAGCAATGTTTACAATGTGGGATGATGAGAAGTCATCTGTTAGACTCTATCCCTCCATCTAAAATTCAATAATTTATTACAACCCATGCATACTAAGAAAGTCCTATGAGATGTAGATGAGTAAAAAGCAGCTTCCTGTCCATATCATTATAATACCATTAAGTATAGCATAGAACAATAGACAGTATATATCCTCAATAAAGGGGAAGCAAAGGATCTTATTAAAGACAATGGTTTACAATTTACCGAGTGGCTGAAAACCATCACATATGTCTGTACTAATATATTCAATATTTATAAGATATATCTCAGCATGTCGTCCATATCCATATGGTTATCACTGCTCTACACAAGCCCATCATGTATAATGGCACTGCACATCATTACTGGGTGAATTCCATATCACTGCTATACGTATAGAGGTAACACAGCTGAACTTCACATTGAAGATCTAGGATTTCTTATAATACTTCAGGAATAGATGCAGCAGAGCAGGACCTGTCACTCGACTCAAGATCGTATCACTTGCAGATCTCAATGATACTTTGAGTTAATGGTATTTGCATCCTTTTTCACAGAAATAAAATGTTTCTAGACATACATCAATGTATATGGAGAGGTTTATGACAGTGCAGTGGATGATTTTTATACTGTGTTTTTCAGTATCTACTTTTTCTGGCTTGTGGAACTGCAAGTTCAGAACTACTCAGTGCTCTTTCCCTCCCCCCTTGTCTTAAAGCCTATGCGGTTGTATCTTCCCTCTTACTGTGATTTCTTAGAATGTTATCAAAAATATAAGCCATGCAATGTACATGGATAATACTGAACACACTTACCACATTATGTTACTAAGGCCAGGGAGTTGTAAACACTGCAATTTGTTGGTGGTGGAAACGCCACGAAAAAAATAGCGGCTTTTACATTCAAAGCAAAGTGGATGGGATTCTAGTGAATCCCATGCCTACTTTGCGATAAAAACCGTGCTGTGGATATGCCGCGATTTCCAAAACCGACACAGTTTTGCAAATTGCAGTATGTCATTTATACCTACGGAAACGCCGGCGGTTTCCCAATAGGTATAATCAAAACAGAAAGTCTGTAGAAGACATCTCTGCAAACTTAAAGCGATGCGTGAAGAACCGCGATGCCGTCACAGTTTTATCTGCAGCACTTTTTTGCTGCAGGACGCCACATGGGGCCTTAGCCTAAAAGGATTTTCCTACAATTGTCACATATTACCATCCCTAGGGGTCTGATCACTGAAAACCCCACTGCTGCTATAGACAACTGGTGAACCAGTAACAGGGTCATGGGCATTTTAGGCTGTCAGGGATATTTGGGGCTGGTGGTTTAGTGTCCTATAAAGCCTACTCGTAACCGTAACCGAAAAAAAAAAAACAGCTTCTGTATCCTTGGAACCTACGTAGTCATTGACTAAAGCTGGAGTAGCACCAGAGATACATCCGGTGAGACTCAGTGGACTCATCTCCACATGAATATAAGGTTACCGAAATCTGATAGTGGTACATATGGGATCTTGTACAGAAAGGCCACACCCGCTGGATTTTAGTGCATTTTTTCATATAAATAAATGTGGATTTCGGTGCAAATTTTGAAATCTTTTTTTTTTTTTTTTTTTTAAATCCATGTCAAAAGAAGAAGTAAATTCACTTGCTGCAAAACCACAGAGTAATTTAATTTCTGCATTGAAAAAAATCTGCATCATGTGCATGACAGATAGAATTTCTCTGTGACTTGCCAATGGATTATGGTGTGCATTTTCAACATTGAAACAAACACAGAAAATCCACATTTAATCCTGATCCTCTAAGGCCTTGTACACATTAACGGAAGACACTCGGGTGACACTGGGATGACCGGGTACCTTCCGACTTCCAATAACTTCAATGGGGCTGACACAGAGCTGGATAGGACAAGCTTCATTCTTCAGACTTGGTCATGTGCATGGGGTCTATTTTTACAAGGGCCACTGACAGTATTAGGAATAAAGTATTGGGACACTAAACCACTGGTCCATAAGGGTCCCACATAATACATGTCCGATGTAAGGTGGCCCCAACTTGTATCTTATAGAAGGACCTGCAGTCTTCGGAAGTCTTGTGTAGTCCATGACTGGATGGGCCAGGGTTATTTGGGTGACACAAGGGGACCTATACACTATAGGGCAGGTTATTTTAACATTACGGTAGACCGGTGTATGTGCTTATAAGTTTAGAGCCAGCTCTCCACTTTGATTAATTATTTCCTCCGAGTGACTTGATCTTTTCTTAAACCTTTGATGGACGGCTACCCATCCCTATTTGATGCCATGTAAGCGCTTGCTTGGAGACGTTCTCCAGACGTCCTGCACAACACATGGAGAGGCTGTTAATAGCATACATTGACAGCAATGCTGCGACTGCAACCAGCAGTGGTGGATTCTACCATGAGCGTGGCTAAGAACACAGCCATGGTGACAACTTACAAGTGCCCGAGGCCATCGACAGCTGTAAACACCAACTGTGTCGCTAGGACACACAATGGTGACAATGCCAGCCAGGCACACAATCTGTATACCAACATGGAAGGAACACTGTCTCCCTCGTGTGCATGTGTAGCAGAGCTGAAGATGTCACTTATCAAAGTCAGTATCATTAGTGTCCTAGGATAACTGCGTCATAATGTAGTAGGAGAACCTGCAGGCCTAGAAAACTAAACAGCAAACTCAGCTCTGCTAAACTCTTCTACACACTGTCGTGTAGGAAGAAAGCGGAATCTCTTAGGCTAGGTAATGGTTAATGGAAATGGCGTCAGGACTGCTAAACACAAGGTACCTGATGTCATTCATGTTTTAACCATGGGAATAAAATTCAGTGTTCTCGCTTCTCTTAATGTATCACTGCAGCTGTGCTAAAAGTAAAGTGTAATGGAGTATTTTATGGAGTATTGTCTTCCCTACAGCCACAGAAAAACGTATTCCCTATGCAGGGGTTAGTGCAGACATTTGTATTCAATACTACCATATGTGGTAAGATAGAGAGATAGATAGATAGATGGATAGATAAGATAGATAGATAGATAGATAGATAGATAGATAGATAGATAGTAGATAGATAGATAGATATGAGATAGATAGATAGATAGATAGATAGATAGATAGATAGATAGTAGATAGATGATAGATAGATAGAAGAAAGAAAGAAAGAAAGAAAGAAAGAAAGAAAGAAAGAAAGAAAGAAAGAAAGAAAGAAAGAGAGATTGGATAGACTGATACAGTACATAGATAGATATAGATGATAGAAAGAAAGAAAGAAAGAAAGAAAGAAAGAAAGAAAGAAAGAAAGAAAGAAAGAAAGAAAGAAAGAGAGAGAGAGAGAGAGAGAGATTGGGTAGACTGATACAGTACATAAATAGATATAGATGATAGATAGATAGATAGATAGATAGATAGATAGATAGATAGATAGATAGATAGATAGGAGACAGATACTAAAGATATGAGATAGATAATAGATATGATATTTCTGATTTATATAGAATCATAAGCTCATGATGTCACTAATGAATCAAAGCCATTCCTTGCTGTACCATGTACCACTTAAAATATGTGTGTCTTGTAGGGTCTGAGTGTAATTGGTTACTCTTTGGACCTCCTATGTCTAAGCCCACTGAATATATGTATAGAATCATACTGTATCATGAATGGATGGATGGATAGAGAGATAGATAGTTAGATAGATAGATAGATAGATAGATAGATAAATAGATATGAGGTAGATAGATTTATAATGTACTTGTATAGTATATTATTTTCTTTGCATGGTGGGTATATAGAATAGAACAGTGGTAGATTACTTGGCAGCTGAACAGCCCTAACAATTCTACAGGATGCACCCCTACTCTGGGAGTGTATGGTGGACCCGTACTCTGGGAGTGTATGGTGGACCCCTACTCTGGGAGTGTATGGTGGACCACTACTCTGGTAGTGTATGGTGGACCCCTACTCTAGGAGTTTATGGTGGACCCCTACTCTGGCAGTGTATGGTGGACCCCTACTCTGGGAGTGTATGGTGGACCCCTACTCTGGGAGTGTATGGTGGACCACTACTCTGGGAGTATATGGTGGACCCCTACTCTGGGAGTGTATGGTGGACCACTACTCTGGGAGTATATGTTGAACCCCTACTTTGGGAGTATAGGGTGGACCTCTACTCTGGGCGTGTATGGTGGACCCCTACTCTGGGAGTGTATGGTAGACCTTCTTTTGCTCCATTTGTGAAGGCTCCACTTACTGACATTCTTGCATTTTTCTATCCTGTTACATTTTCTGTCCATGGTGCTGAAATGCAAATGTTTAAGGTGCTGACATGTATAGATAGATCAAGTGCTATGGATAGCTAGATGCTCAGTCGTCTCATGCGTTCCAAGTGCGACCACTTCAATGGATGGAAATGTTTTTCTTTCATTTGGAGACCATACCACCCACTGTCTTCAACTTATATAAAGTCAGCTTCAGCCTTCAGAACAGCACGCTCCCTAAATCCCTGGGATGCACATGATTTCACATACTCCTCTGAAGATCCATTACTTATTCATGAGGTCGGGCGTGTTTTTGCTTTGCAGTAGAAAAGTAGTTGCCACAAACAGCTGTAAAAAGAAATTTATTGGGTTATGGATACTTGGTAATGAAGTCACATCCTCTAATCCTTTACCTTCTTATATTCTTTGCTGTCTCTAGTCATATTTACTAAAAAAAAAGCCCTATATCCTACCTCTGTGGCCTATATGGGATGGGAGTGAGCCCTCAGGGGTTGTACAAACCTCCATAACTTAACTCTTTTGGATCTCAATTCTAAATGTGTTAAAGGGATATCATGTGCCATTCATAATACTAGTGTCCTTATTTGTGTCATAGGAGTTTTTGAGCCCCCTAGCTCACCAGGGAATGAGTAAAACCGATACCTCTACATATCCTGTATCTCTGTCTCTAGCATAACCTTACATTGCATGACAGTAGGGATTGTTTGAAGGGTTCAATATTTGGAGCTAACAATATACGAGTTCCTCCTTAGTACAAATAGTTGTAGAATTTTATCCTCGTTGTACAACAAATGTTACCCATATAGGCATACCATTTGATCTAAGAAGAACTATTTTTTTTAATCATCTATCCACAGGACAGGTCTTCAATAAGAGATCAGTCATGGCCCTGGTACCCCTGCTGATCAGCTGTGTTAAGAAGCTCACAGCGGTGTGACCTCTTCACTGCTTACATCACACGTTGTCTGTTTCATAGGGGTTGTCCTATGCAATTGCAACCTTATCCAGTTCACTTGTATGGGACAGGACTGTAATTACATTGTATGGACGCTATTAAAAAGATGTGCGATGTATACATGGTGCTCGTACAAACCTGGTGTCCACTTCAAATAGCTAATCAGTAGAATTGCCAGGCCCTTACTATTCTGAGGATAGATCACCAAATAAAGGAAATGGACAACTCGTTAAAAGAAGAAATGTTCTGAGAACCATGTTAATACAAATTACCATTGCTGTGCTGTACAAAGTAACTGTGATGATGATTTTTGGATGAAACTTTTTGAGAAAAATAAAACATAGCTGATATTCCAGAAACAGTAAGCTATATCAGTTTATGTTACATCTGCGACCATATCTTTTCATATATCAATTTTCTGTCCATGATTTTCCATCCGCATGTTAGTGTTTTTTGCATCCATGTAAAAATGGAAGGATACCCAACCCTCTAAAAAACGGTCCCATGACTGTTCAAATGGAGCTTACAGAGCGTCTTCTATTAATGGCCCATGAAATATGGACAGCACATGAACAAATCTTCTCTGTTTGTGAACATGCCCATGAACGTCCTATAACTAATAACCAATGGGCAGAATCCTTTACAGTATTCACTGATGTCCCGAAACGTGAGACTAGCTATTTATAAGGACTAGAGATGAGCAAACAGTAAAATGTCCGAGGTTCGATATTCGTTTCGAGTAGCCCCTCAATATTCGACTACTCGAATCGAATATCGAACCCTATTATAGTCTATGGGGGGAAAATGCTTGTTTCAGGGGTAGACAACGTTCAATCAAATTATACTTACCAAGTCCACGAGTGAGGGTCGGGCTGGATCCTCCGTGCAGTCTATTCCTTGCAGCATCCCCGTGGCGTCTTCCGGCTCTTCATTCACTCTGCCAGGTATCGGGCCTGGGCAGAGTCGACTGCGCATGTCCGCTTGTAGTGCGGGCATGCGCAGTCGGCTCTGCCCAGGCCCGGTGCCTGGAAGAAGGCATCGGGCCTGGGCAGAGCCGACTGCGCATGCCCGCACTACAAGCGGACATGCGCAGTCAGCTCTGCCCAGGCCCGATGCCTTCTTCCAGGCACCGGGCCTGGGCAGAGCCGACTGCGCATGCCCGCACTACAAGCGGACATGCGCAGTCAGCTCTGCCCAGGCCCGATGCCTAGCAGAGTGAATGAAGAGCCGGAAGACGCCGCGGGGAAGCTGCACGGAGAAGACTTCTAAAAGTAGGAGAAGAACCTGCATTGATTGGCCGACTGTATAGCATTCGGCCAATCAATTCTGGTTCTGCATCGAACTTTTACATTCGAACAGTGAGTGGTATTTGATCGAGTGCGAGTATTTTGAATACCGTAGTATGGAGGACCACTACTCTGGGAGTATATGGTGGACCCCTACTCTGGGAGTATATGGTGGATCAATCGAGTACTAGTCGCTCATCTCTAATAAGGACCAACTAACCCCATATTCCATCCAATCACAAATCCAGCAACAATTCCTTCCATACTATTGTATTGAAGAATGAAGCATTGTACGTTAGCAAAAAAAAAAAAAAAAAAGAAAAAGCCCCTAATGACCTCATTACTCTAATGGAATATACATACCAATCTGCTTGTCGCGAAAATGCCTGGCAATATAAATCAACCGGTCGAAGAGTGCGTTTGCCGAAGCCGCAGTCAATAAGACCATTTTTATTGTACAATGAGAAGTTCTCCAAGGAAGAAATTGGCAAGGAAAACAGCAGCTTAGAAAGGTTGTGTGATTATATTGTAAGGATCCCCTTTGGACTGTACAAAAGAGAAACACACAGGAGGCGGTGTGCCGGAGCGCATTGAGAGAACAGGCATTCATAGAAATTTCTTCTTTTCAAAATTTTGACTGAAGTGAATGGGTTTACTATCCGGTGCCCCTAGCTGATGGAGACAGATATCTTTTTTATATGATAGTCAGAAATATCATCTTATGTATACATACTATAAGGCAAAAACAACATGGGTTACCCCAAATTATGTGGGATCTGTGGGAGAGGTGTGACAGCATCGTACTCTGCTGTAATTGTTTCATCAATGCTCTTGGGGGGCTGTTGGTTGCTGGTTGGCATAATAGGCTATACTTACTGGGAGAAGAGATGCAGATTAGCTATCCTCTAATAGGAAGGAAGGTGTCTTTCTACTGCCGCCTATAAGTAGCTAGTAGAGATGGGTGAATCTCTCAAGATCTCTTTTGGGTCAAATAAGTTTGGTACAAACTACACCATAAATTGGCTTAAAACATAATTTAGAACACTTGTAGGGTTACTAAGAACCTATCTCTAAAACATAGTATAGAACACTGTCATGGCTCCTAGGAATCTATCTATAAAACATAGTGTAGAACACTGTCAGGGCTCCTAGGAACCTATGTATAAAACATAGTGTAGAACACTGTCAGGACTCCTAGGAACCTATCTATAAAACATAGTGTAGAACACTGTCAGGGCTCCTAGGAACCTATCTATAAAACATAGTGTAGAACACTGTCAGGGCTCCTAGGAACCTATCTATAAAACATAGTGTAGAACACTGTCAGGGCTCCTAGGAACCTATCTATAAAACATAGTGTAGAACACTCTCAGGGCTCCTAGGAACCTATCTATAAAACATAGTGTATGACACTGTCAGGGCTCCTAGGAACCTATCTATAAAACATAGTGTATGACACTGTCAGGGCTCCTAGGAACCTATCTATAAACATAGTGTAGAGCACTGTCAGGGCTCCTAGGAACCTATCTATAAAACATAGTGTAGAACACTGTCAGGGCTCATAGGGACCTATCTATAAAACATAGTGTATAATACTGTCAGGGCTCCTAGGAACCTATCTATAAAACATAGTGTAGAACACTGTCAGGGCTCCTAGGAACCTATCTATAAAACATAGTGTAGAACACTGTCAGGGCTCCTAGGTATCTATCTGTAAAACATAGTGTATAACACTGTCAGGGCTCCTGGGAACCTATCTATAAAACATAGTGTAGAACACTGTCAGGGCTCCTAGGAACCTATCTATAAAACATAGTGTAGAACACTGTCAGGGCTCCTAGGAACCTATCTATAAAACATAGTGTAGAACACTCTCAGGGCTCCTAGGAACCTATCTATAAAACATAGTGTAGAACACTCTCAGGGCTCCTAGGAACCTATCTATAAAACATAGTGTAGAACACTCTCAGGGCTCCTAGGAACCTATCTATAAAACATAGTGTATGACACTGTCAGGGCTCCTAGGAACCTATCTATAAAACATAGTGTATGACACTGTCAGGGCTCCTAGGAACCTATCTATAAACATAGTGTAGAGCACTGTCAGGGCTCCTAGGAACCTATCTATAAAACATAGTGTAGAACACTGTCAGGGCTCATAGGGACCTATCTATAAAACATAGTGTATAATACTGTCAGGGCTCCTAGGAACCTATCTATAAAACATAGTGTAGAACACTGTCAGGGCTCCTAGGAACCTATCTATAAAACATAGTGTAGAACACTGTCAGGGCTCCTAGGTATCTATCTGTAAAACATAGTGTATAACACTGTCAGGGCTCCTGGGAACCTATCTATAAAACATAGTGTAGAACACTGTCAGGGCTCCTAGGAACCTATCTATAAAACATAGTGTAGAACACTGTCAGGGCTCCTAGGAACCTATCTATAAAACATAGTGTAGAACACTGTCAGGGCTCCTAGGAACCTATCTATAAAACATAGTGTAGAACACTGTCAGGGCTCCTAGGATCCTATCTATAAAACATAGTGTAGAACACTGTCAGGGCTCCTAGGAGCCTATCTATAAAACATAATGTAGAACACTGTCAGGGCTCCTAGGAACCTATCTATAAAACATAAGGTAGAACACTTGTAGGGCTACTAAGAACCTATCTATAAAACATAGTGTAGAATATGCTTAGGGTACCTAGGAACTTATCTTTCCAATTTCTAGCTCTCTAAGGCAAACAGTGCTGAAGTAATGTCAAAGTAAAAGTGACACTATTATACTCTGGGGTCTCTTCTGACCCCAGAGTATAATAGGTGGAGGCCCAGTAAAAGTGTAAAAGATAAAAAAAAATATTGATATCCACTTCCCTAATATCTTTTGGGCCTCCTTGTAGTGTCCGGCACTCTCTCTCTCTGCTTTCACTGTGACACATGGTGCTCTCTTGGAGCGTTACAGGAGAGCGCTAGGCACCACAAGGAGGCCCATGAGACATAACAAAAGGTGAGTATGAATGTTTTTATATTTGTCACCTTCTCGGGTCCTCCACCTATTATACACTGGGGTCTGAAGCCAATTGAACTAAAAACTGAACAATTTGGAATATTCTGGTCAAATCCGGTTTGTGACAAAACGGTTCATCCATCTCTAGCTGCTACCCTGTAAGTCAATGTCCAACCTACTAAAGAGCCTTGACAAGATGTACAATATTATGAATATGATGTGTTTTCATGACTTCCATGACTGGTAGTGACCTATAGGTGGCACTGGAGAGTTGTCTAATAAATTATCATATATTTGGTCACATCAATACCTGGACCTTGCACTGTTTTCTTAAATCTAACATATATATATCCTATGATGATCTAGGTTTGGTTCAGCACAACAGCACAGGCTCTGCAGCCATAACATAGACCATAACATATAGCCATATTACCATGTTCTGGCAGTCACTAGATTGACCATACAGCCCTGGCCTTATATTATATAAGTTATTCACCTATAGGTTAACTTTAAACATAGAGGATAAGCTGTTGACTTACTGTGTGAATTTGCACATAGAAAATCCACAGCAGAAAATGGTATAGATTTTTTCAGCATATCAATTCATGTTGCCTATTGTTTGCATGTTTATTACAAATCTTCCCCATTGATTTTTTTTTTTTTTTTTACTTTTTTTATAATTCACAGGAAAATCCAATTTGGTGCCGATTTCACAGCACTCCAGACTCAGCCAGTAGTTATATCAGCAGCATCTCACTTTGTGGCCATGATTAATTACTGAAGACAAGTTCAAGGTGACATGAAGGAAAAATTCCTCGAGTCTGTGCCTTTAAGAATTTCTCCCGTGATGTGTGAGTGTGACCCCTGTAAGGTCTCATTCACACAATGGTATTCTACTCAGTGTTTTGCATCAGTATTTCTAAGGTAAAACCAATAGTGAATCCAGGTAATATCAGTTTAGACTCAATCTATTGCTCCCAGGTATCAGCCAATTCAGGCTGGGGTGTAGATGGCTGCAGGACAGGTGACTACAGCTTATTGCTCTCTGTTATCTGGGTGGGTCTCTTATTTATAAAAGCCATAGCAAAACAATTGGTTAACAAATTTGCCCAAATCTATTAAGCCTTCTGGGCCTAGAAAGTGGCCAAAATTTCCTTCAACTCTTATTTTTGACATATAAGGGGGTATCTCAGCCATTACACTCCATTCGTCACACTTTTTAACAGTGTGAAGATCTGGGTGGGATTCTAGGTGGGCCGGGGCAGAAAAACAAAAAGTAATAATAACCAAACTGCATGTTGACAAGCAGGGGTGAACCTTCCCCTTTCGCCGCCCGAGCTAACTGCAGAAAGCCGCCCCCCCCCCCCCCCCCCGCCGGGAGGAGGGAGCGGATCGGGGGCGTGACTGGGTGGATCGGGGGCGTGGCTGAGTGAAGGGGGCGGGGCTTAGCCCCGTTCGCCGGCAGAGAGTAGGCCTGGAGACTGCCTGCTCTCTGCCTGAGCATGAGGGGAGGCTGCCGGAGCAGCGCTGCTCCAGTGGCCTCCCCAAACTACCGCTCGGTGATAAGCCAGTCCAGGACAGCTTGTCCTGGACTGGCTTAGGTTAGCAAAAATGCCGCCCTCCCTAAGGCCCTGGCATAGCACCGCCTGAAGCGCTCGCTTCAGGTCGCCTCATGGGAGGTGCGGCACTGTTGACAAGTCACAAAGCTTCTGTGAGAATGTCCTATGGACAGATGAGACAAAAATTGAGATTTGGAAACATGAAACATATCTTGTAAAGCAGGGGTCGGCAACCCCTGGCACGCGAGGCATATTTTGCTGGCACGGCAGCCAGCCCGTATCCTTCATGCACTAAATTGAGAGAGAGAGCGTCCTTTCAGAAGCTCGGCTAAAGCCGAGGTGTAGGACACACCCCCTTCCCTCCCTGCCACCAATCAGAGATGAGCCTCTCAGCCTCTCACTGCACAGGATAAGGGCTCCCTGGAGCTGCTGCTACACGTGAGGAGCTCCTGCCGTCTGCAGCCCTGAGGAGAGGAGCAAAGTGAAAGTAAAAACACCAGGTACGTGTGTTACTAGCTATTCTTATTACTGTCAGGCATTTGGGGTTATTAATTTAGTGTTAGTAACTCCATGTGCCTCACATTAATAACAGTTAACCCCATCATATCCCTCATATTAACCCCTGTGTGGCTCACATAAGGGTTACTGATGTGTGAGACATATGGAGGTACTAATGAAGGACCTATATAATGAAGATACTTAATTATTACCTCCATATGTCTCACATATCAGTATCCCTTATGTAAAGCACACAGTTGGTTAATGTGAGGGACATATTGGGGTTAACTGCTATTAATATGAGTTACTAAGCTGTAATATAAATGACCAGACTTTTTATCCACAACTTTGGATAAGAGTACAGACCTATACATTTCAATTGACCCATATATACAGCAATTTTTTGTGGCTGTGTATCTGGGCCAAAATGTCCGGTTTTTAAAATCGGACACAGAGTACTGCATGTCCGACTCTGTGTCCGATTTAAAAAAAACGGTTTTGCGGCGGAGAGCATAAAACGCTCACCGACGCTCACGACCTGCAGGTTTCCGTCTCCTGCCTCTGTTTTGTGCAGGAAACGGAAACCTGCAGAATGGAGACCGGGCGCAGATGTGAACGAGCCCTTAGGCTCAAAAAAACGCAGCAAAATATTCAACAAAAAAGCTGTGTTCTCACAACATGGGAGCCTCAGCCTTAGGCTAAAGCCCCACGTTGCAGAAACAGCTTTTTTTTGTTGCAGATTTTGCTGTGTTTTTTGAGCCGAAGCCTGGAGTAGATTGAGCAGGAGGGAGACATATAAGAAGCTTTCTATATATTTCCCGTTCCTTTTCTAGTCATTCTTGGCTTTGACGGAAAAAAAAATGCAGCTAAATCTGCAACAAAAAAAGCTGCATTTTTGTAATGTGGGGCCTCAGACTTGGTGTGATTCTATTGGGTGGTGACACTGTAACTAGATGCAATTATAGCCAAATCCAGTTCCTGGGCACCAGTGCGGTCACTTTGGTGTAAGTGTGACACCCATTAATTCCTGGCTGGGATTTTGCGGTTACTGCACCACCAGGAACTAAAAGTGACTGAAATTAATCTGTTTCACTTACAGAAAACTGAAGGGCCAAGGGACTGGATGGAGCATCCAGGTACATTGTGTGTCAGCGCTTTACAGGTAGGACCTTACTCTGCTCCCAGTCACATACATTACCACTAATTGTGGGTTACATATGTTACATTGCTTCTAATGGAAAAGAACATGTGTATCCAGGCAAATAGTAGTAAGCGCATGTGGCTGGGAGCGCAGTATGACAGCACCCCTATGTTGTGGTTTGTGCTATATGACTTTAGTGTAGGTGTCATCAGCTTTACAATTATTGCCCGGCACTCCGAGGACCTCATCTTTGATTTTTTTATTTAAATCGGCACGCCAAACAAAAAAGGTTGCCTACCCCTGTTGTAAAGAACACTGTCCCTACTGTGACACATGGAGGAGGCTCTGTTATGTTCTGGGGCTGCTTTGCTGCATCTGGCACAGGGTGTCTTGTATCTGTGCAGGGTACAATGAAATCTCAAGACTATCAAGGGATTCTAGAGAGCAATGTGCTGCCCAGTGTCAGAAAGCTTGGTCTCAGTCACAGATCATGGGTCTTGTAAGAGGATAATGACCCAAAACACACAGCTAAAAACACCCAAGAATGGATAAGAGGAAAACATTGGACTATTCTGAAGTGGCCTGTTAGGAGCCCTGACCAAAATCCTATTGAACATCTTTAGAAGGAGCAGAAACATGGCGTCTGGAAAAGGCCCCCTTTAAGTCCGAGACAACTGGAGCAGTTGCCTCATGAGAAGTGGCCAAAATACCTGCTGAGAGGGGCAGAAGTCTCATTGACAGTTACAGGAATCGTCTGATCGCAGCGATGGCCTCAAAAGGTTGTGTAACAAAATATTAAGTTACGGGAACCATCATTTCTGTCCAGGCCGGTTTTTTGGAAGTTAATTTTTCCAAAAATTCTGTTGAATAGAAAAGCAAAGTCTGACTTTCATTTGTTCATTTTCATAGAATTTTATTTATTGTTACTTTTGTCAGTCGAGTTAATTCTGTGACCATTGTGCGTTTTTCTTTCATTAAACGAGGGGGACCAAAATATATTTATTTTTATGTAATGTAGTATGTGAGCCCCATATAGGGATCACAATATACTTTTTTTTTCCTATCAGTATGTCTTTGCAGAATGGGAGTAAATCCACGCAAACACGGGGAGAACATACAAACTTCTTACAGATGTTGTTCCTGGCAGGATTCAAAAACAGGACTCCAGTACTGCAAGGCTAACCACTGAGCCACCGTGTTGCCCTGGGGACCAACAATTTTGTCCACATGTAACTATCCATAAAAAATTGGGCTGCTCCTGATTTTTGTCTAATTTGTCTGACCCAAAATGAAAAGAGTGTTGCTAACCCTGATCTTATAGTATAATTCATCCTAATCTTTCTGGTTCTTGGATAGAATATCAAGACTACAAAGAAGACTGAACCTGCATAAGGAAGATGGTAGTAGTAGGACAATGGAATCATATCTTAAAAGATGCCATAGAAAGCTGAGTGACAACCATGATCAACTATGGCCAAACCAAGAGATGGTTTGGTAACGGTCATAGTTACAATGTGAATGATGTTTTCAAGTTTTGAACCTGACCCGTCACTGCTTTGTGCCCACTTATAAGGGAAGCCCAGTTTCATGGGGCACTGGGCAGAGTAGATGGAGCAGTCAGTGATGCGCCCTCATTCTGACTAGGAGAGATGCAGTTGTCAGTAGAAACATTTGAGACAGGAATTGCTTTTTCCTTGTAAGATCTCCCCTACGATTGAACAGATAGCACATCTGGGCACGAGTCTGCCTTGTACTGTCAGCACACCCTGGCAGCTGCAATCACTAACCTCCTGAAACCTATAGATGCGCTGCCTGCATTTACCATCACATCAGGATGAAATGAATACGACTGGCTGCATCAGTCTATACATATCACTGACACCTGACAAGGCCGCGGAGCATTCCTCAAGCATCAGTCCATTTTTATCTTCTATGTCTATTTAGCTCATGTCAGATCAGTTTGTTCTAATTCTTTCTTTTTTTAAGCTTTCAGCCCGTACGTAGCCCCAGAGAAGCGAGAACGCACAGGCCAGACATCTAATTTACAGCAGAGAAATAACAAGGAGGTTGATTCAGTCGCATTAATGCTTAAAAATTCATAGGTAGAAGGGGAAAAAAACGACTTTATATCAATGGCTTGTATTATGTGCAAATATAAGAGCCGCTGTTTTCTGAACGTCTATTGAGCAGAAAACTATGTTTGTTCCTGTCTGCAGTCTTACTGAGTGGAATTGCTTTATCTCTAAAAATAGGCAAATAGAAACCAGGTCTCAATATATCAAGGGGCACAGACGAAAGAGATTTTTCTTATTAAATGTTGTTTAGATTGGTTATGAAATCTATTTTTTAAGATTGGACATTGGGTTGTTGAGTACAAATGGAGAATTGGATGTTGAGTAGTTTACGATAACTGTAGACTTTGGTAATAGGAAGACAACCATGGAGGATGCGTTTGGGTAGTAGGGCAGAATTCGGAGACTAAATGTTTGAAATATAATTAGAATAGTGGGTAATATTGGTTCTGTGGAATATGGTGACGCTATATAAATAACATTTATGAGACTTGGGTGGTTCAGAATAGTCAGAGGACTGGGATAGTAATTGGAAGATTGACTGTTCAGTAGTAGGGTATACTTTGATCACTGGAGGCCATAATAGAAGAGTTTGGTGTTGGGTAGTAGGGAATAACTGGCAGATTTGGTTGTTGGGATTGAAGGATTAGAAGGAAATTACTAGAGGACAGCAAGTGTAGTTTTATGGAAATTTGGAGAATTGAGCATTCAGTGGAAAGAGATAACTGGAGGATCTGGAGATAGATAGTAGGGATTTGTTTAAGTCTTCAAGGATTCAGAGTTTGGTGGAAGGCTATAAGTGGAGAGCTGAGAGTTTGGTAGCATGTTAAAGGTAAAAGACTACATAGTAACTAAGTGTTAGGGACTTGTTGGAAGAGTGAGTGTTTGGTGGTATGTATGATATTATCATTGGAGAATTAGCTACAGTATATAGTAGTAGGACATACCTTGAGTACTCAGTAGTAGGGTATAACTGGAGGATTGGGTACTAAGAAGTAGGGCATACCTGGAGGATTGGGTACAGTAGTAGAGTATACCTGGAAGAATGGGTGCTCAGTAGTAGGGAATAGCTAGAGGAATGAGTACTCAATAGTAGAGCATACCTGGAGGCTTGGGTATTCAGTAGTAGGGCATACTTGGAGGATTGGGTACTCAGTAGTAGGGTATACTTGGAGGATGGGGTACTCAGTAGTAGGGTATACCTGGAGGATGGGGTACTCAGTAGTAGGGTATACCTGGAGGATGGGGCACTCAGTAGTAGGGCATACTTGGAGGATTGGGTACTCAGTAGTAGGGTATACCTGGAGGATTGGGTACTCAGTAGTATTGCATACCTAGAGGATCGGGTACTTAGTAGTAGGGTATACCTGGAGGATTGGGTACTCAGTAGTAGGGTATACCTGGAGGATTGGGTACTCAGTAGTAGGGTATACCTGGAGGATTGGGTACTCAGTAGTAGGGTATACCTGGAGGATGGGGTACTCAGTAGTAGGGCATACTTGGAGGATTGGGTACTCAGTAGTAGGGTATACCTGGAGGATTGGGTACTCAGTAGTAGGGTATACCTGGAGGATTGGGTACTCAGTAGTAGGGTATACCTGGAGGATTGGGTACTCAGTAGTATTGCATACCTAGAGGATCGGGTACTTAGTAGTAGGGTATAGGTGGAGGCTTAAATATTCAGGAGTAGTGGATGGTCCACCATATTGTTAGGGGAATCCATTTTATAATTTTATTAAAAAGCTCCTTATTTATATAGAATCCCCCTCCCTCCATTAGTCTCCAGCTATGCCTCTGGAATGTCTTCTCTGCTTGACTCTTTTGGACTGATGTCGTCTGTAACAATTTCAATTATTTATTTACAACCTGCAGATGTTTCCTTCTTTCTAATCACAGATTATTTCCTTTCCATCTAACATGAATTCTGAAAGTATTTTAACTACAAAAGCTTTTTTCTCTTAGCGTGGCGTTTCTCATCTTGCTATATTTGAAGCTTTCCTTGGAGATTACTTTTATTTTTTAAACTCTCAGACTTGAGAATTCATTAGCAATCAAATCTATTGCCCAAAAGATATCACTTGCAATTTAATTATTAACATATGTGGGAGAGGCGGGCGATGAAAAATAGGGCACATCAAGCCGACAGGTGCAGGTGACTGGCACCTTAGAGGAAAACAAAGTGGAATTGTAGAAGATTGTTCAGAAGTAAATTGTACAGGAATTTTTCATTAGCATCAAAGGGCAATTCAGGAATTGATTAAATACTTGTCACATCATTCCTCCATGCAAGTGCATGTAAATGAAGGCTACAAGAACCATGTGGGACTTACTCGGCTTCTCCTGTACTCCCAAATAATTACTGCTAATCTCCCTTTTTTAAGGCAATTTGACTGCCCCCCATCACATCACATCACACACCCTCTACGAGCCAGAGAGGAGACTCCTGACCCGGCAGGTCTAGCCAGTCAATTTACATATAGTATTTGTCTACGGTTGAGATTTCAGGATCAATTTTAAAATCCGATTTTTGATCATTTTCCAACCGATCCCGATCATGAAATTTGCTCGATCGCTGATAGGGATCCGATCTTTCCCGATCCCGATCGCTCAGCCCTATGTGTGTTCTTCCCCATGTCTTTCCTTGCATGGACATGTCTAGATACAGTGGTTGGGGGATTTGTCATTAAGTCCTAATATCACTAGCAGCTGCCTAGGGCTTTGTTAGTATGTTCTGATATTGTGTTGAATTGGTTTGGTGAGAAATTGGAGTCCATAACCAAATGTGAGCTAATGTAAGTGTGGACACATCTGTAGAAAATCTGAATGGTGGCAAAGTAATGCTAAACTACATTTCCTTTGCAGCAGCCGCACACAACCATTTTAAAGAAATTTCTATCATACCGTGCCTTATAGTCTGTACCACAGCCGTTGTCTCTTTTCTATAGGATGTGTTGTCTCACAGTTCCTTTATTATCTAAAAGTCCAATATCGAGCTCATTTCAGATGGACCTGCCCTGCAAGATGCTCCTCATATTCTCCCCTTGTTATATAACATGGAATGTAGTAAGCCACATTTTTGGCTACAATAGTTTAGGGCATCACGGTGGCTCAGTGGTTAGCACTACAGCCTTGCAATGCTGGAGTCCTGGGTTCCAATCCTGCCAAGGACAAAACATCTGCAAGGAGTTTGTATGTTCTCCCCGTGTTTGCGTGGATTTCCTCCCATACTAAGAGGGAGAAATGTACATTTTGAGCCCTTTATGGGGGTTCACAATACATTTGAAAAAAATAAAAATAAATCAATAGGCCCTTTCTTTTGAATATTAGTTTTTTTATATTTATTGTAGGTCATGTCCCACATACCTATACAAATGGGCCCATGCAAACATTATATTTGAATGTGAAACCTGTACGGTAGACACAGATATCCTACATCTCCCTTGTATGCTGTCGAACATCTGTTGGGTGCCAAATCTACTTTCTCCCGAACCGAAGTGCTACTAAGAAGTGATACCTGCAGGAAATCCAGTGGAGAAAACCTTATTTTATGTATTGGAAGTCTACAGGAAAAATTTCAATTTGCCTCTGTATGAAATCAGAGATACACATACCATGTCAGGCTGGTGGGCCCAAGCCCTGATGGGCCCAGACTCTAACACAATAATTTTCAAGCAGAATACACCCACATTTGAAGGGTAATATGGTCTTTTTCTTAGGAATTTGTAGGAAAACTCAGTCCAACGCTGTATACAAAGTTTCAGTAAGGATCTTTGCACCCGTATAGAGCCATAATATGTCCATACCTCTTTAAAACATACCTCAAATAAATATAAGAAACCTTATAATAAATGTTACTAAAATAGTTTTTTCTTCTCCACTTATCAGGCAGCTTTCCTCCTTTAGGATTGCCTTTTCTAGCAGCCTCCTCCTCTCTTCTCCACTCAATAGACTTCTATGTAAAAAGTATCTTAGCCTCAGTGGCGTAACTACCACAGAGGCAGCGGAGGTAGCTGCCACAGGGCCCGGGACATTAGGGGGCCCGGTGACAGCCGCTACCGCTGCATTTTTTTTTTTTTAAATAGGCCGTTACGGGCCCTATATACTTGCCGATCCTGGCTGGGCTGGGATCGGTAAGTGAAACCGCGGGCTCCACAAGTACTATCATTATACTCGGGGGTCTTTGCAGACCCCCGAGTATAATGATCTGAGGGGAGAGGTAAGGGAACATAAAAAAACACTGTTACGTACCTCTCGACGATCCTGCCAGGCCTCCTTCCTACTTGTTTGATGTCACATGAACCCAGCCTGCTTCCCGGGTCATGTGACGTCCGACATCATAGAAGAAGGACGGCAGCGGAGAAGACAGTGTTGGAGCCGGGGAAAGGTAAGAAACAGTAGTTTTTTATGTTTTTATTCCCCCGGATCTCCGATTATTATCCTATGGGGTCTGAAAAGACCCCAGAGTATAATAATTGTTTATGGGTGTCCACTATGGGTTATAATACTGTGTGCAGGGGCCACTATGGGGGATAATACTGTGTGCAGGGGCCACTATGGGTTATAATACTGTGTGCAGGGGCCACTAAGGGACATAATACTGTGTGCAGGGGACACTATGGGGGATAATACTGTGTGCAGGGGCCACTAATGGACATAATACTGTGTGCAGGGGCCACTAATGGACATAATACTGTGTGCAGGGGCCACTAAGGGATATAATACTGTGTGCAGGGGCCACTAAGGGACATAATACTGTGTGCAGGGGACACTATGGGGGATAATACTGTGTGCAGGGGCCACTAATGGACATAATACTGTGTGCAGGGGCCACTAATGGACATAATACTGTGTGCAGGGGCCACTAAGGGATATAATACTGTGTGCAGGGGCCACTAAGGGACATAATACTGTGTGCAGGGCTTACTAAGGGACATAATAGAGTGTGGAGGAGGGGGTCGGTTGAGGTCTTTGGTGTCGGTTGGGGGGGCCCATGTCAAAAGTTCGCCACGGGGCCCCGCCATTCCTAGTTACGCCACTGCTTAGCCTGATAGCTAGAGAACAAAGCATTGTTCTGTAACATGATATATTACAAGGTTTCTTATATTCTCCTGTACTATTCAATTCTGATTTTTTTTTTTTAGAATTGGAGATGAGCTTTGACAGACACAATTGCAAACTAACCGCAAGAGCTTGCAATCTGTCTCGAAGCAAAACCTATCTTGAGTTCTTTATAAGAATTAAAGTTCTTACAGACTGTAACTGGTTCTTTATATGTTCTATTTCCATTTCCCTCCCACATCTTTTTCCTTTGCTCTCTTCTTCATCTCTTCCCCTCCTTTCATTCTTAGGTTCCTTGATTAAAGTCCCCCCTTTGATCTGGCTGAAGTATTCAGCTCTAACCCCTCTTCCCAGCATTGCATCGGGAGCCCTTTTTATGGTATATGCCGTTTGATTCCCTCGCACAGTACATTGTGTGCACACCGCCAGCGCTCCTATGTAATTCTACAGAATTCTACTGTGCTCAGCTCAAGTGGCCATCCCTCGCAGATTATCTGTCATTCAGCCGGCACAAAGCACATCAGTTTTACAGGAGAAAAGGCCCCTGTTTACTTTACACGTGTGTTTCAAAGCAAATCGGGATGTGAAAGTCGCAGTAAGGGTTCCTTCTACGTCTGGCTGCACCAAGGTGGAAAAATGCAGCCCATATTATTTTTTGTTAGATTATAGATTTGAAGACTTGCGACGAAGAAAAACCCAACCTCCTGTCTAAAGCATTAAAGCCGTTCTCTTTATCCGTTTCCTTCCCATCACGGCAATGCCTGACGCCTGCGTTGGTAAAGTCATCCTACTCTAAATATGGAAAGCGTAGCGATCTTATGTCACTTGCTTGACAAGGAACGTTTGATCGTTTGTTTTTGAAGGAGGCGACTTTACACAGCGCGCCACGGCTCGATACTGAGTGACAGCATCTCTGCTCAATGATTCCGTCACAGTGGATGAATTGGAGACTGCACTAAGTCGTAGTTTTGTGTGGGTGCCTGTCAGAACCCATAAGGGCTAATTTACTAACGTAGACAAAGTCAACTCCATGACAACAGCGGGAAAGTTTCGCAGAAGTGGAGAAAAGTAGATGTAGATCTTAGCCATAGGGGAGAGGAACTTGACAAAGTTTAAGGGTAAGTTCACACGGTGGAAACTCTTGTCTCTCTTCTATCAATAACGACATGATGCTCGGTGTGCCCATATGACCACTAATCATCCAATTGCAGACTTTAGGGGTGACCCCAGGGCCGATGATATAAAAAAGAGCACCAGGTGCCATCGGAGGCCCAAAGGAGGTTATGGAGGTGAGTATGAGTTTTATTTTTTTTTACACCTCTCCTGGGTCTCCACATAATGAACCCCAGAGTATAATAATGTCACACATTGATATACCATCTATTTAAAAAACTGAGAGCTGATCTGCAGTACCGAGTGTGACCACTACACAGAGAACAGAGCTGTCTGCTTCCTGCTGCTCCATTCTCTGCATATCAGTCACTGAGTACAATTGATTGGTGTGGATAACATGTATTGGATCACCACAGATATTATATTAATGACCAATTAATTAATTAATTAATTTGGATAGCCTACACATTTTTTTTTCTAATTTTTTTTTTTAACGTAGATCGTGAGCCGCATATAGGGATCACAATGTACATTTTTTTCCCTATCAGTCTTTGTAGAATGGGAGGAAATCCACGCAAACACGGGGAGAACATACAAAACTCCTTGCAGATGTTGTTCCTGGCGGGATTTGAACCCAGGACTACAGCGCTGCAAGGCTGCAGTGCTAATTAGAGATGAGCGAGTAGTACTCGATCGAGTAGATATTCGATCGAATACTACGGTATTCAAAATACTCGTACTCGATCGAGTACCAGTCACTGTTCGAATGGAAAAGTTTGATGCAGAACCAGCATTGATTGGCCGAATGCTATACAGTCAGCCAATCAACGCTGGTTCTTCTCCTACCTTTAGAAGTCTTCTCCGTGCAGCTTCCCCGCGGCGTCTTCTGGCTCTGAATTCACTCTGCCAGGCATCGGGACGCTGCACGGAGAAGACTTCTCAGAGGATCCAGCCCGACCCTCACTCGTGCACTTGGTAAGTATAATTTGATCGAATGTTGCCTACCCCTGAAACGAGCATTTTCGCCCCATAGACTATAATAGGGTTCGATATTCGATTTGAGTAGTCGAATATTGAGGGGCTACTCGAAACGAATATTGAATCTCGAACATTTTACTGTTCGCTCATCTCTAGTGCTAACCACTGACCACCATGTTGCCCCTGGGATAGCTCACTAATTTTGTTAGCCCAGAAACCCCTTTAAAGTAGTCTAATAATAGGAATTGTAATCTCATTGGTAGAGATGCTACCTTTTGGCTGCCCTCTGGTTACGGTAGGTCTTACCCTATGCATAGAATGATACAAAACAGTGAATCTGAGACTATTCAAGAAAAGGAAACCTCACTCCCTCCTTCCCTAGATCTTCTTGAAGCATGAATGGACTTGCTCGGGTCTTCGAAGATCATTAGTTCATTCATTTGTATGAATTCCCATACACTTCTATGTAATTTGTTGTGTTGCGCTGTAGAATCTATTGATGCTCTATGAATAATAGATAATACGGGCAGGAATGAGTCATCCTGTACTTTTCTATTGCACATGAAGGCCTACAGATGTGCAAATAATGATATTGATTGAGCTGAATAGTACATTTTGCAAAATCTCGGCTGCACTAGGGAAATTTCCCTCACATGAGCGATGCATTGTAGAATGAAGGAATCATCTGTTCATATTTACTATAGAAGTCCCATTTTTATCATTTAATTAGATGCATCCACCAAAGAATTTTTCCTTCTTTCCAGGCCTGAAAGGGTTTTGTACAAATAACACCTCGGAGCTACGGTTTTCTGATGGCTGTTGTGATGTCTTCGTTGTGTAGGAATGTGACGATGAGTTTTCCTAACCAAAATGATGAGGCCAGACCCGAATGAGGCCCGGCTCTGATTTGACGCACGAAGCTCTACAAGACACCTGATGGAATCATTAACACCTCCGGCTCGCCTCTTTTTATTTCCACTTCATCAGCATATGGAAACTCTCTAAATTTAGCTAGCCGGGTGTAAAAAAAAAATTGCAAATTCAGTTTCAGGTCAAACAGAAACGGCACAATAATCATAGACAGCCAGTGGAAGAACAATTTACACGTGGAACCTAATAATTTCCTTTTTCCCCCCCCCCCCTCAGCTACTGTAGTTTATTTATGTATGGCTTTTACATTGAGGAAATTATAGACGTTCAGCAGCAAGTCATTCCTCAAGACATAAGGCAGACGAGAATCAATTGGTTACTTTGACCATACATAGTATAAAAAAAGAAACATAGAAATTGTATATGTATGATGTATAACATATGGATGTCTTCACCCTTTTCCGGGACTTTGAT
The DNA here is from genome assembly GCF_031893055.1 of Leptodactylus fuscus. Lineage (NCBI taxonomy): Eukaryota > Metazoa > Chordata > Amphibia > Anura > Leptodactylidae > Leptodactylus > Leptodactylus fuscus. Next base: position 39,567,544 of record NC_134269.1, read on the forward strand.
ATTGATGACCTAATCCTTAGGATACATCATCAATATTAGGTCAATGGGGTCACCCACCACCCACAAGGATCAGTCGTTTGGAGAGCCTTTTCAATGCTTATCAAAGCCATTTGTAGTATGGCTTTAGTGCTTGGTTTTGGAGCTAGTCCCATTCACTTGAATAGGACTGGTTCACACTAGCATTCAGGTTCCCGTTCTTCAGGTCTGCTTGGGGATCCGAAAAACGGAAACCCAATCTGCTTAAGAAGCGGTTACCTGCAAACCCCATAGACTATAAAGGGCTCCACAGGGTTTCCGCAAAAAAAAAATGCAGAGAGAAATGTCCTGTATTTGTCAAGGGGAATCCCCGAATAGTCAACTATAGACTATAATGGGCTCCACAATGTTACCGCCCAAATAAATGCGGAGAGAATTGTCATTCATTGTCAAGGGGAATCCCCGACCAGTAAATGGGTGCAGATTGGGATCCCAAACATCAATCAATTATCAGAAGTTGATGGGTCCAGAGATGGTCACCAAATGGTAACAAAGAAGGACAGCGATTACCCTAAGATGTCCAAGGATAACAGCTTCATGTGGATTGAAATAATGCTGTTATCCTTGGACATATTGTGGTAAGTGCGGTCCTCCTCATTTACCTTTTGATGACCATCTCTGGATAAATCCACTTCTGATAATTGATTGATGTTTGGGATCCCATACCAATGGTGGAACTGAGGACCCGTGAGCTTTGATCCCATATTTGAGGCTTGCAAGGTTGTTGTAACCTAACACACACCACCAGGTGAGAATACACACATACTTGAAATGATCTCACCTAAGCCTTTTGCCACAATCTTCTTGGCGTACGAAACAGTATTACGCTATGCGCTGCTCGATGCTAGTTTTTTGTGACTTGTCACAGGCCCTTGAACTGGAGTAGACCCAAATACCCAAGTACTGAGTTTTAGTCTCCTGCCAACCTGATGTGTATGACTAGAGATGAGAGAGTAGTATTCGATCGAGTAGGTATTCGATCAAATACTACGGTATTCAAAATACTTGTACTCGATCGAATACTACTCGCTATTCGAATGGAAAAATTTGATGTAGAACCAGCATTGATTGGCCGAATGCTATACAGTCGGACAATCAACACTGGTTCTTCTCCTACCTTTAGAAGTCTTCTCCGCGCAGCGTCCCCACGGTGTCTTCCAGCTCTGAATTCACTCTGCCAGGCATCGGGCCTGGGCAGAGCTGACTGTGCATGCCCGCGCTACAAGAAAATGGCCGCTCTGACTGTAAGCGGCCATTTTCTTGTAGTGCGGGCATGCGCAGTCGGCTCTGCCCAGGCCCGATGCGTGGCAGAGTGAATTCAGAGCCGGAAGACGCCGCGGGAACGCTGCAGGGAGAAGACTTCTCGGAGAATCCAGCCCGACCCTCACTCGTGGACTTGGTAAGTTCAATTTGATCAAATGTTGCCTACCCCTGAAACGAGCATTTTCCCCCCATAGACTATAATAGGATTCGATATTCAATTCGAGTAGTCGAATATTGAGGGGCTACTCAAAACGAATATTGAATATCGAACATTTTAATGTTTGCTTATCTCTATGTATGACCTATCCTAAAGATAGGTCACAAATATCCTGCACCTGAAAATCTCTTTACCTTTATGAAAATTTGGGTAAGGTCTCCAAATTTGATACAATATTGAGAAAAACCTCAACGTGATATCTTTTGTAAAATCATGTTTTTGCTTTTTTAAAAAAACAGGTCAGCTATGTAGGCTGAATTATAGAAATGGTTATCTCCGCTGTCTGTCTTTGGCTTCTGTATAGTAATTGCTAATACAACTTTGAGATGAATAGCTGAGAAAATTGCCGTCATTTCCTAGTTGGCGTAATCACATAGTAAAACACTTTGTACGTGTCTGGATATTACAGCATGAGGACAAGGTAAGTACTTACAAAAAAAATTGTTTACTATGTCAGTATAATACATATACATACTTTAGAAGAGATTTTAGTAGTGGTAGACTCCTTTTACGCGGACGCCCAGTCCATATTTTAATATGGTGACCCTGATTACGTATTATTCCTCCACCATGGACAGAAAGAAAAATCAAACATATACTTTAATATACAACATCGAAAGCATTGATATCATTGAGCGATCGTGTTCGGAAAAGATCCGATTCCGATCGTCGATCGAGAAAATTTCACGATCGCGATCGGAATTCCGAACACGATCTTTTACAGTGGGATCGAGATCGGTACAATTTCCCAAAATGCTTTGCTTAGCCTTCACACTGAGTATATAGTGTATACTCAGTATGAAGGCTCCGCTGCGGTTCCATAGGAATTAATGGAAGCAGCCGGCACACAGCCTTAACCCCCTGTGCGCCGGCTGCCTCCATTCATTCAAATGGGAGACTAAACTAACATCTCTAGTAGCTACTTACCTCCAGAGATGGCTGCTCCGCAGCTCCGTTGTTCTTCTTCACCTCGCTGCCGCTCCACACTGCAGTCTTCTTGCCTCACTGCCCTGCCTCCCAGGTTAGTGTTTAAAGAGCTAGGAAGGCGGGGCTTGTGGCTTAGGAGAGTGTGGGCGGGTACAGGGCGGGGAGATGTGACGTCTCCCCTCCCAGTACCCGCCCACACTCTCCTAACCCGCCCACACTCTCCTAACCTGGGAGGCAGGGGGCAGCGAGGCGAGAAGAACAGCGGAGCAGCCATCTCTCGAGGTAAGAGGACACCAGGGGGACTAAGTAGCCAGAGGATTAAAAAAAAAAACTCTGGCTACTTAGTAATTCACTAGACAGTGTGGATTCTAACAATTAAAGCATTCAATTGTTAGATTCAATGCTGTATAGTGAATAGGATTGCTTTTAAAATCAGATCTCCGATTAATAAAAAAATCCCATTGACTTGCATTGGGGTCGGAATTGTGTTCGAATGAAAAATGATCGGAAATCGGATTTTAAAATCGATCCTGAAAAGTCAAGATCGGCTCAACCCTACTCATAGAACAAATATCAACCTAGTAAATATTGTATTAGTACAGTACGTTCTTGAGTATGGCTACGTAGAGCTGAAGGTGAACGACTGTTTATTCACCAGGTTACTAGTGATTGGGTATTATAGCTCTGAAAAGTATATGGCGACTTCCAGAATAGACAGACAATGGATCGCCTAAGTGAATAATTGTAATGAAATAACCGTAACGTAGAGAGCAACTTCTTGGAACATAAGCTCCGGCTCTTTAAGCATCGGTTGCAGCTTTCACTGTTGATTCAGGGTTTTATTGTTATTGAGCTTTCTCTAGACCGGCCTACTTGGAGAAAAGATTTAGATCATTGATCATAATTAGGAAGTATAGCTCCTGGAGATTTTTCTCCCTCCCAGGCATAATACAAAGTGGACAATAAGTCATTAGAAAATGAATTACACAATGATTTCCAAAAAATGCCTAGCATCTAGCAAACTTATGGCACCGCGGACTGAAGTAATTAAAGCAGATGTTAAGAAAATACTCGGCTTTTCTAAGAAGGTAAATGAATTGTGAGCTTCACTGCTCAAGTATCAAACCTAGCACTGGCTAGCGGCAGATGGAGTCAATATCTATTAAATGGCCAACTTTTTAAAGGGAACCTGTCATGTCTGATCTATTAAGATAATGTTATAGGGCAGGAGGAGCCAAGAAGATTGATATATGGGCTTGTGAAAAAAGATCCAGTAGGACTTATCATTTATTGGACAAAATCCCTACTCTTAGGAGTGCAGTGAGCGGTGCTAGGCAGTGACTGACAACTATCAGTGTATACTTGTTATGTATCATTGAGTAGCCCCACCCACTGGACTCCTAAGACTAGAAAAATTTAGATAAATAATTAGTATAATTAGCTATACTGAATCGTTTTCTGTAACTGTACATGTCAATCTGCTCAGTTTTTCCAACAGTATAACCTAGTCCAGACTGCTTATCAAATGTGATAGACTGCTTTTAAGAGTTGAAGGGGTTGTCTAAGGGTAAGTTCACATGGCGAGCGTTAAGGCGGATTTTGGCAAAATCCGCAGGCCACGACTGTCACAGCTTCCGACAGTCGCGGCTTCCCCCTCTGGAGTAGGCTCAAATGAATGGGCCGACTCTGGAGGTTGCTGCCACGAGGAATCCGCCTGAAGAAAGGGCAGCTCGCTTCACGGAAAAAAAGTAGCATGGCGGTCGCCATAGACCACCATTGTGAGGGGGCGGATTATGACGTGGATTACGCACTATAATCCGCCCCATCTGTGCCCGTGTGAACTAGACCTAAGATTTACAATTTTTTTCCAGGAGACCTGGCTCTCCAGTTTCTCTGCAGCGTCCCCTGTTACTGTCTGTTCCAGCACCACTAGGGATTTGTTCCGGAGGAAGTGCTCACCACATGTGCCCATTGAGGCCAATCAGCAGCCTACAGAAAGGACCCAGGACATCACTCTCATACGTTACGTGTAAGGGCCCTTTCACACGGAGTAAACGCGCGTGTATTTTGGCAAAATACACGTGTAAAAAATACACATGTAAAAATCAGTCTCTCATTGACTTCAATGGCATTTCTTTTTACACGTGTAAAAAAACACGTCAAAATACACATGTAAAATGTCATTGAAGTCAATGGGAGTCTTATTTTTACATGTGTATTTTGCCAAAATACACACGCGTTTACTCTGTGTGAAGGGGCCCTAACACCCTGGTTCCTTTCCTTAAGTCGTTCAAGCCATGAATTGGCCTTAGAGGTCCCATAAAGCAAGGACTTTCATTAGAACAAGCATGACCTGGTCTCCTAGAAAAAATTGGTAAGCCCTGGAAAGCCCCTTTAAAGTTGATATGTTCTTAATAGAGGTTGAACCAACATTACAACCAATCCTCTACAAAAACGGTATCTGATGAGTGGGGGGTCTGACTGCTGGTGTCCCAACAAATACAAAAAAGTGGATCTCATACCTTCCATCTGAAAGCAGCAGAGGTAATGCATGTGCACCGGCGCTCCATTCATCTCTATTGTAATGGCTCGGTACAACGCTTAGCTATTTCAATGGTCTACTCATAATAACTGGAGGGTGAAAAAACTGAAAAAATACTCAACCCTCATGGGCTTCGCTACGGCATCCTTCAGTGCTCCAATGGCAGCCTTGGCCAACTTAATGACATTGTTTCCTGCCTAAGGATAAATCATCAATCCAATACAGTGGAAACTCCCTTTAAGCATTGAATAGTTTACAATGTCTTATTGCAAAGTTATGATTTAATTTTCCCACTTCCCATGTAACATATATAAAATGTGTTGAGAATAGTAGAGAGTTGTATAGAAAGAAGGTCTGATGAAGGTCCACTCTCTTAGGACCTCCTCTCCAGTCCTGCAGTGTTTATAGAGATCAGCTATCGCCATGGCCTTTCCACAGATCTGTAATTCCCCAGTCCCATTTCTCTCTGACTTCTAATGATAAAGAAAGGTTTGACCTGCTCCATTCCCACAGGTCCAGTCCTGTAAATGCCATATATTGTTAGAGTGATTTTTGCAAGATAGTGAAATTGCTGCATGGCATATGAATCTTTAACCCTCAGAGTAAAAACCCATTATTAGATTACCAGCCCTGCAGTATATGGGACATGCCACCATTCATTTACTGCTGGCTGCACATCAATGGGAAATTACATTACGTATCATCTCTGTAGTTTGGACATTACAGAACCTTTGATATTCAGATGCATTGAAAGGGACGTTCTGTTCTGATACCTACAACATGGGTGATGTGTTAAAAGGCTTCTTGTGGGGGGAACAAATGAGGGATAAAATCATAGAATATGAAAGTCTAATAGGCTCGCATTACTATTTTTATCCTGCTTTGTACGTGATGAAGTGTCATCTACAGGGATAGGCACAGGAGCCAAAGGATAATCTGTCACCATCATAAGTATTGATTGGGATACAATGGAAAATGGGGGACTAAGAGTATTGGGGTCACTGCCATACTGCTCAATGGTAAATCATATGTATTTTATCCCTGGACCATCCCTTTAAACTTCTATAACCCCTAATTAGAGGGCAGAGACTAACCATTATAATGTCCTTCATAGAGAGATTCTGTTCCTCAATGATCATTGACGTAAATTCAGCACGGGACACTATAGACCTAAGATTTCCAAAATCTGATGTCATCAACGTCAATCTTCATAACCACATCGGTGAACTTCATTTATGATGAGGGCAGTGCACCAGGAGAATGTATGCCAGCTCATGTGTATGTCCACTTCATTTATGCTGGCATACATGTTAATAAATCTGATGGGGCCAATGGCCACGTCCAATGCCCACCTTGACAGGTTCCGTTTTACTGGAAGTATTGAGGGGCCACTAAAGTTAAAAAAATCACAATTTTTTTTTTTCTTGGGCATAAACGGCAACTTTTTTCCTTGTACATTAGAATACTAGCGTACAAAGCATAATAAATATGCCCGAATTTATATAAAGCACTCGGCGTGAAACCTCTCTATTAACTTCAGCAGTCGCTTTGCCTGTGTATTTGCTTACTTGCCTCCTTCTCCTTAGCTTCCCCTCCATAGGTCTCTGTGGGCAGCATGTAATCTTCTCCCTCTATCAGTTGACTCTGTTTCATCCCCTAAGATGGACTTAGCAGAGAATCCAAATTTAATGAACTTTAGGTTAGGAGGAAAGGTAAGGGTAAAATCACATAGATTCTTCTTCAGAATAGGATTCAAGTAAGTTTCCTTCTCAATCTTGTCATGGATTCTATGGCTTAATATAAGACCCCTAATCATTAGTCCCATAGGAAGACCACCTTAATTCCCTCTTCACTTTCTGCCAAGTCAATGGCCCCAAAGATGATGAAAGGAGTGTGATAAGTAACAAGAAATATTCAGCGGTGTAACTAACGTCTTGTGAGCCCCAGTGCACGCTTTGACTGGGGCCCCGTCCCTACTGGGAATTCTTGATAGCAACCGCTATGGCTCGATCACCATTCAGATCTCTCCAGCATCCTCTTCAGGTCTCTGACATCACGTGCCGCAGGGGTCACTACTAGGACCTGTGGTTGGACCTCAGCGGTCATGTGGGGTGCACAATCCCACATTGCGGGCCAGTAGGGCCCCTGAGAGGACACTGGGGACTGACAGAAGCTCGTGAGAAGTGAGTATAAGAGTTTCAACTAAATGGAGTAGTGCTTCCCGTTAACTTAATCCAGGTAGGGACAAAAATTAAGCATCATTGGGTTTCACATGTAAGGAGTAGAGATGAGCAAACAGTAAAATGTCCGAGGTTCGATATTCATTTCGAGTAGCCCACCAATATTTGACTACTCGAATCGAATATCGAACCCTATTATAGACTATGGGGGGAAAATGCTCGTTTCAGGGGTAGGCAACGTTCAATCAAATTATACTTACCAAGTCCACGAGTGAGGGTTGGGCTGGATCCTCCGAGCAGTCTTCTCCTTGCAGCGTCCCTGCGGCGTCTTCTGGCTCTGAATTCACTCTGCCAGGCATCGGGCCTGGGCAGAGCCAACTGCACATGCCCGCACTACAAGCGGACATGCGCAGTCGGCTCTGCCCAGGCCCGATGCCTGGCAGAGTAAATGAAGAGCCGGAAAACGCCGCGGGCAAGCTGCACGGAGAAGACTTCTAAAGATAGGAGAAGAACCAGCGTTGATTGGCCGACTGTATAGCATTCGGGCAATCAATGTTGGTTCTGCATCGAACTTTTACATTCGAACAGCAAGTGGTACTCGATCGAGTACGAGTATTTCGAATATCGTAGTATTCGATCGAATACCTACTCGATCGAGTACTACTCGCTCATCTCTAGTAAGGAGGCTTTTTAGCTCTCTGATGGGTGACGGGAGTCTATGGATGCATCGAGCATACAGTAACTCGAAACTAAACACAAAAAGCCCCCTAAGAAAACCGCCACAGCGTACGTAGAATACAGGCTGCGGTAAATGTCACTGAGCATCCGGCTAATGGATTGGAATCGCGGGCACTCTATTCTAATTTCAGGTAACTTGTACATTTAGCCATTCTAATACTGCGCATTAACAAAATGCCTCCCTTTACTTGTAAATCAGGGATTTGCATAAACAGCAATTCCTTAATAAATTGATATATTAAAGAATTGCTGTTTATGCAAATCCCTAATCTCTAAGAGTAGGTTCACCAAAGGTAAAAATCTAATTTAATGTAGGAGACTGTGTGCAGGCTATGTACCCAGCAGAAGTTTTTCTGTTTTAATGATGTATCTCATGATATAAGACTCTGCCATGGCAAGGAAAAATGAGAAATCGCTTCTTCACCCAGATAAAACAAATCCAGCTGCCAGTGGTAATTCTGTTTGCCTCTGGGGATGAATAATATAAAAACACATGGCAGTTTAAGAGTAAACTGCAGATCAAATTAAAATTCAATATATCCAACAGAAAAATAAATAAATTCATTTCATTATTCGTCTGGATTCCTCATCTCAGATTTATTCCTGGAGCAGCTGTTTTCTGGCCTTGCAAATGTGTCTGACTTATTATGGTAATGTGCTAGGGATACACGGGTGAGGAGGACGCCGGAGACCGATAGACCCCCACATAATAAACTTATTTCACATAATTAGGAGGCAATAATTAAGGATTGACCTCAAAGATCCCAAAGATGCAGAAGAAACATCGAGTTTAGCGCTTAACACCTACAAGGGCCTGCTGATCCAGAACAAGGCGAAAAACACAGCATGGATGATAAGGCGAGAGTGCAAAATCTCCTTCTGCAACACCTAGTAGAAATCTGACAAAAGCCAAGAGTGATATCTGATATCTCACGTATATAGAGTAGAAGAGAGAGGGTTCCTACATTCGAGGGCCCTCCATTATGGTATTCGCTTTTTTTTAAATACAGAATATAAGATCCTGCCATGTAATAAACAAGACGTAACGTTCTCTGATTTTTAATAAGAACTCAAGTTTCTTACTATAGAAGCCTCATACAGTATATGCTAGCAAAAACCCCTTACAGGCTGAAATGGCTTTAATTCTGGTCCTAAACGGGTTACATGGGGAAAAAATATCCCTCACTGCACTGGATAAACCTACTAATATATACAGATGTAGTGAAGGTTAACATGACTGGTAACGCGCTAATAACACTTTGGCATAGAACGTTCATTCATTGGATTTTCAATGGCTTTTGTTTCCTTGTGAAACAGCATATCACAACACAGAAAGTTACCCCACTACAGAAAATAGGGCTACATCTATCACCATTCCTAGGCCGGGATCAGACAGGGTTTTTTGGTCAGGATTTTGATGCGTAATACACGTCAAAATCCTACTAAAAAAAAAAACGTCTCCCATGGAAATCATTGGCAGACTGTCATTTCCTTTTTCTGCGAGCGGTTTGTTCCCGCTTCCGGAAAAGAGAAGTGGCGTGCTCTTTCTTCAGGTGGATTGCCACGGACATCCACCTTGCAACACTCCCTCCCGACTAGGCCCATTCAATTCAGGCTTAATCCGGAGTGGAATGCCGCGGCCTCGCATACAGGCACGGCTAGCCATTTTTTGGTCTGGAATCTGAGCTGGCCTCCGCGTCAAATTCCGGACCAAAAAACCCTTTCTGAACTCAGCCTTAAAGGGGCTCTATTCACATAATTTTGCTGTATGAGCCCCACATATGCGTGAATAGCCTTTAAAAAGACTATTCAGGCACCGCTAATCTTATTTTAAACCCCTGTCCCGTTCTAAAATAAAACTATAAAAACATATAGCTAAATCATACCTGAACATGCACCAACATCATCTTCTGGCACGCCTACCTCTTCTTTCTTCTTCTTTCGGCGATGCTCTCCGGTCCTGGCTCTTCCCCGGCTTCGTCTTCATCTTCTTTGGCAGTTCAAATCTGATTGCTTGAAATCCAGCAGGTGCCCAGTAGCGCTCCCTCCGGAGCTACTGAGCACACTCCGGCGGCACTGCCATTGAGAAAAATGGCGCCGGAGTGTGTGCAGTAGCTCCTAAAGGAGTGCTACTGCGCATGCGCCGGATTTCAACCAATCGTATTTGAACCGCCGGAAGAAGAAAAGATGAAGCCGGGAAGAGCCAGGACCAGAGGGCGTCGCTGAAAGAAGAAGAAAGAAGAGGTAGGCGTGCCAGAAGATGACGTCGTATCGTGCACGACCATCCCCCGTGCATGCAAAGGTATGATTTATATATATGTTTTTATAGTTTTATTTTAAAACGGGCGGGGGGTTTAAAATAAGATTAGCGGTGTCTGAATAGCCTTTTTAAAGGCTATTCATGCATATGTGGGGCTCATACAGTAAAATTTTGCTGATAGAGCCCCTTTAAGGGCTAGTTCACACAGAGATTTTTGCAGGCGGATATTGAGGCGAAATCTGCCTCAAAATCCGCTTGTAAAAAAGTCTCCCATTTATTTGATTGGGAACCACTTGCTTTTCCTTTCCCACTAGCGATTTTTTTTCCACTAGCGGGGAAAAAGAAGTGACATGCCCTGTCTTCCCGTGGATTCCATGGCTGAGATAGCTGTGGTACCCGCGACGCAAGGCTCACTCTCGATTAGGCCCATTAATTCGGGCCTAATCAGGAGTGGGATGGTGCGAGAGGATTCTGGTGCACTGCAACGGCAGCCCATCGTGGCTAGCCATGTGGAAAGTTCAAAGGTGAACACACCCTTAGGATTGCAGAGTGCAGCGGGAGGCTGGAGGTTGCTTCCTACCTATGCATTAATAACACCGTAAGAAGTGTGCTCACACATGAGATTTGGAGCTCTGTATTGGAAAACATTGACAAAGGTTTGACAGTACAATGATGGAGGTGGGTTTAGGGTGGTCATACACGTTGAGTCTGCCATAGTCAAGTGGTCCTGTTCAGATCCACATAACACAATCTCTATTACCCTATATAATATCATAACTATTATATCTAGTAATTTATACCTCTCCACAGTATTGTTACAGATAATATCTTATAATAAAAAGCATCCTCTGTGCACATAAGGATGGTAACAATTAACCACAAAGCTCCGCGAGCTCCCCCCTGCCCGATACCTTTGGATAGGTCAAGGCAGCTCCAGTGTAGGTGTCTGTTGGAGAACGCTCATGTACTATTCCGCCATTCCTTACATTTGCATATGCGTGGGAGTGACAAAATGTTTCCAAAAGCTCAAAATGTTTATTTCACCTTAGAAAATGTGAGATTGCAGACACTTAAAGCCCCTCCTCTCCCATTCCCGAAGTATTTTCATATAAACGCCATTTACTATAATTGGATGAGGCTGCGTTTTGTACAATCGAGTATAATATCTATCCGGAAACTTCTAGCAGCGATCGGGAGTCTTTAACTTTTCGGCTTTTTTTTCTTCTCTTTAATCTGTGACTGATACAGTCAATTAATAGTTTTAGTCGAAAAGTTTACAATTCAATGAGTCTATGAAATCTTTCCGGCATAATCCGTGGCTGCAGCAGCTTTTTACAAGTCCCCTGACTCACACAGTAACCTATGGGGATGTCTTATAACCTATTTTTATAAATTTACATTCTCGCTTCGCAAATCATGCCATGGGGCTTCCTGGAGCTGATTGACATAACTGGATGTTCCCTAGACGCTCTTCCGCTTGTTGCGTTATTCTCGTCACTTTGCAAAGGCTTTAAGGAACCGTACAGGTGTCATTGGCATCTTCCATGAGTCTCCACACACCGAGGTAAAATATCTTCACATGACATTTTGTCGCTTAGCAGGTGTCCATTGCCTCATGGAGTCTCATTGGGCCTTAGTGCACTATAATCCTCATCACAACCGTAATAGCTTTGCTATAAATACTTCAATAAATGCTATCTTACAAGGTCGGAACAGTAGGAATATATAGTGAAAATTATGTATCTTACAAAATACACTGCCTTGTAGTATGAACACCGGTCTTGGAAGATAACATGGAGTACCGGCTGTTAGCATCTCCCGGCATGGGTGCCAAAAATAAGGCAAGTGTCTACTCTTATATATATATACAGTATATTTTTTTCCTATGTGGAATCTGATAATTCAGCGCTAGTTCTTGGCATAGATTCTGTAAAGAAAATAGAGAGAAAAAAACTAAAGGGGATTCCTTTGATCAAGATGTAGCAATGAATTATAATATAGGTTACATTGTCTAAGTTTGATTTATTTTCATAGCACGAGAACAGGACTTGTCCCAAGAAGATCATCGGAGGCATAAGACCATCAGCTGAACAAGAATTGGTAGACACTGTTTCTTAATGTATAATCTTGATTCAATTAGAGAAAGGACACATTTTGGGATATGCAGAAAACCTTCATCAAGCCAACATAGAGAGTACAAAACTGTTCTGCACCTCCAACGCTTCTTGGGACCAGTCCTGTCCTCTCACTGCCTCACAACTTGGACTAATGGGAAACGTACTGTAAGAAGGTGATAGGCAGAGTGCTGGAGTCCCGGTATACCTCCCCCAGATTTCTGACATATGTATGGTCCAGTGTGGGTCTTGATAAGGTTTCAGCCCCAGGTGTGGGTCCTGGGCTCATTACTGAGCCATAAAAGACTGCAGAGCTTGCACTTCAGGGCAGATCCTGGGAGCGAGAGGAGGTGTCTGGGTCTGTCTTGACACACCTTGAGACAATATTGTGCTCTTTTGGTTGATTCATGTGGCTGGTAGTATACCACCTGCACAGTTAGTACTTTATTGTTTAGTCAGTGCTCAGACGAGCAGGGTTCTTGTTTGACATTATTTTGCCTGAAGTTAAGGCTGTATTTTGGCTCCTTTTGTGCCTGAAGTCAAGGTTTATTTATTTTGCTGTTTTTTCTAAATAAACTTGTTTGCTACAAGATTTATTGTCCTTGTCTCTGACTGCTTGGGTCTGCACCACTGCTGCTACTATGTCCCCACAGTACCTAATGGTATTACGCCTGGCTGCAACCATTATCAGGCAACAGTTGATGAATTTTCCTTCCATACTTCTTTTATAGGTGACAACCTATTCACATGGTGGAAAGGTGACTTGTTATACACAAGTTGTGACATTATTATTCTATAAGCCTTGTGTTTATTCTACATGTGCCCTACCTATTGATTTATTTTTTTTCGCTTTTTTACATACATTTTATGACCATTCCAGAATAATGGATAATTGAGCACCAGCCTGGTCCAATAGATGGAATTTTACTACACAAACTACGAGCCATTTTACGTTATTTATATATTATGAACCAATATGTGTTAAAGAGGACCTTTCACCATCTCCATCAACTCCAACTCTTTGTATATGAGTGTTGGTATCGTTCCACTAGTACCAGTTCGGTTAGAGTTTTTTCTGTAGACTCCACCATTCCTGAGCAATCGCTGTTGCTAGTTTCAGCACACAGTATGCTAATTATTCTCTCTGTTGTCATATGGGTGGTCACAGGCAGGCTTAGACATACAAAGACTGCCCACATGAAAGTAGAAAGCTAATTAACATACTGAGTACTAAGACTAACAGCATTGATTATTCAGGAACAGTAGGGGCTAGAGAAAAAAATTCCAATCATGCCAAAATCAATGGAGTGGCACCTACTGGAGGATGTGAAAGGTGGTGAAAGGTCCTCTTTAAAGGATTATTCAATACTCTAGCGCCAGAAAGGTGACAAATGTCTGATTGTTTGGAAGTGAGGGTTAATGTCTTGGATCTCGAAAAGAGGTGCCCCATGTCTCCAAGTTGAATGGACTGATGGTCGTTTAGGGATTTTCTCAATTCATTTCAATTCTAAGTAAAATGCTATATGGTATGTCCACATGAATGAATGCAGGAAGGAATTTGAGGCAGTCTTCTATCTGAAATCCTACCTAAAAACCATCCCTGTGACACCTGCGGCAGAAAGCCAAGACTAAGCTTTGGGTTTATGCCACAGGTTTGCACGCTTGGGTAGCCTCGTATTCAATAAATCAGCTCAGTAAAATTGAGCAGGATGCTTTTTTTTAATATGTTTTGTCACAAAAAGCTGTCAAAAGTTTGCAATTTCTCCTTTAGCGCTGCCTTAGTTGAAACTGGAATGGCAGGGGAAGATATTACAGAGGAGGAGCCACTTCTCCCATCTGATACATTGCCCACATAGAGCTCACAATGTACATTTTTCCCTATTGGTATGTCTTTGAAATATGGGATGGAAATCCATGCAAACACAGGGAGAACATACAAACTCCTTGCAGATGGTTTTTTGCCCTTGGCAGGACTTGAACACCAGGATTCCAGTGCTGCAAGGCTGCAGAGCTAACCACTGAGCCACCGTGTAGCCCTCACACTATCTTGTATTGTGTCAGCCTTCTATGAACACTTAGTCATCTCTTTATAGCTCCACTTGCACCACAGATCGTACACAGCAGTGTCAAACAATTTATTTTTCATGGGCCATAAGCACATCTGGAGGAACATTGGTTTCCTAGAATCACCTTTGACCTTCCATCAGTATACCAGTAAGAATCACAGCAGAAATCTTCTCTGTCTACAGGGTAATACAAACCAAGGTGACACTGACCTCCAGATGTAAGATTCTCCAGAATGGTATCTCATGGCGTAATAATTAATATGAGACTTTGCATAGATCACACGCTATCTCCATTGTAACACGTCATGGGAAAAACTAGGGTTGTATGAAGCATGCATAGACAAGAGGCACTGGGGAGGTGCTCTAAGGATGATATGTATTGATGAAGATACCTAACTGTATTTTAGACCCTGGAGAAGGACACTTTATTGCCTGTCACTGCTGACAGATAGCATCTCTCCGCCACTGCCGTCCTATCAATTCCCTGCTCTCTTTCCTTGTTCAACTTCATTAAGAAGGCCAGCCAACTGTCTGAACAACTAGACAACAAGCCTCAGAGCTTTTAAAGGTGCAGGAGACATCTTACTATGGTTTAGAGTACATTTAGAAATAATAGCAAAACAGGTCTCGTCAGAGGCATAACTAAAGTCTAGTGGGGCCTGGTGCAATCTTTTTTACGGGGTCCCCTACCTCATCCCTACAGAGAATTCTTGAGAGTGATGTTTATGGGTGTTAAGGAATTTGATCCCCCTTAGTGTGGTTAGGGGGAATCTGTGGGTCTCCTTGGCTTATGGGCCAGATGGAAGCTGCAATCTCAATACTGATGCCAGTGCTTATGGGCCCCCTAAATGTACGCCCCTGGGTCTAGTACACTCACTCTGTGGTGAGCATCAGATTTGTGCACATGGTGTAGGCAGAGACATAGGGCAGAGTTATCATGCCGCCTTGTATGCTAGTTTTCTGGTGTATAAGGCAAAAAAAAGTCACACATTTTTACGCAAGTCAAGTTTTTGCACAAAAATTTGCAACTTTTATCTCTTTTATGCTGAAGGGGAGAGTGCCCCTAATTTATGGGGAGGTGTGTGCCTTGACATAAACGAGGCATACCCTCTGCCTGAAAATACTCTTTTTATAAAAGCCAATTTTCATGAATCACCCCTAAAGAGTCCATGCATCTTCAAATTAGGAATCATGGGCATTTCAAGAGTCACCATATAGCATGCCACTCAATGAGAATACTTCTGTACACACTGCATTAAAGGGTTTGTCCAAGAGTGTAAGAAATGAGTGGAGCCACTGGAAAAATATATAAAATAATAAACCAAATATTTTTTACCTATTAAATCCACCATAGCTCCATTGCTCATGCTCCAGTGGTCCCAGACTGTCTTTATTTTATTTCACTGTAACCATCACTGGCCTCACATACAGAGGTGTAACTTGATGGGGTGCAGAGGGTGCTGTCGCACCAGGGCCCAGGAGCCTTAGAGGGCCCATAAGCACTGGCATCAGTATTGAGATTGCAGCTTCCATCTGGCCCATAAGCCAAGGAGACCCACAGATTACCCTAACCACACTAAAGTGGATTAAACTCCTTAGCACCCGTAACCATCACTATCAAGAATTCACTATAGGGGGCCCGGACAAAAGATTGTACAAGAATTTAGTTATGCCACTGCTCGCAGGTGATGCTACGACGGTGTATACAATATGACCACCAAGGTCTTGTAGAGGTCTCGTAGATATATGGCTGATATATGTGACTGCTGTAGTACAAGTCAATCAGAGTGCTGGTGTTAGAGCAGCAAGGGTTTGAACAGTTGAATAATGTTATAAGATGATATATGTTATAATTGTTCTTGTAGATAGTTGAGTCTCTTATACTTGCGTACAATCTCTTTACAAGGAAGATGCCAAAATAAATGACCATTAGGTCTCATATGAAAGTGGAATCTACAATGATAAAAAGCATAATGCACTCTAATGTCCCTTGATGAAAATTTAATACATTATATTGTGATATTCTAGAACAGGGGTAGGCAAGCCATGGCACTGCAGCTGTAGTAAAACTACAACTCCCAGCATGCATAACTGCTGTCCTTGGAACTCCCATAAAAGTGAATGGAGCATGTTGGGAGTTGTAGTTTCACAGCAGCTGGAGAGCCAAAGGTTGCTAATCCCTGTTCTAGAAAAACTCTGGCTGCAATCCACATCATAACCACTGGGTGGCCACATATAGATACATGTAGCATAAACAACTCCTGATGTAATATCGGAAAATCATGTTGTTTTGTTTCTAAATCATATTTTGTTATCAGGGTAAATTAGAACACATCTATACATTTAACCTGTGTCGTATTATAGATATGATGCTACTCATTACCGCTCCAGCTTTATTGCAAGGGAAGTCAATACATCTATGGCCAGCTACTTGAACTATATCCAGTCTTTTATGATGTCTCCTGATTAGAACTCTTCCTCTCAGCTCACCGTCATTGTCATTATGAAGCAATACTGCTGCTGTCCTTTAGCTAAGTCTACACATACAGTAAGAGTGATGTGTTATTAGATAATCTCATTACTGGATTGTGTCCTTGATGATTGTACTGTAGGTGGAGGAGGCGGCGGGTGGGAGCACTGTATGAGTAGGAGGATGCAAGAGTCTGAGCGAGCAGTAGGAAGATGTTTAGGGGTTGACTCGATTTCTTCACCAGTCCTTGTGGCATTTATGTCGGTGAAATGAACACTTAATGTTAATCCCATCAAACCCGTCAAAATCCGGCGTTCGTTCGGAATAGTCTGATGTCCTCTGCCGGGATTGTTAAGCGCTATTGAGCATCTCTGTTTGTAGAAACGCTTCACCATGACTTCCTCATCACAGCTCCTTGAAGACAGAGAACACATCCTTTTTATTCTGCTGTTTACCGAGGCAGAGGCAGTGAACCTTGATCTCACGTCAAACAGCACGCTCCAACTCCATCACTCGTGTCACCTAAACGGGCGACACATTCCCATGAACACAAGGTCATCTCAGCTATTTTCCAAGTTTCTCCTTAATTAATGCCACTTTCCTTGCCCAGCACCCCCCTCTCCTTGCTGCATGCTTGAGAAGTGTTGATTTCTCAGACACCAGGCGGCTTAACACTTGCTATTCTCTCATTTCACACTCTAAAATTCACAGGTGTATGGGCGAGCGACAGTTCTGCCAAACTGTTTTTAAGTTAGCACATAAAGTTTATATCTGTTTATTGACAGTTCTGTCTGAATAATTCATTACGTATCCATCAAATCTGCGTGTGAGGCATAAGCTGAGCAGTTATATGGTAACATGAGGTCTGAAGAAATGCGTCTAGTTTTCCTATATTTAAAGGGATTTCTTGTCTCAGGATTTCAGCTACTCTCCGATCTCCTCTCCCCTCCACTTCCTGGTTTTCCTATATTTAAAGGGGTTTCTTGTCTCAGGATTTCAGATGCTCTTTGATCTCCTCTCCCCTCCACTTCCTGGTTTTCAGCTGAATCCAGCATGGGGATCCTATTTGTTGTAACTGTTATCTCTGGATTTGCACAGATAAGAGAAACACTGCTTAACAAACGTATTAGGGGCTCACAAACTGAATGCTATATGCAGAAGGGGGAGGGAAGAGAATATGCTTGCCCAAGGAGTGGGTCATGATTCTGACCTGCAAATGGGTCTGTAGACACTATGGATGGAGATTTAGTAGTATCTGAATATGATCCTTGGTGGGAATACCCCCTTTAAACTGTATCTTAACATTCAAACATTTTTTGCCAGCCTTTGCATCACAAATAAATTTTGTAATATATTTTATTAACAAATTTTGGCTCCTTTTTGTGAAATCCTGCAATAATTTACTCTTTCTCAATTTAGAGCTGAAATGTGTATACGGCTTTCACTAGTTGTATGGGTGCACAAGCTGTTGTATAATACAGTGAAGCTGAGGCTTGGGGATCCCTTCAGTTGCAGTAAACCTATGACATTAAAAAACATAGAACATTTTCATATGGCTGAGAAAATTCGAATGGCAGCTAAGAGTCTCAGTGTTAGGGAATTGCTAGGACAGCAATTCCCCAGTAGCTGTTGAACCCTGGGATGGGACACAAGAGATAGTGAGCCCTAAGCTGAAGCCCCCAACTGTCCCTTCCTATTGCCAGGCCCTATCCTACGTAATAGGCGGCAACCACAAAGACGGTCCCTTCCTGTATATGTGATACACAAAACACAGACAAGATGGACAACAACAAAGGGAGGTAGCTAGCCAAGGGTCAGTAACAGTCGAGCGATGCAGTGCCAAATCGGAGTCCAAAGAATAGTCAGTAGGGAAAGCCAAAGGTCAAGGATAAGAATGCAAGAATGCAAAAACAGAGCCAGCAAGGAGCAAGTACACACAAGGCAATAGCAACACTGGTGTGAATGAGAGCCAAGACTAAATAGGGAGGAAGAACCTGCCCATGGAGTTGAAAGGAAGGCAGGCTGTCAATCACAGGGCAAGGCCAGATTAACCATTAGAGTAGCAGAGAAAACTGAAGGTGAAGGAGATGGGTGTGGTGGAAAACCAATTACCAAGGTGAAGGAAAAGGGCAGTGTTCAGACAGTGTAAGAAGAACCCAAAGGAATAAATCACAACCGAACACATCTCCTGCACTGCAGCGTGTGGCCGGATGATGACGCCAAAGCCCGGACGGGCAAAGATGTTACACTCAGCTTTCATATGACACCAAGATCGTTGTTGTAGCTGTAACATTTCCAGAAAAAAACTGTGGAAAACCCAGTTGGAATTGTCATATGTATTGTATATGCAGGTGCAGCTGTTCCGAGTCTCATCTATGTATTGAACTGGTGATATCTCTGGATATAACAAAGATAGAAATGTGAGATTGGTGTCATATGAAAGTAGAGAATCCCCTCTTTTACATTACACCAAAACATTACTCTGTGTTTTAAAATGTACAAGCTAGAACTGTTTGAAGTGACCACACAGTCCAGCCTCAGCTTCCCTGCATTATACCATACAGTACTCAAATACTCCGTACACCTAGTATACAGATTTCAGCTCTAAATACATAAGCAAGGGGAAGAGTAGGAATAGGAGTAGGGGGATTTTACGGAAAGGGGTCAAAATGTGTTAATAAAATATATTAAAAAATGTATTAATTGACACAAAAGCTGGAGAAAATCGAAAGTTCTTTGAAACTTTAGTTACACTTTAAAGAGTTATTTCATAAATGGGTGGCATGTTGCTAGGATATTCCATAGTTTTATGATGAACGGGGGTCCAACTTATGAGACGCCAACCAATTCTGAGAGTGAAGGGGCTACAAAGTTTATTTAGAGATAAGGTGTCTTCTTTGTTTTACCAACTGTGCAGGGAACTTGCTTCAGGTCTGAGCACTGAGGATAGTAAGGGAGCAGATGAGTGATTGTCAAGGGTGGCAGAGCTGAATTGGCACCGCAACACCTTCATTCTCAGAATCAATGATAATCCCAGAGATTTAATTCCCTCCCCACAAAGTGATGGCATATTCTGAAATAATAAGAAATGAGAATAACCCTTCAATGGCATGTTCTTCATAGGGATTACTATGAAAGTGGTATATCTTTTCCATACATATAAAGTCCCTACCAAAACTTTCTCTTTCTTGTCTAACCTATTTTATAATTGTACATTGTATATTCTAATTACTACAGTTTTATGATGGTGTCCATCTTGAATTCCTGCACCAACCCAGATATGCCAGTGCACGCATGGGATAATACATCGGCATGCAGTCTCTATTGGTCCACATTTATAACATCTATAGGACATTCCCTGATAAATTTAGGTTCTTAGGGCATGCTTTATTCCTTGTTTGAACTTGATGGACTTCATTCGTATTGCCTACTAACTATTTAACGCTGTCTAGTTTCTATACAGTGTGTCTGTCCTACATCTTTATTATTTAAGTCAAGGACCATCAACAAGGACTGCGCTTTACCCGTAGGATTTTTGGAGAACTGTATTTTATTGAGATTCACACACAACGTGTTTTGGGTCACACGAACCTTTTTCAAGTGTATAGGAATTGATCCCATTGCTGGTATAACGTGGGTTAATGGATGCAATGCGATCGGTGCTCGGAGATCTCTTCCGACAGAGACAGGAACAAATGAATGAAAAGTAGCAAGGTCCAGCACAAACGATCAGCCATCCATGTATCATAAAACGTAGCTTTTATTTTACATATAAAAACTTCATGTGCAGCAGTAGGGGTTACAAGAGCCTACATGTTTCGGGGTTGCCCCCTTACTCATGGCATCTTTTACATTTTTATTATTGGATTGTTACCTGAATTGGTTTCCATGCTATGTGATCTGTGTTCTGCTTAGTCTGACCCCAGCTTGTTACCTGACTTACAAGCTTGCGCTGCTTGTCCTGACCTGTGGCCTGAATTTCCAGTTATGTACAGTCTCTTCCAACCCTGAGCTCAGCTTGTAAATCAGAATGAGATCTTACCTGTTCCCCCAAGTCTATACACCAGTGTCTCTTTACTCTTTGCACCAGAACTACTCTTAGAGGTAGCTATTGGCGGACCCCAAAATCAAATCCTGGTATGGGGCTAAATGATAAAAACCAGAATACGCATCGAACTGAATCACAATATCTGTATCTTCCACTATTCCTCTTGCCTGAACTTACAGACACATGATGAAGGTGACCAGTTCTGGAAGAAAAGCACGATTGTTGAATTGTTTATGCCATATGTGTCTATTTATGACCATTAAGTGTGGTGATGTGGACTACAGGCTGTTGAAGCTTTTGCTAGTATGTCCTAATATTGGTTTGAGTTAGTATTGTGAGATACTGTAGACCTCAAGAGAAAGGTAAGGACCATCTGTACGTGGGAGGGTTGTGGGCATGCTCTGTATCGTGTAGAGGTCACGCTAAACTGAGTCAGGTAAGGGTTGGGAGGCGGTGAAATGTAAACTATCATTAAATGATCATATTTTTATGTACAAACATTAGTAAAGCATACAATGTGAACTCAAGCTAAATAAGTATAGATGAGTAAAGCAAGGGTTTACAAAGTGACTCAAATTTTTACATTGATTTATATTATGAAGAAGGTTCCAGCCGTATGATGTACAGAAGGCGAGAGAACTTCAGAATCTCTAAAGATGGCTGCTTCCCGGGTCATGTGACATCTGATGTCTTTGAAGAAGGACAACGGCGGAGGCCGACAGCGTAGGAGACGGGGACAGGTAAATAACAGTAGTTTTTTATGTTTTTATTCCCCCAGGTCCCCGATTATTATACTCTGGGGTCTGTAAAGGTCTTTGGTGTCGGTGTCGGTCTGGGGGGGGGGGAAGGCCCATGTCAAAAGTTCACCATGGGGCCCATGACTCCGCCTGAAAGAATGAGAATGTTGCTTCTTTCCCGGAAAGAAGAACTGACCGGCTCCCATTGATTTCAATGGGAGCCGTCTTTTTTTATCAGGATTTGAGGCAGATACGGCCTCAAAATCCTGACCAAAAAACCCCGTGCGAACTTACCCTAATATGCACCTCATAGCTATGACCCTATCTACTAGCGTCAGGCCAAACAGGGCAACCATTGTATAATCTGCACCCTGCAGCCATAACATTACAAAAAGTTTTGCTGAAATGTACTTTGTTTAATGTACCCTTATTGGGAATAGACCCCAGAGTATAAAAATTTACTGCAAGTCTGTTGCGCCGGTCATTGTAGTTCATCCGAGATGAATTCCAAATTGTTCGGTTTCGTTAAAAATCAACCAATTTGGAATATTTGGGTCAAACAACACAGCTCACCCCTAGGATGCGCCCTGGGGGGGTACTACAGTAGAAAAACAATGGTACCACACACTGCCTTGTAGAAGAGTTCTCCACCTCTGTGATATAGTATGCAAAACTACGGCATAACTATAATGACGGTTTATTGTATGAAAAAAATTGTGAACCCACGAATATACAAAAATTATTTCTGCTGCCTCCACATTTCCCAGTCTGCAGTTCATAGATGGGAACGGTGGAGGCAGTAGAGCCCAGATAATAACCTACAACTATCATCAGTTATCCTTCAGGCCCCTTCTGACTGCACCAACCCTTTAGGGTCTGCTGGAAATCCTTGCCACCGAGACCGCAGCAACTCCAACTCAAAATCTCCTGGCTTTCATCTATTGGGCCGCTGCACATGGTTATTCGCAACCCAGTTGGACTATTAGTTTTGACCTTCGCAGGAGACAAAGTATCGTATAATACTGAAGAGATACGTAAAGTATACAAAAAAATCTGTAGAAGACTATAAAGCCCCGCAGGCTCAGAAATTGACTCCTTGGACTCCTTCGCTGCAGCTAATAAACAACTGCGGAAGATTTCATTTTGACGTAAATGTAGCTTGTGTAAGGCAGAAACCTGAAAGACTGGAACAGTCAAGTGTAGGGCTTGTAAGTGTCGATAAACTCCCTACTGGATTCTTTGTTTCGCTTGGTATATGTGACTCAGCATCGGCAGGCCTGAATGATTTTCCTAAATAAAAACAGCTTGACCCGCACTTCCTGCTCTTTTTCTACCTGCTGTAAAACCTCAGAACCTGTCTGACCTCTCCATCTCCTTCATAAGCTCCCTGTGTTTATAAGAAGCATTTTGGAATTCCCTCTCTGTATTAACCTCTAACACTTTGTGCTGCGAATACCCCCTCCCTATACCAGAGAATGAATTCCACTTCATTTAGGACAAAGCTAAACCCAGCACAGATGGAGAACACAGAGGGTCATGTCAGTTCAGCCAATGGATAAAATCTAACGCTGAGTTCAGCAAAGAAAAATTCAGAGGTGTTAGCCGACTTATACAAAATCAACTCTATCTAGCCAAGCCAAAATTAGACACTATTATACTGTACGGACACCACAAATGTTCTCAATGGATATATCCTTCGTGAATAGCCAGTCTAGGCTCTAAGTTCATTATCAGAAACCAAGATCTACGGGAGAAGAAAGAGGCAAGAAAGAACTTTTTCCATAAGTTGGCAACCATCCAAAGATTTAGTCAATGTATGACTATTTAGATTGGGAAGAAGGATTTGCCAGGACTGTCATCGTAACAGCTATGTTGTTAAATATAGAGGTGTCCTTCCTTACCTTTCTTCTTGGCTGGATGTGTCCAGATACATGTGTCACAGCATATTTTTAGGGTTAAGGGGATATCGTCACTTGTTAGGGAGAGACCACCATGTAGGATGTGTGGAGTCTTATTAAGCCATAGGCACTCCACTGAGGGATTATTATTATTATTATTATTATTATTGTTTATTTATATAGCACCATTAATTCCATGGTGCTTTACATTTGGGGGTTACATACAATTCACAAAATATACAGGTACATATCATACTAACAGTGATCGGCTGGCACAGTGGGGTAGAGGGCCCTGCCCGCGAAGGCTTACAATCTATGAGGGAAGGGGGTAGAGACAGAAGGAGAGGGGGAGACTGTACAGATGGCGGCGCGGTGATAGTGTTATTGGAGGTTGTAGGCCTTCCTGAATAGGTGAGTCTTCAGGGCCTTCTTGAAGCCTGTGATTGTGGGGGTCAGTCTTATGTGTCGTGGTAAGGAGTTCCAGAGTATGGGGGATGCACGGGAGAAGTCTTGGAGACGGTTGTGTGAGGAGCGGATGAGGGCAGAGCGGAGTAGGAGGTCGTTGGAGGATCTGAGGTTACGTGTGGGCAGGTAGCGGGAGATGAGGTCAGAGATATATGGAGGGGACAGGTTGTGGATGGCTTTGTATGTTAGCGTTAGTAGCTTGAACTCAATTCGCTGGGCTATGGGTAACCAGTGGAGGGACTGGCAGAGGGGAGCAGCCGATGAAGATCGGGGGGTGAGGTGGATTAAGCGAGCAGCACAGTTTAAGGTGGACTGGAGGGGGGCGAGGGTGTTTGCCGGGAGTCCATGCAGAAGGGTGTTGCAGTAGTCTAAGCGGGAGATTATGAGGGCCTGGACGAGCATCTTGGTAGTTTCTGGGGTGAGGAAGGAGCGGATTCGGTGGATGTTCTTGAGCTGGAGGCGACAAGAGGTGTTGAGGGTTTGAATATGTGGTTTGAAGGATAAGTCGGAGTCCAGGGTTACCCCAAGGCATCGGGCCTGTGGGACAGGGGTAAGTGGGGTTCCATTAACTTTGATAGATGGGTCAGGTGGAGGGGCCATACAGGATGGGCTGAAGATGATAAACTCTGTTTTCTCCATGTTGAGTTTGAGAAAGCGGGAGGAGAGGAAGGAGGCTACGGCCGCTAAACAATCTGGAACTCTGGCCAACAGGGAGGTAATGTCTGGTCCAGAGATATATATTTGGGTGTCGTCGGCATAGCAATGGTACTGAAAGCCATGAGATTCTATGAGTTGGCCCAGGCCAAGGGTGTAGATGGAGAACAGGAGGGGTCCTAGGACGGAGCCTTGGGGGACACCTACAGAGAGAGGGCGTGGTGAGGAGGTGGTGTGCGAGTGGGAGACGCTGAATGTGCGGTCAGAGAGGTATGAGGAGATCCAGGAATGGGCCAGGTCTGAGATACCAAGGGATGAGAGAATTTCTAACAGGAGGGAGTGGTCAACTGTGTCAAAGGCAGAGGAGAGGTCGAGGAGGAGGAGGACAGAGTAATGGCGCTTGGCTTTGGCGGTTAGCAGGTCGTTAGTGACTTTTGTTAGGGCAGTTTCAGTGGAGTGCCGGGGTCTGAAGCCTGACTGAAGTCTGTCAAAGAGCAGGTTGGACGAGAGATAGGAGGAGAGTTCTGAGTGGATGTGTTGCTCGAGAAGTTTTGAGGCGTACGGGAGCAGTGAGATGGGACGATAGTTGGCAGGAGAGGACGGGTCGAGGGACGGTTTCTTAAGTATAGGAGTGACAGTGGCGTGTTTGAAGGCTGAGGGGAAGGATCCATTGGTTAGGGATAGATTGAAGAGATGGATTAGGGCTGGAGTGATAACTTCAGTGAGCTTGGGGATGAGATGTGATTGAATCGGGTCGAGCGCACAGGAGGTGAGGTGGGATTTGGAGATTAGGGAGGAGAGTTTTTCATCAGTGATGGAGGAGAAACAGGTCAGGGATGGGGAGCAGCGAGTAGTTGGGTGGAAGGATTGTCGGGGGAGTGGGGTGAGGCTGTCTCTGATGGTGTCAATTTTAGTTTTAAAGTAGGAGGCGAAGTCGTCAGCTGAGATAAGTGATGTCGGAGGGGGGGCGGGAGGACGGAGGAGGGAGTTGAAGGTGGAGAATAGTTGTTTGGGGTTGCGAGAGAGTGCGGATATGAGTGTGGTGAAGTAGACCTGCTTGGTGGCGGTGAGTGCGTTCTTAAATGTGAGAACTGCCTCTTTGTACCTGAGGAAGTCCTCCTGGGAGTGGCTTTTCTTCCAGAGGTGCTCTGCAACCCGCGAGGCACGTCTCAGTTTTTTAGTCTGGTCAGTGTGCCAGGGTTGTCTATTGGTTGGTCGGGCTCTGGAGTTTGTGTAGGGGGCTACAGAATCAAGGGCTGAGGTAATGGTGGTATTATAGAAGGCAGCAGCGGCATCTGTGTCCTGGATTGAGGATATGTCAGCGAGTGGTAGGAGAGAGTCTGAGAGGGTGCAGGTGTCAAGGCGGTTGAGGTTCCTGCGGGGGCGTGGTGGTTTAGAGAGTGGGGGATCCGTTGGAGAAGAGAGGGCAGAGAACA
Organism: Leptodactylus fuscus; assembly: GCF_031893055.1. Taxonomy (NCBI): domain Eukaryota; kingdom Metazoa; phylum Chordata; class Amphibia; order Anura; family Leptodactylidae; genus Leptodactylus; species Leptodactylus fuscus. The sequence continues at coordinate 39,593,595 of NC_134269.1, forward strand.
TTAGCAGGTTGTGGTCAGAGAGCGTGGATGGAGAGTTATAGAGGTTGCATATGGAGCAGAGGTGGGTGAATATTAGGTCTAGTGTGCCCCCCTTTGTGTGGGTGGCAGAAGAGGACCAGAGGGAGAGACCAAAGGAGGTGGTGAGGGACAAGAGACTGGAGGCGGAAGGGTGGTCTGTGTTAATGGGGATGTTGAAATCCCCCATGATGATGGTGGGATCATGGGAAGAATATGCAAATCTGTCTTTCATGATGTAAATAGGAAGACAGTGCCTCAGTCATGCAGCACATATGGCTTAATAAGACTCCACACACCTACATGGTGGTCTCTCCCTAAGGAGTGATGATATTCCCTTAACCCTGTCTAGAAGCCTCTCACCTCTGCCAAGTCAGTCTTCTCTACGCTGGGCTGAAGAGATCTAAATAGATTGAAACAGTTGTCCTCGGCTGAGAGACTGTACTTGGTAAAATCCCCCATCATTGCAGCGAAGGTCTCTGGGAAGGTCGGGCATGATGTTAAAGGGAGCGCCCCCTTGTGGACTGCATGACTGAGGCACTGTCTTCCTATTTACATCATGGAAGACAGATTTGCATATTCTTAGCATATTTTTAGTAGTAGTTGGAGTTTTTAACGTGGTTTTCTGAGACTTAAATATTAATGGCCTGTTCTCAGGATAGGTCATCATATGTGATCTATGGGTGTCCAACATCTGGTACCCCCACTGATCAGCTGTTTGAAGATGCTGTGGTTCTAACAAGTGCCCTGTTCCCTATAGCAATGACTCTACTTTCATCATTCAGCAGATGAGCCCCAATCAATTGAATAGGACTGAGCTACAATATCAAATGCAACCCCTGCACCATGTATGGTGCTGTGCTTGGTATTCAGTAATGAGGTCAAAGTGCTCACTTGAATGCTTAAGCCTCTTTGAATAGCTGATCTGTGTGGGTTCTGAGGGGTAAGACACCAAATGATCACATGTTGATGACCTATCCTAAGGAAAAATCTTAAGTTGAGCTAAGTTAAAGTGGGCGTGTCTGTTTTATGTAGATATTTCATGATGGGACAATGAGACTATAGACTACTATTGGCATGCAGCTACTCTATCTTACATTATATAAATAAATGTTGTGTTTAAGTTGGTTGGGTTACTTTAATAGAAGAGAAGAATTTGGGATCTTATTCTGTTAGTGAAAAGGAAATGGTTGCAAATAATGTCATTGAATTTGGAGGACCATGCATTATGGAGATCCCATTCCTTTCACTGGAATCTCTGTAATACTTAATTTCCCCTGCGGAGGTGCTGCAAGGATACTGCAGACTTGTCCCAGGTTTCATTACAGTTTGGTTTGAGGAAGATCACTAGTATTTTCATTCCCCAAACTGAAGACTGTCATCACTGGAATCTGCACTAGTGCAATGGACAGCTCAATACACAGCAACACTCAAGGGGGGAGAGTACAGTAAAGTTGAGCTTAAGGTGTATAAGCTAGAAACAACTTTACACAAATTAATAATACATGTTAATATAAGCAACTTTGTAATATATCTTATTAAATAAATGTGTTTTCTATTCTACTTTTCAGACAGATACTTTTTCCATATTAGGTCTATGAAAAGAGGAGGTGTTATAAAAAAGACTCAAATAATTGCTGCTGTTACACTCTGCCATTCTTTGCTTTTCTAACACTGCTAGGTTGCAGATAAGAGGCTAGGTGTGCATTCATGAGGCAATAAATCAATTAACCAGACCTGCAGGAGAATCTTACTCTACCCTTCTCTACTCCATAGACCTCTATGTGGGAGGCAAAATATGTAAGATGGATGTAATGTGAACAAGGATTCAAACTAAAGATAAGCAGCAGGAGAACAGCTTAATAAGTGGTGAAGAAAACAGATCTCGTTAATAAAATGTATTACAAAGTTTCTTATATTAACTTGCACTATTTATGAAGTGGCGGTACACTTAAAGGCACATTGTCACCAGTCATAATGCCATTCACTTATCAATATGTCAATAACTTTATGATCAGTAGTGATGTAACTGCTGGAAACCATTGTGGTCATAAGGTTGGAGGTCATTTAATTGTTAACAATCCATGAGGGTTGACAACCCCTTTAAAGAGGACAATGTTTTTCCCCTCCATTGTAAATTCAACCGGACTTCAGGTGTAAGGCTTTGTTCACATATGTGCCAGAGTCTCCACTGGAGATTACATTGTAGTTGTCACCTAAAAATTGGTGGAGGAAAAAATCCTGCATGGAGGACATTTCAATTTTAAAACAAAGGACACCCGACGAACCCCATTATAGTCAATGGAGTCTGTCGGGCCTAGCGTCAAACACACCCAGTTCTCAGGATTGGTGGGGGTCTCAGTAGTCAGACCCCTATCAGCTATTCATTCTCTGTCCAATGGATAAAGGATACATATTCTTTATGGCATAAACCCTTTAAAACAACCACTGAGTGTTACCATTTCTCAAAGGGGTATATCGTTCTATTGTTGGATACAGTCAGCCAAGATTGGGCATGGTCAGATGGCATAGGGGGCGCACCTCCAATTGGTAACAGCCATTTATTAATTTATCCATAACAGAGGAACAACATATAACATAATTCAGTAGAAGCTGGGAAAAACAAGCATTTACTAAAATGTAGGTATCAGAAGAGCTGATGGATCCTCTTGAAATCCTCTTTATCAATGTCTTGTAGTAACATCCCATCCGCTACGTTCTAAATAATGCAGCATTATCCGGATACCCTGTATATATGATAATTACATTCTAGGTCCTGTATCTTTGTAATTCACTCCAGCCATGACACCACTGTGGAGCTTCTAATTCCACACCCACCAATTCATAACCTTGCTTTGTGGAATATCATCGAATATTTTCCATTTTATTTCCACATGCAATTTACATCCCGGGCTATAAATATTCTTGGGTGACTTTACTGCCTTACATATTTTATAGTAGCAGCAGAATTGAGACATTTCTCCCAATAACCATCTCAAGGTCATCATTTATTGTGTGAAATGACGATCTTTTAGCTCCTTTATGTCAATTGCATGTCATGAATATTGTTTTGCGCCTGTAACCTTGGATGTGTGTTCTGAGAATTGAGATTTCAGGATTCCAGAAGCAGTAATACCCTTAAGAATGGGTAATGTCTGCCAAATGACATTATCCTGGATTGTTTTCAAGTCAACAATGATAAACTTTTCAAGTTTCTTAAGTACTCTGAGCATTTCTTAAGTACTACCGTGATATCAAGGATGAAGCCATGACCGTTTATGCAGTACATGTTGTAAAGATAACTTATGAAAGTTTCTGAAACTTTAGCTATAGTTTGTTATATGTGCTATATACCAATTGGAAACAATGTATTAAACCCAATGTGATAATTCCACTTTTATATATTGAAGTTTCCACCCTTAACTTTCTGCAAAGTTTGCTAAATACTTCAATTTCTCCCTTAACAAACTGCAGTTCACTTAACAACCACAGGGCGGCCTTATATAGGCACATAGAATAAACAACTCTCAACAGAGCATCACAAATTCATGTTTTTTTAAAATGCTGGTTATCTGATGACACTCATCTCTGGATATGATGAGTCAAGTTGGAAGGTAAGGAAATACACATGTATATTCTGGGTGTGTTACATCTCAAATTATAGAACAAACACAATGCAAAGTATGGAATGGTAAACTCATGGCAGCATGGCCAAAATCCTTGCCCTAATCTAAGACTTGGACTACACGAAAGGTTGTGCTATAATTTAATGCACACGGTAAGAAGCCTTCTAAAACGTACTTTCTTTGACCTTATGATAAAGGACATTGTAATTGTTGAATACAGTAACTGCTTTAATAGAATGAAGGAAGATTGACCATTGACTTCTACTGGCATTGTAGACTTTACATTGTGCTTAAAGTGGTTGTCCAATTTAGAAAATTCATTTTGATATACCTTTTAAGAGAACTCTTAGTTAATAGAGGGGATCCTCTGTTCAGCCAGAGTGGAGGATGGGTGCAAACAGTGTTTTTTAGGTGTCATGTACACAACCGTGACCGTGTGCCACCCATGCACCAGCTGTGCTTCCATCATCCCATTTATTGGGGACAGCGAGCATGGCTGCAAAACAAACCGGACAAGAGTAGGCTATGGGTCAATGTGCTATCTTATTCTGCAACACCTGTCTTCGCTTGCATTACATAGACATCCCATTTATTAGAATGGGCATTTTGTAATGCTTAATTGAGGCGGCAGATAAGATAAGAGAGAGGAGTGTTTTTTTCGGATCTTCATCTATTAACCAATTCAGCTACAATGAGCTTCTCTCACCCTGGAGGACCTAATATTATATTCCATTTCTTTAAGTGGGGACGCTGTAACACTGCGCTTGTGATGCAAGGACAGAGTAATCTGCATATTCTTAATGTACCTTTTGCATAAAAAGGCCTGCCCAAAGTGGCCCATTTTAATGGGAATCCTTTGTCCAAATATTATGCAATGTATCCGCATGCAGACAGCCCATTCCTTTATTCCTAATAATGTCATTCTATAGGGGGTAGACTTATCTATACTCATATTTTTCTCTATAACACACACTATACTAATATGCCCTTTCTAGTCTTTACTTTGCATGCAGATGGGGAGGGTAGACATTTCATTCCTCTGCCACCCCCCCACTGTTGCTTGTACACTTGGTCACATGACAGCCCTCACTTTACCCAATGGACCTGCAGCAGGAGTAGAGTGGTCTCAATAGAGGGATGTAGTACATCAAGTTAGTCATTGGGGCTCTGGGGGGCCAACATATATTTTAGAGAATGCACTGCTAAGCGTTATATTTCCCTGTATAACACCTTTAAGAGTAAATATATCTGTACTATTCCATAAAGAACACATCGCATTATTAAATCCCTGCTTATAGGATCTCTTTAAGACCCAGCTCCATCCTTCTGATTTTATAAGCATCCCATATAGGCTCTCAGCGCATTGTAAAGTTAGTCGGAAGCCTATTTCCAAGTTATCCCATCCCGAAACATCTGCCTATATCTCCCATAATTACTCCATCACCCCCACCTCCTCATAACGTTACTTCCCCGAATTTTCCATAAAGTTAGAAACAGCTGAAACATGACAATAATGCCGTAAACTTTACAAGTCCCCTGTTTCTCTTCAAGATTGAGAAAATGACATTGAGTATGAGCGGGGTAATTAAGCCGGATCCTCCGTTCCCTTCATATATAATTGTCCCATTTAATGCCATGCATACATTAGACTGCTTTAACCTCTAGGAAGGTTCACTATCAGGATCGTCATGTTCAGTCGGGAAGATGTAAGCAACGTTGAAATAAATACCAAGTCTAATCTTTTCCGTTTCGATGGATCAGCACAACTCCTGTTCAAGACAGTGCATTAGTGTATTTTAATCTTTGCAAATAGAAGGGATGAGCTTAATGAGGCCAGATAAGAGCACTGTTTAATGGGACCATTTTAGTAGGCTTACTTAAAAGAGAGAAAGCTTGCTAAGCTGTTTACACGGTAGGGGCTGTGCGGCAGATTGCATACGAATTGAGTACTGATTGAAACAGGATTTCATCACAGCGGTAAACATTATATCTCTTGTCCTCCTTGGACAATTGGGTGGGAATGGTAACCTCAGGGGCCGTGCTGATAAGTGAGTTGTTATAATGAATTATGCGGGAATTAGTGGAATCGGGGGCGTTACACTAATTTAAACTAATTAACTTATCTCTTTATGACTGGAATGTCGAATTCATTGAGAGTCGTCATGCTGATTGTTGAACCACGGTTGGGATTACAGGAGCTGACTAAGATGTTTTTTGGACAGAAGTATCTCGGGGCTTTTCGATGAAAGTTTCTTTTTGGCAATGGTATTTTAAAGAAGTTTTTGGGCGACAAAATATATAAAAGGTGTATCATAGAAACTGTAATGAAGATAATCTCTTACCAATGGCTGTAAATGGAAGTTTTCTACTCTCTTCTGGTCCTTAGCTGTGTCATGTGACCAGCAATTTGACTAAGAAGGGGAAAGAGATTTGTCAAGCAAAATGTTCCAGTATTGTGGAATAATCTGCACCAAAAACCTGTCTAACATTGCCTGGACTGTATGTAGCAAGGGTTTAAGACACTTGTTAGACACTTTTACGACTTAGGGTATGGAATAGTGGAGAGAGAGAGTGTGGGAAATGAGAATGGCCTAGATGATGTGCACCCAAAATTATACTGATGGAAGCAAAGCAAACTAATTGTAGTTGTAAAGTTAGACTAGACAGGCTAAGAAAGATACACCAAACACTTAAGCTTAAGACTGTCTAGTCTAAGTTTACACTGTATAGCTTTTAGTCTCTCACTCTGCCAAATCAGTATCCCTACGCTATGCTGAGGAGGCCCAATAGGCCGAAACAGCGCTGTCCATAGCTGAGAATCTGTTCCTTTTGGAATAGAAATACTAATTTGGCAATTAAATCCACATCATGATTAAATAGACTTTTTAACTGAGTCATGCATGATGTTAAGGATGCTGCCCTCTAGAGGGGCGGCATACAGAGTGCACTGTTCTCCTAATTACATCCTGGAGAATAGATTTGCATATTTTTTTACCTAGCTTTTAGACGGTAATGGTATATCTGCCTCAGTGACTTTGTGTGTCTATTCATTCCTATTAGGCTCACATCAAGGTTCTAACAGAACTGAATAGAGAAACTGACCTCCTGTCTGCATATAAAACACTGTATCTGTTGGATAGTCTTATTGCTGGTCACATGACACAGCTGAGGACCAGAAGGGAGTAGACAACTCACAAATACTGCGACCAGTACTAAGATCACCTTCACTACAATCTACATAGTGTATGTGGACCAGATGTATGGATATAAAGTGAATCATATAAGACATAAAGTGAATCTTTGCATCTTATCGTATCTAGACTTTAGATCTAGAATTATTTACTGAATCATTTCATAATTTGTGTTTATAGCAGTAGTATTTCTGTTTCTCTAAATCTCATGCATAGATATAGGATATTGCATGATGATTGATAATGTTGGCATATCTTTAAATCAAATATTTCAGTCTTGAGATGTTTTTATACTTTCTACACAACCCACCTAGTACAATTCCAATTTTTATATATTTTTTAAAATTAATTTTAATTAACTGATTAATTTTTAATATTTTCTATCTACAGCTTTATGCTACTTTGTACTGCATAAAACTTGCAGATTATGGCATATGCCGCACTTACACAATAATTCGTGAGCTTTCTTCCATCCGACTACTTTCAAAGGGAAAGTAAAGGTAAGTGGGATTTTGGTGGAAGGAAGCGGGCTCTCCAGTAGTCTGATCCATTTACTAAGACTCACACTAGAAACTAGCACAAATCTCCTCCGGCTCATGCGCACATTTTAATTTGTGACATAAGGACAGTCGAAGGTTTGCCAAATATACTCTAAAGCGGGCGCTTCCTGATAACTGTGTCATATCTTCCTCCAGCGAAGCAATGGTTATGCTTTTTTATAGAGAAAAATAGGCTTTGACTACTGTAAGATATAATTTAAGGATGAAATGAATAAAACATTTTCAATTTCTTTTCATATAAAATACAAAAATCATAAAATACATGAATAATATAAATATTTTAGAAGGCCCTTAGAGCTGGAGTCACGTGGGACAAAGTTGTGGACATTGGAGAAGACATTTTTTTTAATGCTCTTGCTGTATTGTAACCTTCATTGTGTAATAATGGAACAATGTAGTTCTACTGTACCTTTACATTATCCTTTCTCATACGTAGGATTTTTTCTGTCAGGTTTATATGGAGTTAAAATTAAAAATTGTAAAAACAATTATCGGAAAATCAGGGTCGGAGCGGGTTAGTCATACTGCTGGCTGCAATGACTAATAACAGAGTACTACTGACTGTATCCAATTACACAACATACGGGATACAAGTACTCATTATATTGTCTGAAACACCATTCCCTCAATAGTAATAGTTGTATACTTACTGTGCCTTTCCTTATTCTGCTTTTCACCTTCTTCAATAAGTCACAGGATCACAGTGTGACCTTTTTTTTCAAGCATGGGTTGTTATGCAAACGGAAGGTCTCTGCTGCCTGCAGATACTACTGAGAACTACCCTGTTACCATAGATTCATCAAAGTCATGCACCATAGTTTTCTGTTATATTATAATGACTTCTTGTTCCTCTCCTGTGTCTCACATAATCTGCTCATAATGTCACCCCTCTTACATAGTACAATTATCCCCTCTCTCATACTGAAGTGACCATTAGACATGAAAGACCCCACAGTATGTCTTCAGACCCTAGAGGCCTCAGTGGTCACATGGGCACATTAAGAGTCATGACATCATGACACTAACCATGCTCATTTCCCTACTGAGGCCCAATATAAGGCCTGAGCAAGTACCCCGGGCACATGACATCACTGAAAAGACTGAGAGAGTGCTAGATGCTGCAAGGAAGCCCAGAACTGGTGAGGGAAGATGAGTATAAATATTTTTATTTTTTTCCACCTCCCTTGGGCTTCTATCTATTATACTTCCCTGGGCCTTCACCTATAATACTCCACTGGGCCTTCACCTATCATACTCCACTGGGCCTTCACCTATCATACTTCACTAGGCCTCCACCTATTATACTTCCCTGGGCCTTCACCTATCATACTCCACTGGCCCTTCACCTAACAGACTCCACTGGGCCTTCACCTATCATACTCCACTGGGCCTTCACCTATCATACTTCACTAGGCCTCCACCTATTATACTTTCCTGGGCCTTCACCTATCATACTCCACTGGGCCTTCACCTATCATACTCCACTGGGCCTTCACCTATCATACTCTACTTGGCCTTCACCTATCATACTCCACTGGGCCTTCACCTATCATACTTCACTAGGCCTCCACCTATTATACTTCCCTGGGCCTTCACCTATCATACTCCACTGGGCCTTCACCTATCATACTACACTTGGCCTTCACCTATCATACTCCACTGGGCCTTCACCTATCATACTCCACTGGACCTTCACCTATCATACTCCACTGGGCCTTCACCTATCATACTCCACTGGGCCTTCACCTATCATACTCCACTGGGCCTTCACCTATCATACTCCACTTGGCCTTCACCTATCATACTCCACTGGACCTTCATCTATCATACTCCACTGGGCCTTCACCTATCATACTCCACTGGACCTTCACCTATCATACTCCACTGGGCCTTCACCTATCATACTCCACTGGGCCTTCACCAATCATACTCCACTGGGCCTTCACCTATTATACTCCAATGGCCCTTCACCAATTATACTCTGATGAGTCCGAACTCAAGACAAAACAAACCTTCAGAGGTTCACCCATCTCTAGTCACCATATCCTCAGTACCTTCCCCGGTGCAGCTCTACAAGTACCTTCCAGGACCTTTGGTGACACCATCCTTACTGTCTCAGGTCCTGGAAGTTCTATGTTAGTATCAGCTCTGCAGTGTTTTACAGAAACAAGAAACAGATGTGACTACAGGTACTAGACATGGGTGACAGCATCAGCAACAGCAAATTTTGAATCTACTTCGATGGCTACCTTGCATGGCTAAGAAAAAAGTGCTAGAGTGTCACTTTAAGGGACTTTTTAAATAGAACAAACTCTATGAAAGTATTCCTTCTTTTGCATGCATTGTTGCTGTATGTAGCTTCTACCTGAAAGTTCCACATGGTATCCATATCCCCATATCCAAAATAATATTGTTCTAGAAACAGAACTGCAAGTGGCGCTGCTCTTGTATCTACGCCATGACAGAGCCGCGGGCTTGCTACCAGCGCCTTTGATTGTCTATGTTATCTGTAGTGAACGCCACTTGGTCTTGCATTTTAATTGTGCACTGTGCTCCATTTCAATAATTCAATCTCCCAGTTTTGATTTAGCCGAGTCTAGAACGGTGCATGAAATCTGTGTTTGAAAAAAGACAAATGCGATTTGATGCAGTTTTGCACATTTGCTTGAACCGGCTTCGAAAGTCCCTTGCGATAGATCTGAATATCAATTTAGCAATATTTAACCATGTTAGGACTAGCGACTAGTAAACTATAAATACAGAAATACCATCTATTGGAATGACACACGTATAAGCTTTAGTTGCTGTTTATACATCATCATACATTTCTTCTGTCCCTGAAAGCACCAGTGTGTCTGCAAAATCTGTACTAACCCAGTCGTGCTGTTTCAGCAGATGGACTTGTTACAATATTCCGAACAGATATGTCCAGAGCCCAGGGCAGGGAAGAGATATGAGGATGGCTACCCTAGTAGTACCAGTGCAGCACCTGTGCCAGGAAAACTAAGTTTCAGCTTTCTAGCCTATGAATACACAACATAGAAGAATATTTCGCCAGTAACAAGATCTGGAAATTGTCTGTGTGCAGAGAACTCTTTAGTACTATTCTAAACAGACAAAAACATACAGATGTGGCAGCCATGAAATGAACATTCGTTTCGTCCTTCTGCAAATTATGTTTAGTGGCCGACATACTCTTTCATTGCAGTCATGCCATGCAATGTGCGTGGCATGGAAATCATGAAATGAATGTTTGTTATTGCAGTGAATGTTGGCTTTACCACTGCTACATCTGTAGGAACTTGAGTTTAGGAGCAACCTGGAAAAACATAAAGGGTTTATCCAGGGGAAAATAAAGATTACTAGGGCATTAACTGCACTGGATAAGTTTTACTACCCCTATATAATTAGGTCCCCTGGAGCCCCATTTGTTTGCAGAGCGCAGCAGGGGAGGCTAAGAGGTTTGCTCCTCTGCCTCCATTGCTGCCGTGCCAACTCTTGGTTTTATGTTTGACTCTGATCTACTCCATCGATCAGCGCCATGACGTCCCAATTGTGGTGGCCCAAGAGAGGTGCCCTGAGGTAGACCAGGTGAGGTGATGGTGTAAGTTTTTAATTTTGTGTACCTCACCTGAGCCTCCAATGATTTGTGGATAGTGAACCCAAAATTTTTGCAAAGTCTGTACCAAAATCAGCTTGTTTAAGCTAATACACATTGCTTGGGCGCTCATTTAATTGGTATCTCTACCTCTCATATTTGGTTCACCCAATATACATATGTCCTGGATGGTGGAAAGGGGAATGAGCTGGGTGTCTTTCAGACACCTCTGGTGGCAATAAAAGGACAAACCATGTTGAAATCCAGTAGTCCAATCCTTCTTTCCCTCAACAGCTGCCACTGGGGAAAGTCAGCATATCACATATACAATAGATGGTCCACTTATCCTGCTGAAATCGGTGGATTCGACTGATATTAAAGGGGTTATCTGGTTTTGGTCCTTTGGAGGCCACCAGTATTAGTTTTGCAGGGGTCCAACACATGGGACTCCTATAGATCACCTGTACCAATATGGCATGGGAGAGCTCGCCATACAAACACTACTGCAGCGCTGCCCCATAGAAGTCTATGAAAATCCTGAAAGTTTTCCTACTAGAAACTCTTTATAGATGTGTCCCAGGGCCTGAAGGGGAGGATTTCTATCTCTGAGTTATGTTCCTCCCCTTCGGACCCTGGACTAGACCTAGGACTAGGAGAATGTTATTTTCTGAAATGTCCCTTTTAGTTGATGTGATGGTATAGATGTAATGTAATATGTATGCATCCCTATTCGAGGCAGGGTCACCTACCGATTTTTTAGCTACTTCTAAATGAGCTTGAGTTCAACAACATCCCTGAATAATTCCGAGTCACATAAGTATGCAGAGAATTTACTTTCCTTCAGGACAAATATGGCTTCTTCCCACTGGCTCCCTCTCCGATTTATGTATATTCATGCAGATTGATGGGCACAGGTCTGCAGGTGACCTACCCACAGGGCAGAATTGAGTAAAGTGAACGCTTGCAACACTGTTTTTTTTAATAAATGTATAAATAATGCATTGTAAACTGAGAAAAACAAAAGCGAGTGTTTCACCGGATTCATCTAAGTGGCTCCGCATTCATCTTATTAATAATGTTATGTATTGGATGTAACTGGGGGCTGCAAGGGGACGCAGCCAAGAAATTCTGCAAAGTCTGCTTGATGGTTAACGCTTTACCTTCCCACCTTGGCTTGTACTTGAAATGTTGGCATTCGGCCACTGCAGAGTACCCACTGCAATATGAAGTGCTGTCCGTTCTCAGAGTAAATAGTATTATAGATTCTGTATTCATGTGTATGGCTCTGGTTAACACTTTGTTGTCGGCCAGCAAGTATAGTGGACGAAATGTTCCTATAAACACATCAGCGCTGCATATTGATGCGAGGAAGGACCCAATAACCCAACTTTCTCCCATGTGGCAAATCCACTAACATCACGGAATGTGGAATCCTACTACGGTATATAGATATTTAATTGCCATAAATATCCATTATCCCTCTATATTGCTTTGCTTGTGTATTTCAGAATTACAAGACATAATCACTAGAGATGAGTGAGTAGTGTTCGATCGAGTAGGTGTTCGATCGAATACTACGGTATTCTAAATACTCATACTCGATCGAACACTACTAGCTGTCGAAGTTTAAGGTTCGATGCAGAACCAGCTTTGATTGGCAGAATGCTATACATTGCCAATCAACGCTGGTTCTTCTCTTACCTTTAGAAGTCTTCCCCGTGCAGCGTCCCTGCGGCGTCTTCCGGCTGGAATTCATTCTGCCTAGGCATCCGGCCTAGGCAGAGCCAACTGCGTATGCGCGGGCATGCCCTCGCATGCGCAGTCGGCTCTGCTCAGGCGTCGAACCCCGATGCCTAGGCAGAGTGAATTCCAGCCAGAAGAAGACACGGGTACGCTGTGCCAGGAGAAGACTTCAAGGAGAATCCAGCCCGACCGTCACTCGTGGACTTGGTAAGTATAATTTTATCGAATTTTGCGTACCCCTGAAACAAGCATTTCCCCCCATAGACTATAATGGGGTTCAAAATCCGTTCGAACAATCGAACAATGTGTGGCTGCTCGAATCAGATTTCGAACCTCGGACATTTTAGTGTTCGCTCATCTCTAGTAATGACTTGACGACAGATGATAGCATTACACACAGTCCCATTTCCTCCAGAGACATCAGGATACTCTTTGATTAGTTGTTCTTTCTGCGGTGAGTCTCCATCCAATGACACCCAGCACAATGGAAACATTTCAGAGACGCCATATCTATTAATAGACCCCGAGCCACAAGTATAGAGAGATGCTACAGCCAAAAGTCTCCAAGCTGATATTCCCCATCACAAGACCTGACCCTAGCATTGATCTCATCCTTCACCTCCTCTATCTGCCAGTCTCTTTTCTCCAGAAAGCTTCACTTACTGTACTATTTTCATCCATTCATTAAAACAGGGTGGAAAGAGAAAAGCCTCTAAGACTGTTCACATCACGTAGGCGCTAAATGTGATTTGAGCAGAGTTCTAAGGATAATAAGTCCCTAACAATGTTAAGAGCAGGGGCTTTATACAGCTGTATGGCACATTATTGTAAGGCTTATGCAGATGTGACCACCCTTACCTTATCTTGAATTTGCTTAGGGACTCCATTTTCTAATGAAACCAAATCAATAGACTATTGCAACATGTTAACAAAAGTAACATCCAGGACCTGCATAGATCATCTGTTTGGAGAGAAGGTAGCTTTCAGGTAGCCTCTTCAATGAATACCAATTATTCCCAGTACATTGCCTAGGGGTTCTGCAGCCAAGGGGGTTTCAAAGCTCAGTCCCATATACAAAAGGCAACAAGCCATATGATATCAGCATGACATTACCGAGCTGTGGAAGCGGTGAACAGCAACTACATTCTCAAATACAAAAAAAAAACAAGTGTAATTTTAAAAAGTATATAAAAAAAACCCCTTTACCCATATTCATATAGGTTGCAGTCACTTTTACTAAGGTAGCATTTGTGTTAAAGAGTTAGAGAGGCGTTCCATAGAATTCCCAGGAGTCCTCATAGAGTCGTAGACGACTGTTAGAACAAACCGGTTCAGAGCTAATCAACTTTTGATCCGAATCGGAATGAATTCTGAAGGGTTCGCTCATCTCCCATTCTAAGCCTTCAGATAAAATCAATGGTGAAAAATTAATATTTTTCACAGCATTCTTGTAATGGAAGGGTACCCATTTTCAGGGATCCCTCCTACATTGCAATGTATGGAGGGATCCGTGAAAACAGACAAAAAGAGAACACGACCGGTATTTTTATGACTTGTTAAAATATCAGTCAAGAAAGGCTATGTCTTAAAAGGCATGTCTATATGACAAGGATGTCAGGAGAGTACACGAGAGGGACATGACGGGTTAATTTCAGGTGATGTGGAAAGGGGGGAGTGAGAAGGGGAGGAACTTGAGGGGGTACATAAGAAAGGGCAGTAGTTTTGGCGCCAGTCAGGACAAGGTGCCCAAACATTAACAGCTACCACTGACCTGCCCTTCTTTTTGGTTTATTGCAGGGGTTTTGGTTGTCACGGTAGCTTGGTGCGGTGGGGGTTCCTCGAAGCTGATGGGGTATGAAAATGGTTGTGGTGGAGAAGGTCCCGCGGTAGGGGCTGGACTCCCTAGGCCATTTGGTGGTTCTGGATGGGTGAATGCTGTAGTGGACTAGAAGAGATGACAGGCACCAAGGAGCTTTAAGAGATTGGTGCCCCCGATCTGATCGGTAACAGCTGGGGGTAATATCCCTGGTGTTAGGGGAAGATATATATATATATATATATATATATATATATATATATATATATATATATATTTGGGCTCTGAGGTCCTCCTTCATTGGGTCATCACGGTCTATTGTTTACAGTCGGTTAGGGGGTAGACACTTATGGTGTCTACGGGGTAATGTCGGGTTTTGTATTATGTTGGCACTTTAAAATGTTATTTATGGTTATTTAATAAAATGGCTGCTGTGGCCGGTTTAATCCACCCTGGTAACAGGCAACGACTTGACAATGCCCTTTTCATGTGAAGACTTCCCAATTACAGGCATATACATTAATTTGGCTGTGTGATCGCCATTAAAAAAACATCCACATAGGGACAACACAGCGCCTCAGTGTTTAGCACTGCAGCCTTGTAGCACCGGAGACCTGGGTTCAAATCCCACCAGGAACAACATCTGCAAGGAGTTTGTATGTTCTCCACGTGTTTACGTGGATTTCCTCCCATTCTACAAAGACATACTGATAGGGAAAAAAATGTACGTTGTGATCCCTATATGGGCTCACAATCTACATTAAAAAAACAAATGTCCACTGTCATATGAATAGAGGATAAGGCTATAAAAAAATTAGGTAATAAAGAATTTTGGAAATATTTCGATTAAAATTTTTAAAAAATTATATTTAGGGGTAGACTTCCCCTTGAATTGTTCATGCATTCATTTTTGGCCAATTTGGTTCCAGGCAATGAACTATTTGTGTAAAAGGACAAACTTGTGACGGTAAGCAGCGCGGCTCCCTCAGACCACCAGCTGAACCACCATACACTGGTAAACTCTGCCAACTTCCCCGACACGGCTCAAGTTGAGCTAAAATGCCACGACCTATTTAGAGAGAAGGTTTAAAACCGATATAAAAAGACAAATTCTTGGGAAAAAAAATCCGTACTTGTCACTAGGGGTTAATAGAACTTAATAAAGACTGTTATAAATAAATCAAAAGTAATAATAAAATCTGGAACAGTTGCAGCATGTGCCATGATCCATAACAGGCAATGAAAATTTGTTGCCAATAAAAAAACATCCTACTCGACTGACACCTTCAGTAGTTGATATAAATCAGCTCTGCTTATAATGAAATGTGATGCATCATGTACGGAGATATCAGGTGGGGCTTTGGGATACGTTGAGACGAGTGCGCCGCATATGCAGAGCTGAGTTAGTCGAGTGGTTTGACATAAGACTGCAGGTGGACAAGGCTACATTGACATCTCCATCCGAGGTCTTGTACAAAATCTGCAACAGAATCTGTCTAAAATCATGGCTGAAAAAAATCCTGCAAGCATGACTTTCTTATCCAGCGATGGGACAACAAAATCGACAGATACCCAATCGACCCCAATATGGTCAAGGGATCATTCTATTGGGTATCTTGGGAAATATTGTCATCTATCATTAGGTTAAGGGGATATTGTCACTCCTTAGGGAGAGACCACCATATAGGTGTTTGGAGACTTATCAAGCCATTTGCGCTCCACTGTGAGGGATCATGGGAAGAATATGCAAATCTGTCTCCCATGATGTTAATATAGAAAGACAGTGCCTCAGTCATGCAGCCCACTAGGGGGTGCTCCCTTTAACATCATGCCCGACCTTCCCAGAGGCCTTTTCTGCAATGATGTGGGATTTTACCAAGTCAGTCTCTCAGCCAAGGACAGCTGTTTCACTCTGATTGGATCTCTTCAGCCCGACGCAGAGAAGACTAAATTGGCAGAGTAGAGAGGCTTCAGACCAGATTAAGGGGATATTGTCACTCCTTAGGGAGAGACCACCATGTAGGTGTGTGGAGACTTATCAAGCCATTTGAGCTCCACTGTGAGGGATCATGGGAAGAATATGCAAATCTGTCTCCCATGATGTTAATATAGGGAGACAGTGCCTCAGTCATGCAGCCCACTAGGGGGCGCTCTCTTTAACATCATGCCCGACCTTCCTAGAGGCTGCAATGATGTGGGATTTTACCAAGTCAGTGGGGCAGTGAGGTACTGTCTCTCTATATTAACATCATGGGAGACATATTTGCATATTCTATCTATCATTAGACAGATCTGCTTAATGTTTAGTCTGTTCCTGTAATGAGCAGAGGAACAGCTAAAAACAACACAAGGGTGAACAACCTGAACAGCAGGGGGCGCTACTCTTCCTGTAAAATCAACAACCAACACAAAGAAGGATGACAACAGACTTCATTATAATTCAGTGGCACCATTGGTGTCAGCCGTGTGATGAATCTGGCACCATAGCCTTGTGACAACAGGGTGAGCCTTATTTGCAAAGCTATTATTGAACAATGACAGAGATACAAAGTTAAGCTCTAGTACACATGTACTGGATCCTTGTCCCTTGTAGTAGAGATGAGGGCTAGACATGGCAAAACCTATTTAAATCTATCAGGTTACACCTACAAAGTACAATACCCATTTATAAAGGACCTTTCACCAACTCCACCATTTCCATCGTTTTGCATTCTTGTCAGGTTGGCAGTCCTGGGCTGCAGCAGACAGACAGGACCTGCCTACTTGAGTAGATAACCTAATTAGCATATCGGGGGCCAAACCAAACAGCGATTGTTCAGGAATGGTGGGGAAGAGAAAAAAATCCTACTTTGCCAGATTCAGGGCCTAGTAAATGATAAAAAGTTGGAGTAGGTGGAGGTGGTGAACGGTCTCCTTTAAGACTGCCCGAGAGTTTAACAACTTGTATAGGATTCCATCAAGTCCCGCATTATAAGATGGTCAGCGCGGGATCAGTAGATTATTATTTTTTAGGTCGGAGTGGTGCTGCCAGTATTGCTTTGTAGCTATTTTTCAAGATCATGCAGGTTTTCAATTAATCAAAGTCATTTTGGCTAGGCGGCAAAAATCAATGTGTCTGCAAGGATACAGTGAACAAGAAGCAGAGGCGAGGGTGGGGGATTATCAAACAGAAAGTCATAGGAGATATGTGAGCTGACACTAAGTACAGGGGAGAGGGGAGCTATTAGGGCCCCTTCACACGGAGTAAACGCGCGGCGCATTGTGGCGCGTTTACGGCGCGTGTACGACACGTTTTTTTACGGTGCACGATTACGCCGCGTAAACGCGGCGTTAACGCGGCGTAATCGCGCACCGTAAAAAAACGCGGCGTACACGCGCCGTAAGCGCCACAATGCGCGGCGCGTTTACTCCGTGTGAAGGGGCCCTTATATAGGGTACCATACTGTCGGTGCTTGACCATCTCCAAGATCTTATAGTCTCGGTAAGTCTATTTGCTAGTATTTCCTAAGAGTTCCTTGAAAAGGTCAGAGACAGAAATTCAGACTCTGAGCTGCAAAACTCCAGACACACAAAGAGCCAACAACTTATTGACTGGGAAATAAATAAGTCTTAATGGCTAAGACACCCACATATATATTCAAGGCTACAACCCCCTATAAGATATACTGTCGTAGCTCACTGACCAAGGAGACGGTGACTAGAAATTAAATAGGAAGCGGAAGATCTATGTTTGGAGCCAGATCCGAAAAGTCCTCTAAGCTAATACATTAGTGAGTAACACAACAGCCATTCAAGCATGAAAGCGCTTTACTAAGATATAGGGACTGACTCCCAGAAAACACATTTAAATCACTGACGGAATTGTGAACAAGTCTAGGAGAGCAGGGCATGTATTAAATAAAATCAGCCGGGCCGCGGAGATGCTTTCAAGTGATGGAGAAGTTAGGAATGTGTATTTCTGTCCTTCATTCTTCACCTTGATGTAAGCATCTCATATCTGCTTGACTTGCATGAGTCTTGAACCGGCCCTTGATGCTGAGGTGTGGAGATAAAGCCCTTGTTATAAGGAAGACTGACGATAAGAATCAGCAGCAGCCTTCTCCTTCCATCCTTTCTTTCCTTCCTACAAAAGCCATATGGTCTATGTGTGAAAATTCTGAAATAACTTCATTTTTAATTCCACCGTTCCAGACTCCTTCACTTTCGGAAAAGGCAAAGTTAAGAGTTTGTTAAGAAGTGCTTTTGATTCCTTTAAGTGGTCTTCGGAAGGAGAACACCTACATAAGCATACTTCCAGATTCAATTTCTCACTGGGAAACCTCTTTTATGGCTGTGTCTAGTGCACCTGACAGCATGAATATACATTTCCTGATTCAATTGTAATATTAATTGTATAATATCATTACATCCTGGCAGAAAGGCTCACTGGTTAGGAGTTTTATTATTGCTATCTTGTCCTTGCCTAGGTGACTGGCACCAGTATGGCCAATTGTGTCCAGAGTAGGTAAGTACATGTATCTACTCCTCCCTATGACCATAGAGAGGACCCCATTTCATCCTCCATTAGGGTTATCTACACTTTTATACAGTATAACTTGTGTGATCTGCCTTTCCCAAAGACTTGGATGCATTCCTAACTCTCCATATTCTGATCTGCAGCGTAGAAACCTCCCCTATCTCCAAATTTTTCCTTATACACTGAGAGAGGGGAAGGGTAGAGCAGAGAAAAATCTGGATAGCCAGAAACAATATGCTGTGGAATGAAAGTGAAAAGCAGCAGCACAGCCAACTACGTGAAGGTATTTCACATACTCTCCAACAGCAAATCTGTCAGAAATTTTTAATGAATATTATTTAGAAATGAGCTTCTTTTTGCACTTAGGTGTCCATGCTTTGTATGACAGGCATTCTGTGTGGCCATACAGGTGACTTCTTGTGTATATACTACATTACTTTAATTTAGTGCTTCTACTCATTACTATTAGGGTTGAGCGATCGTGTTCGCAAAAGATCGTGTTCCGATCGGCGATCGAGAAAATTTCATGATCATGATTGGAATTCCGAAAACGATCTTTTTAGGTGGGATTGAGATCGGTGATTATTTTCCCACAATTCTTTGCTACTGGCCAAGCATTGTGGGAAAAGCTAACAATGTTAGCCTTCACACTGAGTATACGCTCCGCTCATTCAGGAAGGAATGGAAGCAGTGGGCACACAGCCTTAACCCCCTGCGCACTGGCTGCATCCATTCATTCTAATGGGAGACTAGCTAACATCTCTATTAGCTACTTACCTGCAGAGATGGCTGGAGCGGGGCCCGGTGTTCTCGTTCTTCTTCGCCTCGCTGCCCCCGCCTCCCAGGTTAGTGTTAAATAGCTAGGAAGAAGGAGGGGCTTGTGGCTTAGGAGAGTGTGGGTGGGTACTGGGAGGGGAAACGTCACTTCTCCCCGCCCTGTACCCACCCACACTCTCCTAACCTGGGATGCGGGGGCAGCGAGGCGAAGAAGAACGAGAACACCGGGCACCGGACCAGCCATCTCTGCAGGTAAGTGGACACCAGGGGGACTAAGTAGTCAGAGGCTTAAAAAAATATCCTCTGGTTACTTAGTGATTAAAAAAAATCACTACACACTGTGGATTCTAACAATTAAAGGGTTCAATTGTTAGATTCCATGCTGTATAGTGAATAGGATTGTTTTTAAAACCTGATCTCCAATTAGTAAAAAAATCCCATTGACTTGCATTGGGATCGGAATTGGGATCGAGATCGGGTTCGAATGAAAAATGATCAGAAATCGGATTTCAAAATCGATCCTGAAAAGTCAAGATCGGCTCAACCCTAATTACTATTTGTCTTTTACAGTAACAGCCAGATATAGATACCATCAAAGGCATAACTAATATCTTGTGGGCCACAATGCAATCTTTTGTCTGGGGCCCCCTACCTCATCCCTACAGAGAATTCTTGATAGTGATGGTTACGGGTGCTAAAGAGTTTCATCCACCTTAGTGTGCTTAGGGGAATCTGTGGGTCTCCTTTACTTATGGGCCAGATGGAAGCTGCAATTTCAATACTGATGCCAGTGCTTATGGGCCCCCTAAGGCTCCTGGGCCTGAGTGTGACTACACCCTCTGCACCCCCTCAAGTTACGCCCCTGGATTCCATAAATGATTTCATTTTGGAGCTATAGTAGCCATACCCTACACTGTATCTCCGGCCATGGATGAGCATTACATAAGAAGTGCTTGCCTTGGTTGCTAGGTTTCCACATTTACGCTGTAATATGAATGTGTGTTTGTGTAACGTACATTGTGTTTATTTTTGTACATTGGAAGCTCAATTTATTAAAGTGCAAATTGAAGATTGCGAGATTTAATTCCCAGCCTATGTCACTTTATTAAATGAAGGATTTTCTGCTTGTGTGTGTGCAATCCTCCAGTGATTACAGTATTGTACGCACCGATTGATTTTTACTCCATTAGCTCTTTATGTAAAATGTATGTAATGATCAATTTATGTCTATTGTACTGAGCTACAGGATATATCTGTCGTGTATTATAAAAACGGCAATAATTTCAGATCAAGACTTTTTGCATCAGTTTTTAGCACAGATGGAAGTAGACCGGAATATTTAGGTTAAATCTATACTGCATGCATTGTGGCATGGGAACACATATGGGAATGTAGCGTGTACTAACATACCCATGTCTTAGAACCTGAGGGGCCCAGAAGGTTCCTCAGCCCCAAAGGGGATTAGTACTATAAATGATGCATAACAGTTCGGAAGCCCTTGGCCGATATCCCATTGGAGCCCAGAAGCTCCAAGCTAAGTCTCTTTATTATGGATATGTAACATTTACTACATTTGAAGTGAACAGTTGCATTGTGTAATATTATATACAGAATTTAGCAGGAGTGGGCCTAGGGGGCAGGAGCGAGCCTAAGTAACAGGAGCACCTAACCAATGTCTAAATTCAAGTTGTATAATACTATATACACAACTTAGCAGGGGCCGACCTAGAGGGCAGGAGTGGGCCTAGGGGCAAGAGCAGGCCTAGGTAACAGGGGCGAGCCTAAGTAACAGGAGCACCTAACCAATGTCTAGATTCAAGTTGTATAATACTATATACAGAACTTAGCAGGAGCTGGCCTAGGGGGCAGGAGCAGGCCTAGGGGGGCAGGAGCGGACCTAGGTAACAGGAGCGAGCATAAGTAACAGGAGCACCTAACCAATGTCTAAATTCAAGTTGTGTAATATTATATACAGAACTTAGTAGGAGCTGGCCTAGAGGACAGGAGTGGGCCTAGGGGGCAGGAGCAGGCCTAAGTAACAGGAGCGAGCCTAAGTAAAAGGAGCACCTAACCAATGTCTAAATCCAAGTTGTGTAATACTATATACAGAACTTAGCAGGAGCGGGCCTAAGGGTCGGTCAGGAGCAGGCCTAGAGGGCAGGAGTGGACCTAGGTAACAGTGGCATAACTACCGTAGTAGCTACGGTAGCGGCTGCCACAGGGCCTGGAACACTAGGTGACCCGGCGGCAGCCGCTACCAATGCAAATCTTTATCTTTTTTGTTACTAGGCTGTTATCGGGCCCTATTTACTTACCAATCCTGGCAACTGCTCATGGCCTCAGATGCTTCCCGTTCTGCAGAACTGGCTGTAATCAGGATCTGGGAATGGTAAGTAAGGCTGTGGGCCCGCAAATCCCACAAACCCCGTTGTCATTATACTCAGAGCCATCCCCCGAGTATGAAGGTCGGAGGGCTAGAAGAGATTAGGTCACATAAAAACACTGCTACTTAGCTCTCCTGGGCTCCGGAAGGCTTTGAGGCTACTTGGTGACATCCCAGATGCAAGCCGGGCTCAAGTGACGTTTCTTCCATCATTGAAGATGGCCGACAAAAGCGGGGAGTCCAAGACATTTTCCCACGCCATTGGCTGTACCATCTAACAATAAAGTAAATGTCTCAGATAAAGGAACCACAGGATCCATAAGCTAGGCTGAGGCTATAGTCTGATCCATCTAAGGGTAGCGGGGGAGTATTTCAGATTTTTAATGCATAGTGTGTATAGAGTAATCTAAGAAGCTGGTGGCTCCTTTAAATAAAAAATTTTCAAGTGAATCCCTCCACAAAAATAGTCCAAACCCCCCCCCCTTTCCCAAATCCTAAAGTGTCATAAATAAGCCCCTCGTGTCATAAAGACTGACTTAGTGATCAAAGCCGCCGTCACAAAGTCCAGCCCTTGGGCAGCGGATCTACTCGGGGAACGCGGTTACTGTCTCCAGGCTACAGGGAAATCAAAATTGGAAATAAAAGTAGCAAACAAATAAAATATTAACAAATAAAAAGAATGTGGCGTCGGACAATCAGATCATGTTAGGATTTAAGCACAAGCTCGGTGGGGAAGGCATTAAAGTTTCATTGGGAGCCTGGTGTAATATTTATTACATGTTCCATGCCCCATTGGTCTCCATCCTTCTTCACACCAACATATAATAAACCTTATACAATCCTTCTCTCATTTCTCTCGCTTTTACCTGCTCGCAATGGAAGAGGCTGATCTGTCATGCTTGGCTGCGACAATAGGCCAAGCTGCTTTGTTTTCGTACACTAAAATAAATGAATCTGACCTTGAAATCTTCCTCTTTATTAACCTCATCTCCGCCATGGTGCCGGCTTCATGCTGGGGATTTTTAATGGTGTACAAAGCGCGTTATGCTCGGATTTATTACATTACGGAATTCATTTATGGAGTGGGCTACCTGTTGCTCCAAGCTGTTGTGTTCATCTATTTGAGCAAACTTTAGTAAAGGAGGTGGCGCAGGATCTTGTCTATTCAATCTGTAGCGCGCACACACAATACTATACTGTATGGGGTGAGGACACTGCCGAGTTCGGTTAAAAGGAATGTATCGCCAATTGTTGCTTTTATTTATTACAACCAAATAGTGAAATATGTAAATTTTTTCTAAACAGTCTCTATTTTCTATACATGATTATGTTGGCTGCCATCTTGTCAGAGCCTGTCCTCTGCTCTGTAACCAGCAGTTAGTGATATGTTTTACAGCACAGGCACCTCCATTACTAACTGGGTCATTGTAATGCCTGCATGTGACATTATCAGAATTACTTTTTTTTTATACATCACTGTGTGTATTATCTCTGTACTGTGACATCACTGTGTGTATTATCCCTGTGCTGTGACATCACTGTGTGTATTATCCCTGTGCTGTGACATCACTGTGTGTATTATCCCTGTACTGTAACATCACTGTGTGTATTATCCCTGTACTGTGACATCACTGTGTGTATTATCTCTGTACCGTGACATCACTGTGTGTATTATCCCTGTACTGTGACATCACTGTGTGTATTATCCCTGTGCTGTGACATCACTGTGTGTATTATCCTGTACTGTGACATCACTGTGTGTATTATCCTGTACTGTGACATCACTGTGTGTATTATCTCTGTACTGTGACATCACTGTGTGTATTATCCCTGTACTGTGACATCACTGTGTGTATTATCCCTGTCCTGTGACATCACTATGTGTATTATCTCTGTACTGTGACATCACTGTGTGTATTATCCCTGTACTGTGACATCACTGTGTGTATTATCCCTGTACTGTGACATCACTGTGTGTATTATCTCTGTACTGTGACATCACTGTGTGTATTATCCCTGTACTGTGACATCACTGTGTACATTATCCCTGTACTGTGACATCACTGTGTGTATTATCCCTGTACTGTGACATCACTGTGTGTATTATCTCTGTACTGTGACATCACTGTGTGTATTATCCCTGTACTGTGACATCACTGTGTGTATTATCCCTGTGCTGTGACATCACTGTGTACATTATCCCTGTACTGTGACATCACTGTGTGTATTATCCCTGTACTGTGACACCACTGTGTGTATTATCCCTGTACTGTGACATCACTGTGTGTATTATCCCTGTACTGTGACATCACTGTGTGTATTATCCCTGTACTGTGACATCACTGTGTGTATTATCCCTGTACTGTGACATCACTATGTGTATTATCCCTGTACTGTGACATCACTGTGTGTATTATCTCTGTACTGTGACATCACTGTGTGTATTATCCCTGTACTGTGACATCACTGTGTGTATTATCCCTGTACTGTGACATCACTGTGTGTATTATCCCTGTACTGTGACATCACTGTGTGTATTATCTCTGTACTGTGACATCACTGTGTGTATTATCTCTGTACTGTGACATCACTGTGTGTATTATCTCTGTACTGTGACATCACTATGTGTATTATCCTGTACTGTGACATCACTGTGTGTATTATCTCTGTACTGTGACATCACTGTGTGTATTATCCCTGTACTGTGACATCACTATGTGTATTATCCCTGTACTGTGACATCACTGTGCGTATTATCCCTGTACTGTGACATCACTATGTGTATTATCCCTGTACTGTGACATCACTATGTGCATTATCCCTGTGTGTAAAGGCAAAACCAAAAGGCTACCAGAAAAAAACATACATTTTTCAAGTTCTAATCTTGCTGGTAAAGGTGGCCAGGGTAGAGTGGGGGCGCTATTACAAGGTTTGCTCTGGGGTCCTATTGCTTGTCATGCATCTGACTATAACTATGCTTTGTCATTGAGGTTGTGTCCCACCTAGCACGGTATATCTGAGCATACAATGAAGTTGTGCCTCACTGCCGCCTCCCCCTCCCGCATTACTCTCCATGTTTTAATAAAAAGTAACCTACACGTTTGTGTGTTTTTCAGTAACAGTTGCTCATAGTTGGCAGGATCAATATCCAATTTCCCCATACGTAGAGAGAGACTCGGCAATGTGGCCAGATGTCTTCATTCATTTGAAATTTGATTTTCCTTTTAATTGGTAATGCAGCAGAAAGTATAAATCACTCCGGTACAGCAAGGGTGGACTATATGGCGTCTGCCGGAATCACGTATGTATGCACCCTGCAGTATATACCAGCAAATTGTATCAATGCACATAAATATGGGGAAATCTGCAAAGGCAAACGCTATCGATACCGGCATCAATGTTACTGAATACTAGCTGTATATGGGAAAATCCACGCACCGTATCTTCTATAGCATCTACGTGGCATTATAACTAATGAAAGGTATATTGTCATTTTGTGAATGGTTTATAGCTGCAGCTGCCATGTGTGTAGATGGAAGATTACAGATGGCCACTAGGTGGCGCTTCTTCAAGCTTCTTTCTTTATTCTGTATCTGTCCATACATTTGAGTCCAGATAGGATAATATGTCATCCCAGTGAAATAGTATGGACGAAAGGATAAGAAAGAATGGATTTATTTGTAACTCACTCTATGCAGGGGACGTTCACCTAAGAAATGCTGCCGAATCCACAAGACACTTTAGATTGATTTATTGTAACTTGCACTTGATTCGATGAAATCCCTACTTGGTCTAAACTTTAAGGGGTAAAAACATCAATGACCCAACCGAATGATATGTCATCAATATCAGAAGGGCGGGGGGTGATACCTGGCTATTCTCAGTATTTGATAAATAAAGAACGGAGCAGGAAGCAGACAGCGCTGTTCTCTGTCTACTGGCCTAACTGAGTTACTGCAACTTAGGTCTGGTTCACGTTTGCATTCAGTATTCCATTGGGGAACGGAATACCGAACGCATTGACAAGTGGTGAGCTTATGAAAACACACAGAACCCATAGACTATAATGGGGTCCGGAACATGCGGAGAGAAAAGTACTTCATGAACTATTTTCCTCTCTGCATGATTTGTGCGGACACCGCATGGAAAACACACGGACCCCCATTATAGTCTATGGGGTCCGTATGTTTTCATAAGCTCACTGCTTGTCAATGCGTTTGGTATTCCGTTGCCCAAGTGGACTCTCCGAACAGAATACCGACCGCAGATGTGAACCGGGCCCTAGTTTCTGCAGTACCTGGTCTGGCCACTACACGGTGAACGGAGCTAATCAAAGGAAAGTCAGCACTCTGCTCTCCATAAAGCAAATGTCCTTCATTGCCAAATAGATACACTCAAGGTAATAACAACATGTGTAAGGGGTAATCCTCAAGACAATCCTCTAAGAAAACAGAGCTGTCTGCTTCCTGCTCCATTCTTTATGAGATCAGCTGAGCAGTGGGGGTGCCGAATGTTATACCCCCCCCCCCCCTCAATCTGATATTGATGACCTATCCTTAGGATTTTATTAACAGTAGAATAGCAATGCAAATATGGTAGTTATGTAACATTTCGGTCTTTAACAAAGCAGACCTTCTTTAGACACGGATTGCAGACATGCTTGTCACCTGCCATTTCACGGCATTCTTCCTCCATACTTCACCCATTCCTGGTGCAATCCATATCTGAAGAAGGTCCACTTTGTTAAAGATTGCAACATTACATCACTACCATGTTTGGATTGCTATTCCTCTACTAATAAAACATATATGTTTGAGTGCTGAGTCGATTTGGATGATCGATGACTGGTTGGAAGCCTACTAGGGCACCATAACTACAGTGCAGAATTGTGCGTCCCTCTACAAATTTTTAGAAAAGCCTCTTAAGAGTCCAGTGGGACTAAGAACCTAAAAGCGTGTGAAGGGATCACATTGCATAAAAGAGGCAGCTGATCGGTGGGGTTCCCGGGTGTTAGACCTCGACTGATCTTATGTTGATGAACTATTCTAAGGGTACATCATGAATACAAAATAACTGAACAATCCTTTTAAGTTATTCCCACATTGTCAAGACGACTTCCCCAGAAATGTTACAATGCAGAATTCTAAGATGATACAATGTTGATATCTTGTGGGGAATAGACATTTTTACTAATATGTTAGATATTCCCCTTTAAGGACGACTCCTTTTATCGGAGACTTTGATGGAAATGATGAAACCTATGGGCATAGCCTTGCATACAGTCCACAGAAGATACCCGTCCTGATGTATGATTTTCTGAGGCAGCGATCATGCTTCCCGGGGTGAACAGGACAAGACGCTAGGATGCTATGCAGTAATTATTCGAGACTGGAGGTGAAGAAAGACAGAACGCGGTCACAGATGATAATGGTTTCAAGACTCTATATTGGCAGCATTCAGGAGAACTGCTAACACTGAGGTTTCATCATTCTATATGCTACACTGACAATACTGACACTTAGAAATACAATGCCAAGTGCTATAGCCTGCACAGGTCAATGCCAACACATGGAAATGCAATACTAGGTGCTGACCCCTGGAAATTCAATACTCGCTGTGCATGCTTAGAAAGACAAGACTTTGAGTGGTGAAACCTAGAGGTGAACAATATGGAAATGTGAACCTACAAATATACAATACTGGGAATTCATAACAAGGATCACACGATGCTCACTTCTGACATCTGGGTCACCAGAGCTACCTCGTACATGAGACTGAGCGCAGCCGTTCCCTATGCATGCCCCGTAACTATATAGAAGGTGTGGGGAATCGCTCAGGTAGATGCTTGGGAGCAGTGCTGGAAACAGGAACACAGAGACTATGTTACTCTCAAGTTCAGCATTTATTTCACTTGAGGTACATAAACTGCCTTTGCAAAGGAACAAACAAACAAAAGCCTTCTCGGCTGAGAACTAACTATAACATAAGAATTTGTTCCCTGACTATACAGGAGCCTGTCTGCCAGATTCTCGCTCTGGTAACAACACTGAGTGGCACAGTATCTGCTTTGTAGGTTCTGTTTGGACAGGTCAGCTCTGTCAGTGTGGTGGCCCAGCTCCTAGCACTTACACACAACCTAATATCTGGCCTTCATTACTTTGCTGACCTCCCTGGTGTGAGTCTTTACCAAACACCCTTTAGCTGTCTGGCTGGAACATATCTGTCCTCCTCTCTCACAAAGGGTTTGCTGATTCCTTTTCCCATAGACAACATAAAACTTTACAAGTCTCAACTAGAAATTTTGCTGTGTCTTGATACATAGGCCTTAGCCTTAAAAAAGGTTTGTATGACACTTTTGGGGCTCCCGGGATTCTTCCTAACCCTTTCTAGCTCTTCAATGCAAATAAAGGTATAACCTTAGTATGATCAGAGTGACAACAAGAGATATGGTTATGGGTAAAATTGAAAATGTTGTCTAGTGGATGTTTTGACTCTGAGAATTGGGATTGATATTGATGGATCTGCTCCGGCACAGTAACACAAGCACCACTTCGCTGACATATAGTATGACAGATAGACAGACAGAGTGACTCCTATCTCTCTATCTCTCTCATTGAAATTAAAATCTTCCTCTTCAGTGTAATATTACACTTTTCTGTATTCCTCTCTGTGTATTATTGCTATCTCTATCTCAGTTTGATTGTCTTATCTTTCTAATCTCTCCCCACAAAATGAATTCTTTGTGCCTAGGCTTTTCATACTGGCTATAAGCCATCAGTAACTATCAATGTCCCTCATGGGTGGCTCTCCCATACCATAAGGACTGCTTACAAAGCCTACCCGATCTCTGAGGTCATGGGATTCTTCTTCTCTGCTTTATCCACGTTGAACCTTGTTTGCTTATCTCTAGTCTCTGCCATGATTGCATTATGAGGAGGAACAGCTGCACATCCTCTCTGACCAACAAGGAAAAATTTGGTGTCCCTGGATAGATATTGGGTTGAGTGCAGTACAATTTCATCAAGGAACGGGGGGCTCTCTTTTATGTATTTCCTGTAACTAGGGCTAAAATGAAGGAATATATCCATGGCTTAGGGGAAACCAATGCTTTACTGAATCCAATAGAATTTGATGCTTTAGAACATGAGCAGGAAAAATGTGTTTTCAGTGTGCACTTGACCTTCGTCTACACAGAGAATTTCAGGGTTTGTCAGATGTATTTAAGGTCATCAGAGCACATGGAAGATTGAAATCTACGTTATAATCAGAGCATTACTGGGTGTGCAGACATAGAAATATTATGCATTTCAGTGACAGAACACCTACCATCTACTTTATCTATGAAGACATAAGAGTATATACAGGAGCAGTGAACAACAACAGTACAGACAGATAATGCCATTTTATTGGTTTGGAACTCTCCTTTATGTCAATGTTGACTTCATGACGGATCTTGTTTCCCTTTCTCTGCTAGACATCTACTGTATTCAGAGGTGTGCGTGATCTCCATTTTCTGTCCATTGATACACAGCCTGTGATTTTCCTTCTATAGGATGTCTTTCTCTCTCGCTATGCTGTGATACAGTACAGTATATGTAATCTGTCCTACCTTAACTCTTAAAAGATGTATTCCTCCCCTTTCTCACTGCTTTGTCTAACAGGGGTGTAACTTGAGGCGGTGCAGAGGTTGAAGTCGTGCGGGGCCCAGGAGCCCATAAGCACTGGCATCAGAATTGAGATTACAGCTTCCATCTGGCCCATAAACCAAGGAGACCCACAGATTACCCGAACCACACTAAGGTGGATTAAACTCCTTAGCACCTGTAACCATCACTATCAAGAATTCGCTGTAGGGATGAGGTAGGGGCCCCACACAAAAGATTGCACCAGGGCCCACAAGACTTTAGTTACGCCACTGATGTCTAACATAGAGATAGCAAAGAAAGCAGACACAGCCAGATGCTTTGCAGATCTATTTCAGAAGCAGCAGGACAGACAGCTATGTACAGGAGTTTAACAGACTTTACTTCAACTAAATGTTACGATCTTTTCATCTATGAATGTTGCTACATTTTGTATTTAGGAAGCAAATTAACACAAAAAAATTGGCTCAAAGGTGTGCAAAGCCTTTAAGAACCTTTAAGGTGAAATGAACTCCGCTTAGCACGAGTTGGGATAAAGCAGAGCAATTCTGGGTAAAATCAGTTCAATGATCCCACTGGGAAATTAAAGGGACCAAGACATTGAGAAATCAGGTGAAGGTCAAATGGAGCTTAGTATAACTATTAATAAAATCTTACATGTTAAAGGGCTGAACTACGGGGAATTCTGGTCCTGATCTCACTCACAAGCTTCTTATATAATAATTATAGTCATACCTTTATTCCTAAAAAAATAAACAGCTATTCCAGGAGGATAACCCCCCTGGAAAAAAAAAGTAGTAATAATAACCATGTTACAGGTTATATTCTGTTGATTTCCCCATCTCCTTTTCACATAAATCCATGAACTGTGACAGATGGCCTATACCATCATTCATTCTAGTTAGTGGTTCATCACTAGAATGTCAGAAGTGCAGTGCAGACTGACACTTATGAAATGGAGTACTAAAATTGGTGTAAACTTCTTGAAGAAAGTGACAGAATAAATTGCTGCAATGATCGCACTAATGTGAACATGATGTAATATCCTACATCACCCTATGAAGTTGCATGAAATGACATGGATATATGCAATTTCATACCGGTGTGGACACAGCCCATGCAAAAAATTTAGCAATGTTGGATTTTCTTTTACGATAGCTATATGTGTATTCAATATAACATCACTACACTATATTATACTATACTATACTACACTATACTACATCACTACAAAATTCAGGGAACAGGTGGAGGCTCCCTATAGCCCAAGCCCTATAGGTATGTCCTAAGCTTGGGTTTGCACTGAAACTGCTGAAACGCGTCAATGTCAGATTCAATAATTCACTCTGCTCACATCACATACAGGAAGCATGGTGGCAATCCATTTTACAGCCTGTACAGTGTCTCTGTACAGTTCTCATGTGTCCAAGTATTCCCCTTTAGGTTAATATGGTTAATAAGAAAGGGCTTCCATGACTCTATATTAAGATTCAATGGGCAGGAAAAAAGGAGGCAGGAGGCACGCTGGTCCAATTGGGAACTCTTTATCACACGCGTTTCAAGCTGAGCTCCCTTTCTCAAGTCTATATCAAAATTAGAGACACACAGGCTACCCATACACCCACATACTCAAACCCAAGAGCCCCTAGTGCTAAGAATATAACCAATAATTAGACACATAACCCTAACTAGAGGAGAGAGACCCTCGCGAGCCTGGGGATTTACAGTAATACATAACATCAAGCAGTTCTTCTGCATTGTCATAATCTCCTCTTGTAATATATTTATGCCGTAGATTGAATTGAAGGATAGCGCGGCGTAAACCAGATTTGGGAGGGTTAATCACACAATCTGCAGTGCCATCAGATTTCTGATTAAAAAGTCGGGAAGAAATAGGCAGGCAGACTGGAAGAGCTGAGGGGGTGCTTGCTGAGTTTTAACAAGATATAAAATGAAAATTTTCTTTTCTTGGCCCAGAAACGATGTGTTTTTGCTAGCATAATACAAGCATAAAGGGAGCTGAGATCTTTGCAGCGCTGGCCCTCAGCTGTAATGAATCTTTATTCACTTGGATAAGAAAAAAAAAAAAAGTTTGTTTTATATCAGGAAGAGAACATGATTTTTACTTTGGGTACACGACTTGTAGACTTGTAGACAAAGAACAGCGAGGCAGCCAGACGGAGGAGGGATCCTGCAAGACGCCTTATCAGGATGTAGCGTATTAGGATCAGGCTGGCTTTAATTGGATGCGGCACAGAATTACATCCGCATTGCACTCATTAAATAAAATAAAAGTCAAATTAATTACTTAAGAACCACAAGGTCGGGGAGGTCGAGATGTCACGACAAATGGGCAGAGATTTTTTCCTCTTACTGGCAATGCTTCCTCGGCTGACCGTTACGTCACCTTGTGTAAGGAGGACATCAGCAACTACTCAATCCTGATTATAAAGGCTGGGTCAGAAGTCAAGAACCACCCAAATATTTGCAAGGTTTGATCTTATCGATGCCAATATATGTGTAATGATGGATCTCGAGAAGGTGGAGGAGTAGGTGTATAGGACATATATTATCACAGTAAAGTGAGCTGCCAACACTTGTGTGGTTCCAGACTTTAGAACTGTGGCAGTAAACATATTAACCCCTTGATTTCCTAGCGTAGTGAAAGGGTGAATTATAAATTCACCGGTGGTCTCACGGCTCGTTCACATCTGCGCCCGGGACTCCGTTTTGCAGGTTTCTGTTTCCTGCAAAAAAACAGGGAAGGAGAGAGAAACTTGCCGGCATCTTTCAAACCCATTCATTCGAATGGGATTGAAAAGTGTCCGACCGTGAGACCTGGTGAGCGTTTTATGCTCTCTGCCGCGAAACCGTTTTTTTTTTCACCGGACACAGAGTCGGACATGCAGTTCTCTGTGTCTGGTTTAAAAAAAACCGGTTTCGCCGCGGAGAACTCAAAACACTCACCGGCGCTCATGGCCGGACTCAGCATGACAGGTTTAAGTCTTCTAACCTAATATGGAGTGTCGAACACTGGTGTGAACCCAGCGTAAGATAGTGGAATGGTTACATTCACATTCCTTGATGCTATACAGTAGAAAGATAGATTTTGGGTTGCTTCTGAGCTTCATATGGTGTTCCCACCTATTATGGTCTATTCATGATACTTGAAATCTTGGAATTTGAAAATGTTTTTCAGTTGCTTATTAATTGATGACCTATTCTTAGGATAGGTCATTGATTGAAGATGGGAAGGCGGGTACAAGACCTGGAACCCCACAGAGTAGGTCATGACTTGATCACAGGTCATTTAACATAACGTTGTTCAGTCACATCCGGTTTCTTGGGCCCACCAGAAGTAGACCATAGTATTTGTGGGTCTTCTGAAACTTGCGTTATTGCTTGGGCCTATTGAAGAATCCTCTGTACTGTGATATCCCAGTCCGATACTGGTCATATGGCATGTCTGCAGCTCAGTTCTAGTCAAATTAATAGGCTGAGCTGTGATACCAAGCACAGCCCCTATACAAGTGTATGGTATTGTGGTTGGTAAGCAGTGAGGAGGCTGCAGTGCTCAGCCAAACACTATTGACTCTTCTAATAGCTGATCACTGGGGGGCTCAGGTGTCTGACCCCTCGCTGATCTTCAATTGATGATCTATCCACAATAGAGAGAGAGAGAGAGAGAGAGATTTTTTTCTTTATACACTGTCTACCAATAAGTATTTGGACACCCATGCATATTAAGATATCTGCGGTCACGATGTACATCACGCCTTCTGTCGTTAAATAGGAAACGTTATTGGCATTAGTGCATTGGCATTAGTCGCATGCAAGATGCCACAAAGTGCAGAGTTGTCTGATTTTGAGAAAGGGGTAATTGTGGGGTACCACAGAAATGGTCAATCCTTAAGGGACATAGCAAGCTAGCAAACTGAATGACCCTAAATTGACAGTGGCCTATATGATTATGAAGTTGAAAGTGAACGCTCATTGTCGGAATGTGCCCCAAGTTCTACCTATTTAACGACAGAAGGCGTGACGTACATCATGACCGCAGATATCTTAATATGCATGGGTGTCCAAATGCTGGCCAGAGAAACCGTATCCAACCGATGGCTCACATACACCAGGAGTTTCACCGGGGCATCCGGGAGTATTGTGTCCATCAATACCATCCGTAAGGAAGCATCTGCTGGGGTCTACCAACTACTGGATAGGAATAAATGTAAATTATCTATTCCGTCACAGGTATCCAAATACTCATTGGTAGACAGTGTATGTAACCTGTCAAGAGCTTTGTTCTCATGTCATGATTATGCGTTAAATTGGTTTCAAGAGCCATTTGAGCAAAGGTAAGAGTGGACATATGAATTATTTCCTTTGAAGTATTGTTCCTAGTTAAGAATAGCTCTGTACACATGGCACCCACTTGGCCACATGGAAACAATACATATTTTTTCACATGTGAGCCTTGCAGCGTCTATGCATTACCGCTTTGTTATTTGTATAAAGCCTTACTCTTACACTAGGTTCACAATAACATTCGGGGATTCTGTCCTCCATTTCGCTTTTAAGCAGGACTTTTCAATTTTGGGTAGACATATTATAGTCTAGGGGTCCACGCAATTCCACGGGTAAGCACTTTTTAAGCGGATAGGGTTTCCATTTTTTGGGTCCCCAAGCAGATCCAAAGAAAGGAAACTCCAACACTAGTGTGAACCTATTGATACTTTATAGACAAGCACAAAGATATGAGTAACGTGAAAATGTTGATGCTCTTCATTTGGATTCACAGCTTATTTTATAAGACAATGTATCACATGGAGCAATACTAATTACATTGGTCAATTAGCCAGAAGATGCAAATAAGAAGGAAGACATCCAGACACACGATTACACATCACAATGAGGATGATTACTTCATGCCTGCGGGACATCACTTTTCTCTACCAGGACACAGCATTCACAATTACAAGTCATGACTCTGAAAAGACCCTTGAAAATTCTCCCAGGAATGGCAAAGCTTTGTAGTCAGTATGATATAATTACTTGACGTAGAAACACTGGTTTGTTGTATGGTACAGTACATTGGCTTCCTCATCGCAACATCGCAACACATTGTCTTCTCTTTATCGTATGCTCATACTTTACGTAACGTCTTTGTTCATCACATTTGGGAGTCACTTTTTTCTTTTAGAGCCTTTTGTAATTAAATGTTCCATCTACACTTTTTCCTAGAGGTGATATATTAATTTATTATTATTTTTTTAATAATTAAAACTCTGTATGGATTCTTTTATATAATCGATTATCATTACATTTTATATTTAGATATGTGATATAATACAGTCCTATGAAAAAGTTTGGGCACCCCTATTAATCTTAATCATTTTTAGTTCTAAATATTTTGGTGTTTATAACAGCCATTTCAGTTTGATATATCTAATAACTGATGGACACAGTAATATTTCAGGATTGAAATGAGGTTTATTGTACTAACAGAAAATGTGCAATATGCATTAAACCAAAATTTGACCGGTGCAAAAGTATGGGCACCTTAACAGAAAAGTGACATTAATATTTAGTACATCCTCCTTTTGCAAAGATAACAGCCTCTAGTCGCTTCCTGTAGCTTTTAATCAGTTCCTGGATCCTGGATAAAGGTATTTTGGACAAACAATTCAAGTTCAGTTAAGTTAGATGGTCGCCGAGCATGGACAGCCCGCTTCAAATCATCCCACAGATGTTCAATGATATTCAGGTCTGGGGACTGGGATGGCCATTCCAGAACATTGTAATTGTTCCTCTGCATGAATGCCTGAGGATTTGGAGCGGTGTTTTGGATCATTGTCTTGCTGAAATATCCATCCCCGGCGTAACTTCAACTTCGTCACTGATTCTTGAACATTATTCTCAAGAATCTGCTGATACTGAGTGCAATCCATGCGACTCTCAACTTTAACAAGATTCCCGATGCCGGCATTGGCCACACAGCCCCAAAGCATAATGGAACCTCCACCAAATTTTACAGTGGGTAGCATGTGTTTTTCTTGGAATGCTGTTTCTTTTTGGACGCCATGCATAACGCCTTTTTTTTATAACCAAACAACTCAATTTTTGTTTCCAAAATGAAGCTGCCTTGTCCAAATGTGCTTTTTCATACCTCAGGCAACTCTATTTGTGGCGTACGTGCAGAAACGGCTTCTTTCTCATCACTCTCCCATACAGCTTCTATTTGTGCAAAGTGCGCTGTATAGTTGACCGATGCACAGTGACACCATCTGCAGCAAGATGATGCTGCAGCTCTTTGGAGGTGGTCTGTGGATTGTCCTTGACTGTTCTCACCATTCTTCTTCTCTGCCTTTCTGATATTTTTCTTGGCCTGCCACTTCTGGGCTTAACAAGAACTGTCCCTGTGGTCTTCCATTTCCTTACTATGTTCCTCACAGTGGAAACTGACAGGTTAAATCTCTGAGACAACTTTTTGTATCCTTCCCCTGAACAACTATGTTGAACAATCTTTGTTTTCAGATCATTTGAGAGTTGTTTTGAGTAGCCCATGATGCCACTCTTCAGAGGAGATTCAAATAGGAGATCAACTTGCAATTGGCCACCTTAAATACCTTTTCTTATGATTGGATACATCTGGCTATGAAGTTCAAAGCTCACTGAGGTTACAAAACCAATTTTGTGCTTCAGTAAGTCAGTAAAAAGTAGTTAGGGGAATTCAAATCAATAAAATGATATGGGTGCCCATACTTTTGCACCGGTCAAATTTTGGTTTAATGCATATTGCACATTTTCTGTTAGTACAATAAACCTCATTTCAATCCTGAAATATTACTGTGTCCATCAGTTATTAGATATATCAAACTGAAATGGCTGTTGCAAACACCAAAATATTTAGAACAAAAAATGATTAAGATTAATAGGGGTGCCCAAACTTTTTCATAGGACTGTATATGGCATGTTTAGAGATGTCCTTCATCCACTGTCAATTGTACTGTCAAACCTGTGTTATCCAATATGATATTCTCACAGAGGTGTTATCTTGCTTTGTAAGCCATCTCATGCACTGGTGTATACAATATGATCTGAAAAGTGATCTCTAGAGAATAGGAAGTGTCAGCCTTTTGTTAGATTTCAATGGAAACACTGCAGTAAATTTACACTGACACTTCCAGTAATATGGTGGATTGTTGTACCAGTATTGTATGTAGATGGAAAGAAATAATTTCTATAAAATATGGTATAACTTAAAGCTCTATATCAAGGCCCTCTCCAGCGATGGTGTCTCCTTATGGGGAATCAGGACCTTTAAAGAGGACCTTTCATGTCCTCAGGCACATGCGGTGTAATATACCGCTAGATAGTCGACAGTGCGCTTTCCCGTTCTGTGCCCCCTACTGTAGCTGTTCAGTGTCAGAAGGGCCTTTCTGACAGTTTGTGAGTAACGTCCCTCCTCATGGTAGTGTCTATTGTACTGTACCGAGACAGGGGTGTTCCTTACCACCCAGTGATGACGCTGAATGGTAAGGAACACCTCCCCTACTCCTGATAGTACTTGCCCATAGATGGGTACTGAGGGGGCTCAGTGTCATCGCTCCGTGGTAAGGAACGCCCCCTCGTACAGTACAGTACAATAGACGCTATCATGAGGAGGGTCGTTCCTGACAGACTGTCAGGAACGCCCTTCTGACAGTGAAGAGCTACGGCACCGGCACCGATAGCTCTTCAGAGGGGGCACAGAAAGGGAAAGCCGGCTTTCTAGCGGTGTATTGCACCGGATGTGCCCCGAGGACGTGAAAGCCTTATCAAGCACCTTAAGCACCAAAAATCTGATACGACTGTTACCTCTGCACCTTGTATAACTATTCCAGCAAGTAACCCATCATTACATCTACTACTGACAATAGATGGTGTCACTACTTATCTATTCCCTCTCAATGCACTGATCATGTCAGAACCTCCTATAGACCTCTAGGAGTTGGCTTCAGTTTTTTGTTCCCTATGACCATGAAGCGGATGTAAAGCATATAACTAAATGCCGTTACAGAGAAGAAAAGATGGCGACCACCAAAATTATCTGCAGGAAATTTATTACAAAATTAACATCTAAAATCTGAAAAAAAAATAGAATAAAGTGATATGTTTCACTACCTGATTGTAATAATAAAATAATTAAAAAAATCGGGGGAACAAATTATCAGACCCAGGCCGTTTTAGACAGGGAATTCTCTGAGCCCATGTTGTGCCTCCATCTTATTGCTCACTGATCTCTTTGTATCAGGCTTCAATGCAGACTGGTTTACAGAGATAGTCTCCTCCGGTAGGGAACGCCATGCCTCGTGGGTTTCCATAGATTGGCACATGTATGCTTACGGTGCATGATATAAACCTTTAGGACTGTGCATATGGCATTACAAGAGTAATTTGATGTACCGCTCCGATGGCAGACTAGTAATGGACGGGTCCACTGGCTGTATGTACAATAGCAAATCATTAAATCCTAACTCATTTCGCTACCATTGGCTTCTTGGCTCCGCTTCATCTCTCGCTCATTGCATAGCCACATGTCAAGTTGAGTTTTTATTGACCAGAACAGGTTAATAGAGGAGAAATTCTGCTCCGATTTAAGATCTGATGGCGAATACATTAATTGTCTTATCCTGACTGGTACAGCTTGGCATCTATAAGGAAGGGGAAATCTCCCCTTGTATCTACCCCACCGCAGGTACTCAAGGATAAAGACTTTACGTGGGCCCCAGAGATCTTCTCTCAATATCATTTGTGTGCACAACACAAGCGAGTATACAGACAGTAAGAGGAGGTCAGGATACAGAGGGCTTTCTGCTCTCATTCTATCTGTCAAACTGAGAAGAGAGGCTTGGAACATATGGCACGGAGCACGTTCACTGTGTGTCAGAACTATAGCAACAGTGCGGAAAACAAACCATCCTGGCTAAAATCTATATCTCCATTATACATGCCGCACAGACGTCAACGTGGGAGAGTCGTGAATGGCAAGACGCGGAAAAAGCGTGAGTTGCCTTTTTAAGGGCATGGCCTTTGTAAAAGGGCACAGTTACATATATTCAGCCCCCATATAATAATATTAGGTCCCATATTGTTAATAATAATAATGATTCATAATAATAATACATTTTATTTATATAGCACCAACATATTCCGCAGCATTGTACAAGTTGTAGGATTCAAGTGCAGACAAAAAATATATATTAGAGGGGCAACACGGTGGCTCAGTGGTTAGCACTGCAGCCTTGCAGTGCTGGAGTCATGGGCTCGAATCCCACCAGGAACAACATCTGCAAGGAATTTGTATGTTCTCTCTGTGTGTGCGTGGATTTCCTCCCATACCACAAAAGACATACTAAGGGCGCATTCACACAGAGTAACGTGCCGCGTGATGTGGCAAGTATACGGCGTGTGAGACCTTGCGCACTGTAAACGCTCCCATTGATTTCAATGGGAGGTAGGATCGTATACGCCGCATTATTTTGCGGCCGTGATTTTGCGCAAAATCACGGCCACAAAATAACACCGCGTATACGATCCTGGCTCCCATTGAAATCAATGGGAGGGGGCCACACGGTGGCTCAGTGGTTAGCACTGCAGCCTTGCAGCGCTGGAGTCCTGGTGTTCAAATCCCGCCAAGAGCAGAAAACCATCTGCAAGGAGTTTGTATGTTCTCCCCGTGTTTGCAAGGATTTCCATCCCATATTCCAAAGACATACTGATAGGGAAAAAATGTACATTGTGAGCGCTATGTGGGGCTCACAATGTACATTAAAAAAAAAAAAAAGAAATCAATGGGAGCTTTACCGTATTTTACGGACTATAAGGCGCACTGGACTATAAGCCGCATTGCCCATGAGCGCCTTATAGTCCGTCTCGGTTCATATATAAGGCGCACCGGACTATAAGGCGCAGTCCGGTGCGCATTATATGTTATTGAAAGCGGCGGCAGGCAGACTTTGCCAGCGGCCGCTTAACCCCTCGCGTGCCAGCCGCTTCTATTGGAAGCGCTCGGCAGGCGAGGAGGGGCTCTATCAGCAAAATCATGCTGATAGAGCCCAACCGTAAAAGTTATATTAAACTACCCCCCCGTTTTAAAATAAAACCCTGAAACAGAATGTGAAACTTACCAAGCGGTGCAGGGTGGGCGGGCATTCAGGCCTCCTCTTCCTCCGATGTTCCGTCCTCCTCCTCCGGCGCTCGCTAACTGATAATGGCCTGGGCGCATGCGCAGTAGCCGTAGTAGAAGCATTATGATATTGCGCATGCGCCCAGGCCATTATCAATTCGCGAGCGCCGGAGGAAGTGGTCAGGACCTCGGAGGAAGAGGAGGCCTGAATGCCCACCCGCCCTGCACCGCTCGGTAAGTTTCACGTTCTGTTTCACGCCGGCGTGACAGCAGGGCTGCCGGACACTTCCCATTCATTTCTATGGGAGCCGGCATGCGAGCGCTCCCCATAGAAATGAATGGACTGCTTTTTTCCATTCATTTCTATGGGGAGCGCTCGCATGCCGGCTCCAATAGAAATGAATAGGAAGTGTCCGGCAGCCCTGCTGTAACGCCGGCGTGTACGGCTGTGATACACGCCGGCGTTCCGTAGTGTGAATGCACCCTTACGGTGCCTTTTATGTATGTATGGAAGCGGCACGCAGACTTTGCCGCCGCTTCCATCCATATATAAGGTGCACTGGACTATAAGCCGCACTTACGATTTCTGAGGAAATCGTAGGTTTTTATGTGCGCCTTATAGTCCGGAAAATACGGTAACTGTGCGCAAAATCTCACACGCCGTACACGTGCCACAACAAGCGGGATGTTACTCCGTGTGAACGCACCCTTATAGGAAAAAGAAAAAAACAGTACATTGTGAGACCTATATGGGGCTCACAATCTACAAAATAAAAAAGATACATTACAAAGAGATAGTCAATTCACACAATGGGACTGAGG
Organism: Leptodactylus fuscus; assembly: GCF_031893055.1. Taxonomy (NCBI): domain Eukaryota; kingdom Metazoa; phylum Chordata; class Amphibia; order Anura; family Leptodactylidae; genus Leptodactylus; species Leptodactylus fuscus. Next base: position 39,634,453 of record NC_134269.1, read on the forward strand.
GCCTTGCTCGCAAGAGCTTACAATCTATGAGATAGAGGGGGTGAAACAAGCGATAGCAGGGGCGGCATCACTTATACAGTGGTCAGACAATTTTGTAATAGAGGTTACTTCCTCTATATACAATACATTATGTAGGACTGTACAATAATATATAGCGATATCTCTATATACAATACATTATGTAGGATGATACAATAATACGTTATATAGTATTATCTCTATATAGCATACATTATATAGGATGGTGCAATATTATATATAGATATCTGTATATACAATACTTTATGTAGGACAGTACAATATTATTGTAGCTTGGTATAAAAACAATACCTCCTATATAAACTAATAGAGCTTGTGGCTCAGTCAGTGGAATAACAAACTTACATTGGATTCAAATCCCAGAAGATACCTAATGAAAAAAAAAAGAAGAAATATGAATAAAGTAAAACTTTAAATTCATTGAGGATCTTTATGAACCTCCAGCTGAGGAGTCTGAAAACCGTGAGACTTGTCTGGATGCCAATGACTGTAAAATCATAGGACATTTGTCCCAGGTGGCTCCATACTGCGTCATACTGGGGAGAACCAGCTAGTTGCAGGTGCTGTAGTACTAACTCCGCCATACATATAATCTGAGCAATGTGTTTCCTGTAATACCAACCCTTCCCTCGTCTTATATATCTTCCACCCACATGTAGCTTTGTAACCATGTTTTATTACTTTAATGCAGCTAAAGTAAAAGTAATTTCGCAAATAGCTTTGGTTAAAAATATCCTACCATTTTATTTTGACAACTCTTATGCAAACATATGTGTTTCCATTGGTTACAGACTACAAACAGGCCCTGCGTAGTCTGATGGTTCTATTAAAGGGCAACTATAATGTGGCATACATACCCTCATTATGGCTTAATAAATTAAATTATAAACTAGTTAGATAATACCATCTCTAAACTGAAGGGGGTTTGTGATTGTAAAAATTTAAAAAAACAATGGGCTTTGTAAAAAAAAAAAAATTAAAAAAAATCATATTGTTCATATTGTGACTGTTACCGCATTTAGCTCCTTTGGCTTGAAGAGCTGAAATATCGGACATAGCCAGTGGACAAGAGTGGCACTGTGTATAAAGCAGATCGTGAAATCTTGCTGGATCGCCAATTGGGATCCGATCTTTTCTGATCTCGATCGCTCAACCCTATTCACATTCTAATGCCCTACTGGGACCCCCATCAATCGTGGAAATAGGGGTCTCTTGTACCTCTTCCTTTCAGAGGACTGCTAAAATAGCCAACCAACCACTATACTCAGCATTTCAATGGAGTAGCAGTGCCATTTAGACAGACCAGACAGCTACCAAGACTGCAATTCACAACTCAACCACTGGGTGGGCCACATGTAGATAGATATAGGTCAAATATCTCATGACAGAGTATCACGAAATCATATTGTTTTCAGAAACCCATGATCTTACATCACACTACTCTGAATCTGGAAAGATAAGGAGACATACACTTGCAATTATGGGGTCTTTCTTGTTTGATAGGGTTGAGCCGATCTTGAGATTTCAGGACCGATTTTAAAATCCAATTTCTGATCATTTTCCAGCCGATTCCGATCACGAAATTTACTCGATCACCGATCAGGATCTGATCTTTCCCGATTCCGATCGCTCAACCCTAATTGTATATTATATGCAGTGGGGTTGAGCCGATCTTGAGATTTCAGTATCGATTTTAAAATCCGATTTCCGATAGTTTTCCAGCCGATCCCGGTCGTGAAATTTTCTCGATCGCTGATCGGGATCTGATCTTTCCCAATTCCAATCGCTCAACCCTAATTGTATATTATATACAGTGGGATTGAGCCGTTCTTGAGTTTTCAGGATCGATTTTAAAATCCGATTTCCGATCATTTTCCAGCCGATCCCAATCGTGAAATTTTCTCGATCGCCGATCAGGATCTGATCTTCACTGATCCCGATCGCTCAACCCTACTGTTTGCTTAAAACTCTATTGAACAGTTGGGGCCAGTATATTCACACACAGCAGATTATCTGCAAATATTTTTGTGACTATCCTTTTATCTGAATGTAGCCTTAAGAAATTCATGTGCATATCAAAGCATCAGCCTTAGCCAGATGAATGAGTGTGATTTTCAGTTCCAGAAGTCTGCCATGTGTGAATATACTCTTATTTGCCTTTATAGTAAGGGTCCCGTTCTCGGCAGTAATCTCACTTCCTGCTAATTCTAGGGCTGGGATTGTAATTGTAAGCTGCTGGTGACGGACTGCCTCTCACATCTGCTCATTAACACCTCTTAGAAAAACACTTAAAACAGACAACAATGGAAATATAGCTGGAATTTTTCAAAACTGAAAATTAATGTTGCAGAAATAATAGGAGTTTGCGGCCGGAGCGTCATTAAATAGTCAGTAAATACAGCAGGGAATTGATCATAGTCTGGAGACAGGATTGTGACCACAAACAATTAAATCCAGCAAGAATCACATAGTGTTTCCCTGTAGGGCACTTATTCATAAGAGCATGTTGTTCTCTATACCAAGTCCCTTATAAGTGGGATATTTCTATCATATACTGATTCCAGCTTGTTCCAAGATGATACGGGAATGTAACGCAGCATTGCTTAGATAATTGTGTTTGGGTCAATGACTGTCTTGTCTGATTGATGATGAGTATGGCGCACCCAGTGGTGGACACAGAAAGTACAGAGCCTCTGTACTGCAACAGTATGTGGTCCCCTTGTTATTTCATATCTTATCATAGAGCTCCACCCTCATGTCTCTCTATTATTAGTGATTGATATCTATGACATTCAATAACTAAGGGAGTTACATATAATCTAATAGGCAGTAGGAAAGTGATTTAAGGTGACATTGGGCCCCCTTACCTACAGGACCCCTGTGCAGCTGCACAAGTTGCACCAATGATATATCCACCTGTCCTAGGGCGCGCCTACACTAGAGTACCATGTCTAGATTTTAAGGATACGTTGATCCAGGGTTTTTATATTGACTGCCAGATTGGAGTCGGGAAGGAATTTTTTGCCCCTATGGGGCAATTGGCATCATGTTTTTTTTTTTTTTTGCCTTCCACTGTATCAACACTGTAGGGGATTGTAGGGTTATAGGTTGGACTTATGTCTTCATCCAACCTCATCTACTATGTAACTATGTACATATAGGCCGTATTATTGTGCTAGGATATTTCAAGCACCAAATTGTATCCACAAAAATTGGCAAATAAAGTTATAAACTTGACTTACTAAGTTTAGGTTCATATTAGCGCTCGATCGCTGTTCAGGGATTCTGTCCCCCATTCCACTTGAAAATGCTGTGTTTTTTTCGGGTGGAAACCCATTGGACCACAATATAGTCTAGGGAGATACTGTAGGTGAGGTACAAAGCAGTTGAAACATACCTAGGGGAATGGTCATTCTAGCTGTGTGCCTGAGAATAAGGACTCTTAATCCATCACCTGCCACTAAGTACCCACTGGGGGTCCCTAACTGATAAGTGCCCTCTGCAGTCAACTCTCTCCAATCTCTCCCCTCTGCTCTGCATGACTAATCTAGTGTCCATCTAGGAAAGGTTTCTCAACCTTTTCAAGTGAAGTACTCCCTAGTGGAAAAAGTACCTACAAAGTAGCCATTTTTTATAAATGTTAACAAAATAGGACTCCATTAGTAGCTATATCAGTTATAATGGGTAGAATAACACAGCAAAAGCAATGGTTGAGGGACTTGGGACGTACCCTCTGGGATATGTGTACCGCACGTTGAGAACCACTGATCTAGAAGACTGCTAGAGTAAACCCTTTGGCAGTACTATATAGGCTTATAAAGAGGAAAATTATTATTATTATTTGGATTATGCTTAGTTTTTGGATACTATATTAACATTACGTGAGGTGTATGACATTACTATCATGACACAGAATGGCAATAACTAGAGATGAGCGAGTAGGTATTCGATCGAATACTACGGTATTCGAAATACTCGTACTTGATCGAGTACCACTCGCTGTTCGAATGTAAAAGTTTGATGCAGAACCAGCATTGATTGGCTGAATGCTATACAGTTGGCCAATCAACGCTGGTTCTTCTCCTACCTTTAGAAGTCTTCGTGCAGCTTCCCCGCGGCGTCTTCCGGCTGTGAATTCACTCTGCCAGGCATCGGGCCTGGACAGAGCTGACTGCGCATGTCCGCTTATAGTGCGGGCATGCGCAGTCGGCTCTGCCCAGGCCCGACGCCTGGCAGAGTGAATGAAGAGCCGGAAGATGCCGTGGGGACGCTGCAAGGAGAAGACTTCTCGGAGGATCCAGCCCGACCCTCACTCGTGGACTTGGTAAGTATAATTTGATCGAATTTGCCTACCCCTGAAACGAGCATTTTCCCCCCATAGACTATAATAGGGTTCAATATTCGATTCGAGTAGTTGAATACTGAGGGGCTACTCGAAACAAATATCGAATCTCGAACATTTTACTGTTTGCTCATCTCTAGCAATAACATCTGGACTATAACTACAAGTTCCCTGCAGTGCCTTGCTTGTTTCCCATCACCGCATTTTTTCTAAACATGACCATATCATGTCAAACTCTTCATGGCTATCGATTCATATTGCCCTTGGGCCATTTCTCCTTTGTTTACTATAATTTTAGAGCCTTGTAGAGTTTTCTATAGCCCGTGAGTAATGTAGATTGGGCCAATTTGATCTAGACTAGAGATGAGCGAGTAGTATTTGATCGAGTAGGCATTCAATCAAATACTACGGTATTCGAAATACTCGTACTTGGTGGAATACCACGTGGTAAACTCCTTTACTTTTACCGTGTGGTATTCGACCGAGTACGAGTATTTTGAATACCGTAGTATTTGATTGAATACCTACTCGATCGAATACTACTCGCTCATCTCTAATCTAGACCTATGCGTTGAGTAGTAGCCTCATAGAAGGTCTCTATGACATCATAGTACATGCTTTATTATAGGTGACAGTAAAGAAGCACAATTTGCCAGTCAGCATCCCCATCCAATGACATGTAGCATTATGTATAGTATGGTCAGCGAGATATTTATTGCAATTTATATATATTAGGGACTTCCACAAGTAACAATCACTCAAATAGTATTACCATAAGAAAAACTAGATTCCGGAGCACAATGGTCAGATAGCTGGGGATCATATGAAGAACACCTTACTTTTGCTTTACTAATTTCGCTGGAATAAAACCAATGATCTATCTTCCATATGGTTCCTTCCGAGACATCAATAACTGAACATCAGACGGCGAGAGCTTGCCTTTTCTCTTAGAAGAAACCTATTTCCTAGCAACCCAAGTACAGAGAATCAACTGCAGAAGAAAACCAGGTGTATCCAAGATCTCAAGCCATCTTAGTGGTGACTTCTTCAATTGTTTATATCTTTGCATTAGTACAGCTGCAATGGGAAGAGGGGAGGGGGCGAGTTATGAATCACTCCCCATTCTTTATTTCCTCACTTAAAGGGACTGCTTTTGTGCACATTTTAGTTACCAGTTGCAGAATATAAACCTGTTTTTGCTTAGTATTAATAGAGCATTAACTGAAATTGAAAAAAAAAATCATGGGAATTCTTCATTTAAATTGCTCCATTGTCAAGTCATTCATATTGCCCCTCCCTGCAATCGCTAACAATGAGAAAAGAAAATGGAAAGCATATGGAGCAGAAAGAGCCAGTCGCAGTGTGCTATCTAATTTCAATTTCAGCAGGACAGCCAGATATGTGAAGGCGTTACACAGGCTCTACGGCAGGAAATCTTAGGGCTTTTTCTTTAATGAAAGGTGCTTAATTTTTCATCCAAAAACCAAATGAACAATAACAAAAAATTCAATATTCATAGTCTTTAAGGTTTGTCATATGTTATTATTATTAGCATATTATATGCTGGAAGCAAGCCAGGAAGAGGAAGCTTATATAACAGATGTAGGAGTTGTGCTATTTTCTATAACATAAGTGCAGCATTCTCATCAACATTATGAAAAATGTAAGATAACTCACTGATGTAATATATTTAAAATATATTGTATGCCATTTTTTGGATATACATATGCCATGACACACCAAAGAGCCTTCACCATGTGTTTCCTGCTTCTAGCCAGGACAGATAGTATATCAATACAGTTAAATGTGAGACGTTTATTAAAAAAAAAAAAAAACTTGGCGCAGCACATATATTTAATGATTACATTATATATGCCCTACTTTTCCCATTGTTACAGAACACTATGCAAATTATGAAATGCAAAATATACGATTTTTCAGCCGGGTCTTGGTTCAAAAGGATATTTTCGTGCTGCATTGTGATCAAAGTAATGTAGCAATTTTACTGCATTCAGACAGCACAACATAAAGAGCTGTGCGGAGGAGGGGAGGTTGCCGGGAATCAGATATAGAATGTGGGCGACACTCGCGGCTCCAGCACTTTGGGAGTCTGATAAAGTACAAATGGAAAAATATGTATCCTACGGAACAAAGTGCATTTGTTTAAATCTTAATCAGTTTTCCTCTTGTTGAGTATATAGCACAGATTCTTACTTCCTCTTCTGTAATAATTACTTTATTCCAGCCCACAATTCTGGCAGGTCACCTTAATTCCAATATTCTAGATAGGCAATGTCGAAGATTTAAAGGGAAATTCCTAGTATGGGGAAATACTCTCAAAACTTGGAATCCTCAATGTTGCAGTAGATTGGAGAGGTTAATGAGCTTTGAGGTACCTACTGTATGTGCAGCAATACACCAGTCATATCAATTGATTTTTTTTTCAAGTTCCTAAGACCTATCTGTAATAGGGAGCATTTACAATGAGCTATTTATAAGACTAGAGTATTTTTTATGGAAGAGGGGGCTGACATCAGGGTCCGGAGGTGACCTCTACCTCTGCACCCCTTGCAGAATGATGAGAGTTCAAGGATTCATTGTATTGTCTTTAGGGATTTTTATGCCTTCATTGGGGGTAAATGGAATTTCATACTACATTGGCTTTGGGTGGCCAAATATGATAGATGAATGTTGGTCCTCCATTAATGTATTGGGGTGTCTCAACTCTACTATCATAGCAAAAATATGGGTGATGCATGTTAGGTCTGTACATACTGTAGTTGATGAGTTTGTTCACACCCAAAGCATGATGTTTGGTTTGACCAATAACCTTAGACATGTATTATAATAAATTTGCCAGGCAGAGGTGTCCCTGCCCAGCTCTGCTTTCCACCATCCACTGCCCACTTTGACAAAAAGTAGTGAGCAAGGTGCAGAACGAAAGATGTGGCACATCTTTGGTGCTAGAAAGGGCTATGTACCCAAGATCTGCCACATTAATGCTCATCTACTCCGTAAATCTGGTATAGATGGTTTAGGGCTTATTTACAATGGGTCATGTAATAATCAGAATGACGGCCAAGTTATGGCAACTAAAAGGAGAACAGTGGGTCTAAAAGAAGACTAGTGAAATTCATCCATATTTTTGTTAGTCTGTGAAAAATAGGTACAAAGTGAAGGACACTTGGCCATCCAAAACAGCTGAGATATGGACACAGTCATGAGAATATAACCTTACATGGTAGCCATGGCTAGGTTCATACTCACACCTGCTCTCACTGTAGGACTCGAAAGTCTATAACGGGGTCTGGTGGGTTTCCGGCAGGTTTCTGCCATGTTTTATACTTTTCTCTCCATCTCTTTAGCTATTAACTTTTCTCACCGTCAATTTTCAACACAAGAACAGGGGGCACAATCTTGAATTTGAATTTATCAGGAAATATTTTTTTCCCAAGAGAGTAGTTGAGATTTGGAGAAAATTTCCAGAGGACGAGGTTAGGAAATCTACAGTAAGCGAATATAAGCCTGTCTGGGATAAACACATGTGTATCCTAAGATAAAAGAGAAGTAATATGAGTGTAGACTAGATGGAGCATGTGCACTTTTCTGTCGTCAATCTTCTATGTTTCTATGTTTCTCCATAGTAAGAGTATGACAGATAGCTATGTAAGATTTATGGACATCTTCAGAGTGAAATGATAAAATTCAGTCTGTCTACACTATATAGGCGGTATATAAATCTATATATAATAAAATTCCCTTGTGGCTGCTATATACAGAAAGAAATTTATCATTTTTCTATGTTGACGTGTTGGCCGCTCTAGTGGTGGCGGGGTGATCCAAGATAGACACCATAACACCCCAAATCAAGTAGACTTCCAATTCTTGCTCCATTTTTATGAGTAAAAACCATATAATAAAAATAGTGGCTTTAATAGAATGTAACATGGACACTAGGAAGGTATTATATTTGCAGTAATACATCTTAGAAGTGCTCACAATCCTTAGACATCTCCAAGAAATGTTTCTCCTTCAAATAGATGATTTATAATAGGAGCAGCAGGTCACAGCTAGACCAGTACAGCGGAAATGACCCAATGTCCCCCGGTGACACACGGGTATCAAATCCATCAAAAGCAACCATGTCTTTTTGTGGAGAATACAACAGACCTTACAAACCCTCGACACAGTAAAAGAAATAACACATTAGATGAAATACACTCAACGCTATTTTTGGCTCCGATATAAGGGAGAAGTGTTCGCTAATAACTAGAAGCTGGCCTTGTTAAAGTTTTTTCTAGAATTGGTTCTGCATTGTATGGAGAATGAATTTGCCTTACATTAGTAATACTGCTTACCTTTCAGATGCTAATGCAGCATAGAACACTCGCTACTTATACCTTTCTATGTTTTGTTTGGTCAATGGGCAAAAAAGAACAAAAGTTAACCCTATAATGTCCCCATATTTGACGTAGCACTCACGGATATTTTTGGACACAGTTATCAGCAATATATTAGAAGTATCTTTTGTTTCATCCCAGGTCATTTGGGATTCTTTCATTATGGGGGGTATGTCATGTAATAACTAGAGATGAGTGAACAGTAAAATGTTCGAGGTTCGATATTCGTTTCGAGTAGCCCCTCAATATTCGACTACTTGAATCGAATATCAAACCCTATTATAGTCTATGGGGGGAAAATGCTCGTTTCAGGGGTAGGCAACATTCAATCAAATTATACTTACCAAGTCCACGAGTGAGGGTCAGGCTGGATCCTCCGAGAAGTCTTCTCCTTGCAGCGTCCCCGCAGCGTCTTCCGGCTCTTCATTCACTCTGCCAGGCATTGGGCCTGGGCAGAGCCGACTGCGCATGCCCGAACTACAAGCGATGCCTGGCAGAGTGAATGAAGAGCCGGAAGACGCCGCGGGGAAACTGCACGGAGAAGATTTCCAAAGTTAGGAGAAGAACCAGCGTTGATTGGCCGACTGTATAGCATTCGGCCAATCAATGCTGGTTCTGCATCGAACTTTTACATTCGAATAGCGAGTGGTACTCGATCGAGTACGAGTATTTCGAATACCGTAGTATTCGATCAAATAACTACTCGATCTAGTACTACTCGTTCATCTCTAGTAATAACCATTCTGACCACCAGTCCAGTACATGTTCTCCCATGTAGACTGGATTTCAGTCTTCTCTTTAGGGAGGATTTCATGTGAAGAACAGCATTAAATCAGCATTAAAGCTCTCAAACGCCTTCCTACCAAGTCCTATTTTTTGTTCACCGCTGGCTTTGCTGCAGATGTTCTTTCTGCCATATCTAAGACCCCAGGAGAGTAGTGATATACTGTACAGTAACATGTGAGTGTATACATTGAATAGCAGCAGAGTTATAAAACTTCCCTGCCTCACACTCTCTATTATCTGGGTTTGCTGTGTGCAGAGTCTCCAGTGTATTGCTATGAGATGCAGCATCACATCGCTCTTCTTCCTCCTACAGGCAGACAAAAGCTGACTCATATAAGATAGTTGACTGAAATAAAAAAAAAATCCAGCACCAAACCAGAACAAATATAATAAAAAATAAAACATAACTTTGAATATAAAGTTAAAAAATCCATGAGTATGGCAAAACTCAAAACCTACGCGTTTCGGGGGGAAGACTTCCTTAGTTTGCATCCAAACTACAAATGAACACGACAAAAAGTAGCCCACACCCATGGAATCACAAGTGCACAACCATTAACCCTTGATATAACCAATAGAGATGAGCGAACAGTGTTCTATCGAACTCATGTTCGATCGGATATTAGGCTGTTCGGCATGTTCGAATCGAATCGAACACCGCGTGGTAAAGTGCGCCATTACTCGATTCCCCTCCCACCTTCCCTGGCGCCTTTTTTGCTCCAATAACAGCGCAGGGTAGGTGGGACAGGAACTACGACACCGGTGACGTTGAAAAAAGTAGGCAAAACCCATTGGCTGCCGAAAACATGTGACCTCTAATTTAAAAGAACAGCGACGCCCAGCTTCGCGTCATTCTGAGCTTGCAATTCACCGAGGACGGAGGTTTCCGTCCAGCTAGCTAGGGCTTAGATTCTGGGTAGGCAGGGACAGGCTAGGATAGGAAGGAGAAGACAACCAACAGCTCTTGTAAGAGCTAAATTCCAGGGAGAAGCTTGTCAGTGTAACGTGGCACTGACGGGCTCAATCGCCGCAACCCAGCTTTCCCAGGATCCTGAATGGAATACACTGTCAGTGTATTCCCGTATACCCGATATATACCCCGATACCCGTTCCAACGGTGTGCCCCCCCACCTTCACCCCAGAAATACCCTGCAAGTCCCCTAGCAATAGAATTGGGGCTATATACACCCACAATTTTTACTACTGGTATACAGTGCCATTGTCTGACTGGGAATTCAAAGAATATATTGGGAATACAAATACCCTCATTTCTTGCTACTGCCATATAGTGCCAGTGTCTGACTGGGAATTCAAAGAATATATTGGGGTTACGTGCACCCACAATTTTTACTACTGGTATACAGTGCCATTGTCTGACTGGGAATTCAAAGAATATATTGGGGTTACGTGCACCCACAATTTTTACTACTGGTATACAGTGCCATTGTCTGACTGGGAATTCAAAGAGTATATTGGGAATACAAATACCCTCATTTCTTGCTACTGCCATATAGTGCCAGTGTCTGACTGGTAATTCAAAGAATATATTGGGGTTACGTGCACCCACAATTTTTACTACTGGTATACAGTGCCATTGTCTGACTGGGAATTCAAAGAATATATTGGGAATACAAATACCCTCATTTCTTGCTACTGCCATATAGTGCCAGTTTCTGACTGGTAATTCAAAGAATATATTGGGGTTACGTGCACCCACAATTTTTACTACTGGTATACAGTGCCATTGTCTGACTGGGAATTCAAAGAATATATTGGGGTTATAAATACCCTCATTTCTTGCTACTGCCATATAGTGCCAGTTTCTGACTGGTAATTCAAAGAATATATTGGGGTTACGTGCACCCACAATTTTTACTACTGGTATACAGTGCCATTGTCTGACTGGGAATTCAAAGAGTATATTGGGAATACAAATACCCTCATTTCTTGCTACTGCCATATAGTGCCAGTTTCTGACTGGTAATTCAAAGAATATATTGGGGTTACGTGCACCCACAATTTTTACTACTGGTATACAGTGCCATTGTCTGACTGGGAATTCAAAGAGTATATTGGGAATACAAATACCCTCATTTCTTGCTACTGCCATATAGTGCCAGTTTCTGACTGGGAATTCAAAGAATATATTGGGGTTACGTGCACCCACAATTTTTACTACTGGTATACAGTGCCATTGTCTGACTGGGAATTCAAAGAATATATTGGGGTTACGTGCACCCACAATTTTTACTACTGGTATACAGTGCCATTGTCTGACTGGGAATTCAAAGAGTATATTGGGAATACAAATACCCTCATTTCTTGCTACTGCCATATAGTGCCAGTGTCTGACTGGTAATTCAAAGAATATATTGGGGTTACGTGCACCCACAATTTTTACTACTGGTATACAGTGCCATTGTCTGACTGGGAATTCAAAGAGTATATTGGGAATACAAATACCCTCATTTCTTGCTACTGCCATATAGTGCCAGTTTCTGACTGGTAATTCAAAGAATATATTGGGGTTACGTGCACCCACAATTTTTACTACTGGTATACAGTGCCATTGTCTGACTGGGAATTCAAAGAGTATATTGGGAATACAAATACCCTCATTTCTTGCTACTGCCATATAGTGCCAGTTTCTGACTGGTAATTCAAAGAATATATTGGGGTTACGTGCACCCACAATTTTTACTACTGGTATACAGTGCCATTGTCTGACTGGGAATTCAAAGAATATATTGGGGTTATAAATACCCTCATTTCTTGCTACTGCCATATAGTGCCAGTTTCTGACTGGTAATTCAAAGAATATATTGGGGTTACGTGCACCCACAATTTTTACTACTGGTATACAGTGCCATTGTCTGACTGGGAATTCAAAGAATATATTGGGGTTACGTGCACCCACAATTTTTACTACTGGTATACAGTGCCATTGTCTGACTGGGAATTCAAAGAGTATATTGGGAATACAAATACCCTCATTTCTTGCTACTGCCATATAGTGCCAGTGTCTGACTGGGAATTCAAAGAATATATTGGGGTTACGTGCACCCACAATTTTTACTACTGGTATACAGTGCCAATTTCTAACTAGGAATTCAAAATGCGCAAGGCTCCCGGAAAGGGACGTGGACGAGGCCGTGGGCGAGGTCGGGGGAATGGTTCTGGGGAGCAAGGTAGCAGTGAAGCCACAGGGCGTCCCGTGCCTACTCCTGTGGGGCAGCAAGCATTGCGCCACTCCACAGTGCCAGGGTTGCTTGCCACATTAACTAAACTGCAGGGTACAAACCTTAGTAGGCCCGAGAACCAGGAACAGGTCTTGCAATGGCTGTCAGAGAACGCTTACAGCACATTGTCCAGCAGCCAGTCAGACTCTGCCTCCTCTCCTCCTATTACCCAACAGTCTTGTCTTCCTTCCTCCCAAAATTCCGAAGCTTTACAGAACAATAACCCAAACTGTCCCTGCTCCCCAGAGCTGTTCTCCGCTCCTTTCATTGTCCCTCAACCTGCCTCTCCACGTCACGATTCCACGAACCTAACAGAGGAGCATCTGTGTCCAGATGCTCAAACACTAGAGTCTCCTCCATCTCCGTTCGATTTGGTGGTGGATGACCAGCAACCCACCCTCATCGACGATGATGTGACGCAGTTGCCGTCAGGGCATCCAGTTGACCGGCGCATTGTGCGGGAGGAGGAGATGAGACAGGAGTTGGAAGAGGAAGTGGTGGATGATGAGGACACTGACCCGACCTGGACAGGGGGGATGTCAAGCGGGGAAAGTAGTGTGGATGTTGAGGCAGGTGCAGCACCAAAAAGGGTAGCTAGAGGCAGAGGCAGAGGTCAGCAGCTTAGGCGAAGCCAGGCCACACCCGGAATCTCCCAAGATGTTCCAGTTCGTACCCAGCCCCGAAAAACTCCCACCTCGAGGGCACGTTTCTCGAAGGTGTGGAGTTTTTTCAAGGAATGCGCCGAGGACAGATATAGTGTTGTCTGCACAATTTGCCTCTCGAAATTGATTAGGGGCTCTGAGAAGAGCAACCTGTCCACCACTTCAATGCGCCGTCATTTGGAATCCAAGCACTGGAATCAGTGGCAGGCAGCAACGGCAGGACAAAGGCCACCTGCCGTTCACGCCACTGCCACTGCCTCTGCCACTGCCTCTGCCACTGCCACTGCTGACTGTGCTGGCGATGCACTCCAGAGGACGAGCCAGGACACCACTTCATCTGCCTCCGCCACTTTGTTGACTTCTACCTCATCCTCCCCTGGTCCTGTCTTATCTCCTTCTCCTGCACCATCAAAGGCACCATCAGGCGTTTCTTTACAACAACCCACCATCTCTCAGACATTGGAGCGGCGGCAGAAATACACTGCTAACCACCCACACGCGCAAGCCTTGAACGCCAACATCGCTAAACTGCTGGCCCAGGAGATGTTGGCGTTCCGGCTTGTTGAAACTCCCGCCTTCCTGGACCTGATGGCAACTGCGGCACCTCGCTATGCCGTCCCTAGCCGTCACTACTTCTCCCGGTGTGCCGTCCCCGCCTTGCACCAGCACGTGTCACTCAACATCAGGCGGGCCCTTAGTTCCGCGCTTTGCACAAAGGTCCACTTGACCACCGACGCGTGGACAAGTGCATGCGGACAGGGACGCTACATTTCACTGACGGCACACTGGGTGAATGTAGTTGAGGCTGGGACTGCTTCCCAAACTGGCCCGGTGTACCTCGTCTCCCCGCCTAACATTCCTGGCAGGGACACGAGAAGAACACCCCCCTCCTCCTCCTCCTCTACCGCCTCCTCCTCCGCCACCGCCTCCTCCTCCGCCACCGCCTCCTCCTCCGCTGTTAGATTGACCCCAGCTACGAGTTGGAAACGTTGCAGCACTGGCGTTGGTAGACGTCAGCAGGCTGTGCTGAAGCTGATCAGCTTGGGGGACAGACAGCACACTGCCTCCGAGGTGAGGGATGCCCTCCTCGATGAGACGGCAATATGGTTTGAGCCGCTGCACCTGGGCCCAGGCATGGTCGTTTGTGATAACGGCCGGAACCTGGTAGCAGCTCTGGAGCTTGCCGGACTCCAACATGTTCCATGCCTGGCCCACGTCTTCAACCTAGTGGTGCAACGTTTCCTAAAGAGCTACCCCAATGTTCCAGAGCTACTGGTGAAAGTGCGGCGCATGTGCGCCCACTTTCGCAAGTCGACAGTAGCCGCTGCTAGCTTAAAATCTCTCCAGCAACGCCTGCATGTGCCACAACACCGGCTTTTGTGCGACGTCCCCACACGCTGGAACTCAACGTTTCAGATGTTGAATAGAGTGGTTGAGCAGCAGAGACCTTTGATGGAATACCAGCTACAAAACCCTAGGGTGCCACAAAGTCAGCTGCCTCAGTTTCACATCCATGAGTGGCCATGGATGAGAGACCTTTGTGACATCCTACGGGTCTTTGAGGAGTCCACAAGGAGGGTGAGCTCTGAGGATGCGATGGTGAGCCTTACAATCCCGCTCTTGTGTGTTCTGAGAGAATCCCTGATTGACATCAGGGATAACTCAGATCACACAGAGGAGTTAGGGATAGCATCCGATCCGTCACAGCTGGAGAGTAGGTCCACACATCTGTCCGCTTCACTGCGTTTAATGGAGGAGGAGGAGGAGGAGGAGGAAGAAGAGTTGTCCGATGATGTGATGGTGATACAGGAGGCTTCCGGGCAACTTCGAATCGTCCCATTGTTGCAGCGCGGATGGGTAGACATGGAGGATGAGGAGGAAATGGAGATTGAACTTTCCGGTGGGGCCAGAGGAGTCATGCCAACTAACACTGTGGCAGACATGGCTGAGTTCATGTTGGGGTGCTTTACAACCGACAAGCGTATTGTCAAAATCATGGAGGACAACCAGTACTGGATCTTTGCTATCCTTGACCCCCGGTATAAAAACAACATCTCGTCTTTTATTCCGGTAGAGGGGAGGGCCAATCGCATCAATGCTTGCCACAGGCAATTGGTGCAGAATATGATGGAGATGTTTCCAGCATGTGACGTTGGCGGCAGGGAGGGCAGTTCCTCCAGTAGGCAACCAAGTTCTCACCGGTCCACACAAACGAGGGGCACACTGTCTAAGGTCTGGGACACCTTGATGGCACCCCCTCGCCAAAGTGCCGCCACGGAGGGTCCTAGTGTCACCAGGCGTGAGAAGTATAGGCGCATGTTGCGGGAATACCTTTCCGACCACAGCCCTGTCCTCTCCGACCCCTCTGCGCCCTACACGTATTGGGTGTCGAAGTTGGACCTGTGGCTTGAACTTGCCCTATATGCCTTGGAGGTGCTGTCCTGTCCTGCCGCCAGCGTCCTATCTGAGAGGGTGTTCAGTGCAGCCGGTGGCATCATCACTGACAAGCGCACCCGTCTGTCAGCTGAGAGTGCCGACCGGCTCACTTTGATAAAAATGAACCACCACTGGGTAGAGCCGTCATTTTTGTGCCCACCTGTGTAAAGCACCCCAACATGAAACTCCATGTCTGTACTCAACCTCTCCAATTCCTCCGCATCCTCATACTCATCCACCATAAGCGTTGCACAATTCTGCTAATACTAGGCTCCCTCCACCCTGATTTCCCCCAACTCTGCTGGTTAGAGGCTCCCTCCACCCTGATTTCCACCAACTCTGCTGGTTAGAGGCTCCCTCCACCATGAATTTGCCCAAACTGGGCTGTTTAGAGGCTCCCTCCACCATGAATTTGCCCAAACTGGGCTGTTTAGAGGCTCCCTCCACCATGAATTGGTCCAAACTGGGTTTTTTTAGAGGCTCCCTCCACCATGAATTGGTCCAAACTGGGCTGGTTAGAGGCTCCCTCCACCATGAATTTGCCCAAACTGGGCTGTTTAGAGGCTCCCTCCACCATGAATTGGTCCAAACTGGGCTGGTTAGAGGCTCCCTCCACCATTAATTGGTCCAAACTGGGCTGGTTAGAGGCTCCCTCCACCATTAATTGGTCCAAACTGGGCTGGTTAGAGGCTCCCTCCACCATGAATTGGTCCAAACTGGGTTTTTTAGAGGCTCCCTCCACCATGAATTGGTCCAAACTTGGCTGTTTAGAGGCTCCCTCCACCATGAATTGGTCCAAACTGGGCTGGTTAGAGGCTCCCTCCACCATTAATTGGTCCAAACTGGGCTGGTTAGAGGCTCCCTCCACCATGAATTTGCCCAAACTGGGCTGTTTAGAGGCTCCCTCCACCATGAATTTGCCCAAACTGGGCTGTTTAGAGGCTCCCTCCACCATGAATTGGTCCAAACTTGGCTGTTTAGAGGCTCCCTCCACCATGAATTGGTCCAAACTGGGCTGGTTAGAGGCTCCCTCCACCATTAATTGGTCCAAACTGGGCTGGTTAGAGGCTCCCTCCACCATGAATTTGCCCAAACTGGGCTGTTTAGAGGCTCCCTCCACCATGAATTTGCCCAAACTGGGCTGTTTAGAGGCTCCCTCCACCATGAATTGGTCCAAACTGGGTTTTTTAGAGGCTCCCTCCACCATGAATTGGTCCAAACTGGGCTGGTTAGAGGCTCCCTCCACCATTAATTGGTCCAAACTGGGGTGGTTAGAGGCTCCCTCCACCATTAATTGGTCCAAACTGGGCTGGTTAGAGGCTCCCTCCACCATTAATTGGTCCAAACTGGGCTGGTTAGAGGCTCCCTCCACCATTAATTGGTCCAAACTGGGCTGTTTAGAGGCTCCCTCCACCATTAATTGGTCCAAACTGGGCTGGTTAGAGGCTCCCTCCACCATGAATTTGCCCAAACTGGGCTGTTTAGAGGCTCCCTCCACCATGAATTGGTCCAAACTGGGTTTTTTAGAGGCTCCCTCCACCATGAATTTGCCCAAACTGGGCTGGTTAGAGGCTCCCTCCACCATGAATTGGTCCAAGCTGGGTTTTTTAGAGGCTCCCTCCACCATGAATTTGCCCAAACTGGGCTGGTTAGAGGCTCCCTCCACCATGAATTGGTCCAAACTGGGCTGGTTAGAGGCTCCCTCCACCATGAATTGGTCCAAACTGGGTTTTTTAGAGGCTCCCTCCACCATGAATTTGCCCAAACTGGGCTGTTTAGAGGCTCCCTCCACCATGAATTTGCCCAAACTGGGCTGTTTAGAGGCTCCCTTCACCATTAATTGGTCCAAACTGGGCTGGTTAGAGGCTTCCTCCACCATGAATTTGCCCAAACTGGGCTGTTTAGAGGCTCCCTCCACCATGAATTGGTCCAAACTGGGTTTTTTAGAGGCTCCCTCCACCATGAATTGGTCCAAACTGGGTTTTTTAGAGGCTCCCTCCACCATGAATTGGTCCAAACTGGGCTGGTTAGAGGCTCCCTCCACCATGAATTTCCCAAAACTTGGCTGTTTAGAGGCTCCCTCCACCATGAATTGGTCCAAACTGGGCTGGTTAGAGGCTCCCTCCACCATGAATTTCCCAAAACTTGGCTGTTTAGAGGCTCCCTCCACCATGAATTGGTCCAAACTGGGCTGGTTAGAGGCTCCCTCCACCATTAATTGGTCCAAACTGGGCTGGTTAGAGGCTCCCTCCACCATGAATTGGTCCAAACTGGGTTTTTTAGAGGCTCCCTCCACCATGAATTTGCCCAAACTGGGCTGTTTAGAGGCTCCCTCCACCATGAATTGGTCCAAACTGGGCTGGTTAGAGGCTCCCTCCACCATGAATTGGTCCAAACTGGGCTGGTTAGAGGCTCCCTCCACCATTAATTGGTCCAAACTGGGCTGGTTAGAGGCTCCCTCCACCATGAATTGGTCCAAACTGGGTTTTTTAGAGGCTCCCTCCACCATGAATTTGCCCAAACTGGGCTGTTTAGAGGCTCCCTCCACCATGAATTGGTCCAAACTGGGCTGGTTAGAGGCTCCCTCCACCATTAATTGGTCCAAACTGGGCTGGTTAGAGGCTCCCTCCACCATGAATTGGTCCAAACTGGGTTTTTTAGAGGCTCCCTCCACCATGAATTTGCCCAAACTGGGCTGTTTAGAGGCTCCCTCCACCATGAATTGGTCCAAACTGGGCTGGTTAGAGGCTCCCTCCACCATGAATTTGCCCAAACTGGGCTGTTTAGAGGCTCCCTCCACCATGAATTGGTCCAAACTGGGTTTTTTAGAGGCTCCCTCCACCATTAATTGGTCCAAACTGGGCTGGTTAGAGGCTCCCTCCACCATGAATTGGTCCAAACTGGGCTGGTTAGAGGCTCCCTCCACCATGAATTTGCCCAAACTGGGCTGTTTAGAGGCTCCCTCCACCATGAATTGGTCCAAACTGGGCTGGTTAGAGGCTCCCTCCACCATGAATTTGCCCAAACTGGGCTGTTTAGAGGCTCCCTCCACCATGAATTGGTCCAAACTGGTTTTTTTAGAGGCTCCCTCCACCATGAATTGGTCCAAACTGGGCTGGTTAGAGGCTCCCTCCACCATGAATTTCCCAAAACTTGGCTGTTTAGAGGCTCCCTCCACCATGAATTGGTCCAAACTGGGCTGGTTAGAGGCTCCCTCCACCATGAATTTCCCAAAACTTGGCTGTTTAGAGGCTCCCTCCACCATGAATTGGTCCAAACTGGGCTGGTTAGAGGCTCCCTCCACCATTAATTGGTCCAAACTGGGCTGGTTAGAGGCTCCCTCCACCATGAATTGGTCCAAACTGGGTTTTTTAGAGGCTCCCTCCACCATGAATTTGCCCAAACTGGGCTGTTTAGAGGCTCCCTCCACCATGAATTGGTCCAAACTCGGCTGGTTAGAGGCTCCCTCCACCATTAATTGGTCCAAACTGGGCTGGTTAGAGGCTCCCTCCACCATTAATTGGTCCAAACTGGGCTGGTTAGAGGCTCCCTCCACCATGAATTTGCCCAAACTGGGCTGGTTAGAGGCTCCCTCCACCATGAATTGGTCCAAACTGGGTTTTTTAGAGGCTCCCTCCACCATGAATTTGCCCAAACTGGGCTGGTTAGAGGCTCCCTCCACCATGAATTGGTCCAAACTGGGGTTTTTAGAGGCTCCCTCCACCATGAATTTGCCCAAACTGGGGTGTTTAGAGGCTCCCTCCACCATGAATTTGCCCAAACTCTGCTGGTTAGAGGCTCAATCCACCCTGATTTTCAAAACAAATGTTGGTGCCAACCTCAACTTACTACAAGGGCCAAATTCACTGCTGGTGACAAGCTCTCCTCACTGCAAGTGCCAAATACACATGTTTCAAGGTGTTTTCCTACTGTCAGAGAGGTGGTATTGAGTGTGTAAAGTGTGTAGTTGTTAGGCTGTGATGTTGGGGTAATAGAGGGTCTTTGGTGTGTTAGATGCCCCCAGACATGCTTCCCCTGCTGTCCCAGTGTCATTCCAGAGGTGTTGGCATCATTTCCTGGGGTGTCATAGTGGACTTGGTGACCCTCCAGACACGGATTTGGGTTTCTCCCTTAACAAGTATATGTTCCCCATAGACTATAATGGGGTTCGAAACCCGTTCGAACACACGAACATTGAGCGGCTGTTCGAATCGAATTTCGAACCTCGAACATTTTAGTGTTCGCTCATCTCTAATAACCAACAAATGATCAAAATCAAAAACCATAATCAAGAAAACAAATGCTGATAAAACACAAAAGGTAGCAGAAAATTGAAAAATATACAACAATTAAAACACAAAAATGTAAAGAAAGCAACCACCATAATAGAAAATATTAAACAGAAAAATGTATTTTCTATTATAGTGGTTGTTTTCTTTATGTTTTTGCGGTAAGAGAGTCTTCCACCCGAAACGCATAGACTTTGAGTTTTGCCATGCTTATGGATTCATGGATTTTTTTTTACTTTATATTAAAAGTTATGTTTTATTTTTAATTATATTTGTTCCGGTTTGGTGCTGAATTTTTTATTTCATTCAACTACTTGGTCGAGCCTGTCCAAGACTCTTTTTTTCGTGCACCTGATTTTTCACTCTATACATTCAAGTTATTGGTCATTCTGGTGAGCTGTTTGGATTTTTTTTTTTTGTTTTCTACTCATATAAGATTCACAGACACTGCAGTGTGAGTTAGAGGACATAAGTTATCTCACTTATCTATCACTTGAGTAATGTTGTGGTATGGATTCTGGTGATATCAATGAATCCATCCAGTAAAAACTGGTTCCAGGGACATAGAGAAGGCCATTCCATTTGCTCTCACCATCACTCTCATCACTCTGTATCATCTCCCTCAACATGTTCTGCTCCTCCAACTTCATACTCAGTTATAACAATATCACAAATTGCAGCCCCAAGATAAAGGGACATAACCACTTCAACCAGTTCCGGAACGCCCAAAGACTTTTTACGTCCAGGCGGTCCATTCTTTTATAGGGACATACCTGTATGTCCTTGCAGTGTTAAGCAGTTGCAGAAGTCAACTGTAACTACATCCAGAGATTCATTAGATAAGCCAAGGATGGTTTATTGTGGCCCCTACCTGTCAATCACTGTACACAATGCTCTGCACTGCATACACAGCTATGGTAGCCTCCATGATACAGTTCGCCCATGACCAGGCAGTGACATCATCCTCCAGTCTCTGACTGAATAAACTAGAGCACAGTCCCTCTAAGGGTGGGTTTACATCTGCACCCGGTCTCCGCTTTAGTCAATCCGGCGGGTTTCCGTCTTCTGCCCCAAGAAACTGTAAAGGGGGTGGAATCCTGGCGGTCAGTTTTCAAACCCCTTCACTTGAACGCGTTTGCAAAGTGATCGCCCATGTGCGTCTTCTGCCTGTCTGCAGCGAAGACAAAGTCAGACATGCAGTGAATGGGTTTGAAAACTGACCGCCGGGTTTCGTTCCCTGTCCAGTTTTTCGGGGCAGAAGATGGAAACCCACCGGATTGGCTAAAACGGAGATCAGACGCTTATGTGAACCCGCCCTAACTCTGACCATTGTCTTCAAAAAGTTCCAGACTATTAGAAAATGTTCTCTCGGTGACAGTTTTTGATATACAGGTGTCTCATTACAGACAATGATTTATAGATGCGATATCTGCTGTCATTATAATACTGAATTTCAATCTCATTCGTAGATATAAAAATAATCAAAAATACAGGACTTAAAATATCTTCTTATACCCTGACATGTATAGCAGATACATGTGTGTAGTGTGTGAGTCTAGGCTAAGCAGCATAGAAGGATAGAAACTAATCTGTCACAATGAGCAATTTCTCAACCATCACAAGGCTCTATAGGATATAAGTAGATTTACTATATAGGATGTAATTTAGTTTAATCTTCTTATACCAGTTTTTAAGAAATATGTGAATTATCTGTTTAACCCTTAGTAGTTTAAAGGCTGATCCACTACTTTTTAGGCGTCCATGACCCAGATACAACATTGTTTACTTGGATCCTTTCATTTCAATGTTCGAACGATATGAAGAAAGGTAAGAAACCCAGTAAGGAAAAGGAATGGAATTAACAAAGGAATCTCTTATAAGTTTCCCTTCTGTTACATCCACTCCTGGCCTTGGCTCAAAAAAAAAAAAAAAAAAAAGTAGATTAATCTGCAACAAAAAATGCTGCGTTTGTGCAACCTAAAGAGGATTTTCAGAGATTTTACAAAAACTATTTGGAGTATGTGACTCTGCATGTTGGAAAGGAAGGCTTCAATGGCCGACAAATAGGCTTGTTACATAAACTGAAAGTGAGAGGTGTCTAGACCTTATGTGGCTGAGCTCTGAGGTTCTTCACAAGTTCTTCTATGTCAAGTTGTTCTGCCGTGACTTGTGAAACTGATGTGTGAATAAAAATTATAAATGGCCGTGGTCAAGACGAGCCAGTCAACAAATATACATATAGTAGAAGCAAGGATGAGATAGTCACATCTATACAATGAGTCACTGTGGCTATAGTTGTAAGGGTAGAAACACATGTGCGGTTTATGGGGCAGTTTTTTGAGCCAAGAACAGGAATAAATTGAAAAGGAATGGGAAACAACAAGTAAGAATGACATATACTCCTCCTGGATCTACTTCTAGTAGGTAGGACATATACTCCTCCTGGATCTACTTCTAGAATGGAGGACATATACTTCTCCTGGATCTACTTCTAGTAGGGAGGACATATACTCCACCTGGATCTACTTCTAGTAGGGAGGACATATACTCCACCTGGATCTACTTTTAGTTGAGTGGACATATACTTCTCCTGGATCTACTTCTAGTAGGGAGAGGACATATACTCCTCCTGGATCTACTTCTAGTAGGGAGAGGACATATACTCCTCCTGGATCTACTTCTAGTAGGGAGAGGACATATACTCCTCCTGGATCTACTTCTAGTAGGGAGAGGACATATACTCCTCCTGGATCTACTTCTAGTAGGGAGAGGACATATACTCCTCCTGGATCTACTTCTAGTAGGGAGGACATATACTCCTCCTGGATCTACTTCTAGTAGGGAGGACATATGCTCCTCCTGGATATACTTCTAGTAGGGAGGACATATACTTCTCCTGGATCTACTTCTAGTAGGGAGGACATATACTCCTCCTGGATATACTTCTAGCATGGAGGACATATACGTCTCCTGGATCTACTTCTAATAGGGAGGACATATACTTCTCCTGGATCTACTTCTGGTAGGGAGGACATATACTCCTCCTGGATCTACTTCTGGTAGGTAGGACTTATACTCCTCCTGCATCTACTTCTAATAGGTAGGACTTATTTTTCTCCTGGATCTACTTCTAGTAGGAAGGACATATACTCCTCCTGGATCTACTTCTAGTAGGAAGGACATATACTCCTCCTGGATCTACTGTACTTCTAGTAGGAAGGACATATACTCCTCCTGGATCTACTTCTAGTAGGAAGGCCATATACTCCTCCTGGATCTACTTCTAGTAGGAAGGACATATACTCCTCCAGGATCTACTTCTAGTAGGAAGGACATATACTCCTCCAGGATCTACTTCTAGTAGGAAGGACATATACTCCTCCTGGATCTACTGTACTTCTAGTAGGGAGGACATATACTTCTCTTGGATCTACTTCTAGTAGGGAGGACATAGACTCCTCCTGGATCTACTTCTAGTAGGGAGGACATACTGTATACTTCTCCTGGATCTACTTCTGGTGTTGGCTCAAAAACTGCATGTTTGTTTCCAGCTGAAATATTAAAGACATGGTACTTAATAAAGGGGTAAGCAAAAAGCCATGTGTGTCAAACAGTGAGAACCTTTATTTACTGTGGGATAATACCGCATCTGCATGGATGATAGCAGCTCATCCCCTTTCAAGTAAATGGGACTGAGCTTGCTGCTCTCTCAAAGCTGTCTGCTCTGGAAATGATTGAGTTAAAAGCCAAATTATGTCAGTAACTAGAGTTACTATAGGAAGCCTTATGGAGCGAATCAGCCCGACTATGAGGGAACTAGTTGCAGGGAAATAGGAGGAAATATCAGGAAGCTGAATGAGGAGATGGCACGTAAGTCCAGGCGAATAGCGAGGCAGGGTGAGGGTAAGTGGTGACTCCGTGCCGTCACATCCCATGTTTGTTCTTGGCATTACTTTCCTTCTTACAAAACACAGCTAAGCAGATAGTGATGCATGGAAGTTTGCAGGGGAATAACATATTGTGAACTGCCATGGGAATGAGATTAATAAGTCAAAGGTCTTCACAAGGGATAAATGCGTTAGCCACTCCACAACGCTGACTATTGATTTAACATTTGTCTTGCGTTTTCACAGGCTGTTTATATTCTCTGGTTAGCAAACAGGTATGCGCTGCCCTCACCGGCCGCATTCATCTTGGTACAAGATTTAATATTGCCCGCCACGGGGTAGAACTGGTTCCTGCAGCTGAGTCACTCTAAGTACCAGAGTGCCACGAACCGCAGGACTGATGGGGGGGGGGGGGGGTGAAAGTTTAACCTTATCAGTGCCATGTGGCAAATGAGTAAGGGCATTTGTAGACATTATACCCCTTTATTGACCATTATTATTATTATTATTATTATTATTATTATTTTACTTTTTTACTTTTGTAGGTGTATTTTTTTGTAGTTGTACTTTGTTCTGACACACATGTCTGTTTTTTACAAATGTATAATACTATTATAATCCCCCTGTGTGTGTTAAAGACATCAACAATTACTTAGTGTCAGATCAGTGGAGTTCTGACCACTGGGACCCCCAGCGATGAAGAGAATGGCGGACTTGTCCAATTATTAAATGTATTTGGGGGTTGACTTTGAGACTGGACTGGACCATCAGGGTAACAGTAAATCCCACAAGGGGTGCCTAATAGACCAAGACTCCAATGTCCAGCAGGAGACAACCCCTTTTGGAAGAGATTTAGGTTCTAGGGTCTAGATCACAAATAATATGATAACAGTAAAGATTACGATGCAATAAGAAGTGGATTGGGAATGCCAAAATATAGCAAAATTGAGCTACAGTTGAGGCTTCGTTTACATCTATGTTGGAGTCTACGTAAGGCTCTATTCACACAGAGTAACGCCAGGCGTCATTTGTGTGTAATTTGTGTGTCTTTTACGGCCGTCATAAAACGTTTACATAGAGTTCTATAGGAAAAGACGGCCGTAATTTACGGCCGACTTTTACGGCCGTCATTACAATGACGGCCGTAAATGACAGCTGTAAATGACGGCCGTCTTTTCCTATAGAACTCTATGTAAACGTTTTATGACGGCCGTAAAAGACACACAAATTACACACAAATGACGCCTGGCGTTACTCTGTGTGAATGGAGCCTAAGAGACTCCATCGCAGATTCCACTGAAAACTGGTGGAGTGAAAAGTCCTCCACGCAGGAGGGGGGACCCCATTATAGTCTATGGGATCTGTGGGTAACGGCTGTTTTAGTGGCGGGCTCTTTGTCGTTTAGGTCCCACCGTGTATACAATTGACATAAAGCAGGACACAAGTATGAATCTAACCTAAGTGAATGTAGAAGGTTCCCACTTAGCAAGTTTCTTTCTTGCTACACCCAACAAACACAGCTCTGCTACGCTCACCCATCTAGCTTTAAACATAAATTCAGAACCATATAGAATCCTTTTCCTGGCAGCCATGTCCTTTAATAACCTCCTATAGAAGCATCATGGCGAATGTGCAATGAATTCCAATCATGTCTGCATCCGATATGAGCCATAATTTCACCTTTAGGGAGATGTTCACTGCAAACACATTTTTTACTGAGCTATTTTCTGGTTGTGGCGGCATCAAATGTAATGAACGTTTCTTCGTGTCTGATATTAGTTTGATGGTTGGAATAGATTTCATCAAAATTATAAAGTGAAAATTGACAGAGATTCCAAGCAGAACATTACGCTCTGTCTGAAATAGGATTCGATGGTAGGGAGGGGGGAATGTTTACGGAACAAAATGGCAGCCATCTATAGAGAACGCTTCAGAGCTGATGTCTCTCGTTGACCCAGGAGGCGATATTGCTGTCTGCAAGCCATAAGTGCTTAAATTACAATTCCAATTGCTATCTGGTGGTGGTCATAACAGAATTAATGTCATCACGGTACATGTAGGCATTACATATGCGGAAGATAATAGCATTACTCAGGCGGATGACCAGCGCGCTCCTTTATCAAACTTAGACGAGTACAAGATGATCTGTGCACATTATTGGATATTGCTAAGCAAAGTGCAATATCAGCAGGTGCTGTATGACACGACCACTGATCTTCTCTATCGCCCGCACAAAGCCGACGCTGTAGAGGGCAAAGAATATTGACAT
This sequence comes from Leptodactylus fuscus, assembly GCF_031893055.1. Taxonomy (NCBI): domain Eukaryota; kingdom Metazoa; phylum Chordata; class Amphibia; order Anura; family Leptodactylidae; genus Leptodactylus; species Leptodactylus fuscus. Next base: position 39,660,802 of record NC_134269.1, read on the forward strand.
GTTGATGCTAGGAGACTTGGGAAGATCATATCTCTCTTCAAGGTCCCGTGCCCTGCGGTTTGAAGACATGTTATTGTGTTCTGGGAGGAACTGATTATCCGGAAAGGTACAGAAGTAGACTATAGAGGAGCTTTGATGGGAAAGATGACCCATTTACCGTAGAGGCAACCCCTCGCATCTAGATTATCCTGAAGACTCCTGCAAGACGCCAAACTGTTTACATTATTCAACCCAGATAGGGTCTCAAGATACCGTTCTTGCGGTAATAATAAGTAGATTATTGACATTTATGTCAGCTATAGAGATGTGGTAGTCATTCACCTGTTATTTAAAGCCGGTCGTACACTTTTAATAGATGTCCGCCAACTAGCTATTCCTAATGGACGTCTCATACACATGCAGTCTCAGTTTGGCACTTAATAAGCCACTGGCAGGCATCTCTGGCAGAAACGAAATTCCTGTGAAATTCAATAAGCCAGTTCTTTTTAATCTGATGCTTACGTTTTGTAGAAGTCATGTCACTGGCCACTAGGGGCGCCACTGGTCTTGTTATCCCAAGAACATGAAACGCATAATCCCAGGTATAACACTTTGAGTCTAAAGCTATGAAAAAGCAAGATGTATATTCTGGTTTATTGGCTGGATCATATGGTTTAGGCAGCTATATGGCAGTGTTATTTCAATATGGGCACAGCATGATAAACCATGAGCGGGTGTTAGCAGGGGTGAATCTAGCTTTTATACCACCTGAGGCGGACTACAGAAAGCCGCCCCCCCTCCCCGGGAGGAGGGGGCGGAGCGAAGGGGGGCCAGGCGGAGCGAAGGGGGTGGGGCGGAGCGGATGGGGCGGTGTTAGCAGGCAGAGAGCAGGCAGGGAGAGGACCTGCTCTCTGCCTGAGCATGAGGGAAGGCCGGTGGAGCAGCGCTGCGTCCACAGGGCCTCCCCAATCCACCGCTCGCTTCCCGTGCCGTGCTGCCGAGACGGCGATGCTAAGCCAGTCCAGGACAGCTTGTCCTGGACTGGCTTAGGTCAGCTAAAATGCTGCCCCCCCCGGGAGCCCGGCATAGCGCCGCCTGAAGCGGTCGCTTCAGGTCGCCTCATGAGAGGTGCGGCGCTGGGTGTTAGGCCTGGTTCACATCTGTGTTCAGTATTCCATTCAGGAAGTCCGCATGGGGACCCCTGAACGGAATACCGAACACATTGACAAGCGGTGAGCCCATGAAAGCACACGAACTCAATAGATTATAATGGGGTCCATGTGCTTTCTGCACATGCGGAGAGAAAAGTAGTTCACAATCTACTTTCATGTCCACATGACTCGTGCAGAGACTGTACAGAGAGCACATGGACTCCATTATAGTCTGTGGGTCTGTGTGCTTTCACTGCACACCGGTTGCATGCGTTCAATAGTCTATTCGGGGGGGTTCCCATGCGAACTACCCCGAATGGATTACCCATGCAGATGTAAACGAGGCCTAAGCTCAGGTCTTCTGTGCATGTAGGTTTGATCCAATCCTTTTGTCTCTATGTAATCCCAGACAGTTTGGATGAAGTTGAGATCAGGGCTCTGCAGGGGCCGTATCATGATTTCCAGGACTCCTCCTCCAAAGGGCGGTCACACCCCTTGATGGGATTTACATTTTTCTTGTGTCCATTCATTTAATGGTGTGAATTTCCAAAGATAAACTATTAACTCTTCTATTTTCGAAAGCATTCTTAATATTCAGCATTTTTTCCACACCGGCCTAAAACTTTTGCACACTACTGTACATTACATGTGGTCTTGATAAAATAGCTTTGGTATAATATCTACGGCCACTTTAACCATTGCACAGTAAATTACAACTCTATCACTGCTACATCTGTATCATTTAAGATGTCACATGTAAAGCAGTCACATTTTTGCCTCTCTCGACACCTCACTTCTCTTTTGGATATGATCTCGCCAAAATGTGCTACGACACCTCCATGGGATTCCAAAACCACACGTTTGCGAGAGAAGAGAGCGCTAATCTGTGCTCCTGGCAGGGAAGCGGTTAATAGTAAGCAGACTGACTGCATTGTGCGACTGATGCTTACCCGATCGCTATGAGCGGCAACATTGTAACAAGAAAACACGGCCCGTTCTTAAAATCAAACCTGCAATTTTATGTATCGACAGCACGTAATTATACAAATAGATTTGCGTATAATGTGGTACGCGAGGCAGGCGGCGGAATGCGAAAAGAGGCGAGTAATATTATGTAACTCGCGGTGATGTCACGTACGGATCTCGCTAGGAGAAATATGGAAAGATTGTTGTGGAGGACTCTTCAAAACTCATTAGAGAACAAACTATCTAAGCAGCGGGTCCCTGGGATAGTTCAACTCCTGCATATTTAAGGCTTTGCTAATTAAACAGCTCTTGTTAATCAGGTCACTTATTAGGTACGTTATTCATCCGCCGCCGCCGCCGATATGGGCTCCTCTGTGCCAGTCGCCGCACTTTGGTGTCGTGCTTGTAAGACTGTGCCCAGCTGAGTTTCATTACTGTTTGCACAAAGTTAGAACAAGAGCCTTTCTTCTCCATGGTAGACCGGCGGGCAGCTGTGTGTAGAGTTGGGTTCTCTATAACCTTAGCTCACGGCGCAGATATCCTGATGTGTGATATAAGTAATATGTGCAGGGCTCTAGCTGTGCCCATTTCCTTTACATGAATGCTACCAACTAACCTTAAGATGGAATGAGGCTCTTAAATGAAATTATAGGCTGTGATCTTTCAGGCATCAAGCAGTCTTCTCTGTACGGATTGTGAAGGTCAGAAGAGTCGCCAGGATGGTGACGTTCTTAATGTCCACTCCGTGCTACAAAGGCAGATTTTTTACTTTAAGGTGCGTTATGGTAAGCGCGCAGGCAGCACGCAGGAATGACATAATTATGGCCCTTAACCTGCTTTAGGATCCATTAGCGTGTACAATGACGCCATTTTCAGCACTAATGGAAAATATCCAAGGTATGGTTGAAGTGTGCTGCACTTACGGTGCAAGATTTAAGCAGTAGGCTATTTTCTAAGGGAAGCAGAAATTTTTGGCAAGTGAAAAGTTCTGTTTCAGCAAACATGTTTACAGCGACATGTTTCGATAACTTGTGGACATGCTGCAAATTGCTGTATCATCCTGCAAGGTATTTAGAATAACATTGTCTGAGATGATTGTGGACCTTAAACAGGACCTTTCATATCCATATCCCTTTTACGTCACTCGTCCATAGCCCTGTACTGTCAGAGGGGGCGTTCCTTACCTCCCAGCGATTATGCCAGTGGTGTAACTAGGAATGGCAGGGCCCCATGGCGAACTTTTGACATGGGGCCCCAACAAGAGAGGTATGTGTGGTGCAGGATGTGTATGAGCAAGAGAGGAAATGGGCAGGGGCGGATCCAGGGCCGGGCGAGCCGGGCAACCGCCCGGGGCCCCGCGCTTAGCGGGGCCCCACGGCGCGGCCGGGACCTAACAAAATGGTCCCGGTCGGCATGTCCCGACTCCAACTGAGCTCAGCGTTAAAGCAGGAGCTGACAGCTGACAGCTCCTGCTTTAAACGCCTATGTATTCAGCTCATCGGCGGTAGGACACTGGGGCAGATGGAGGGGGAGAGAACAGCACGGCACTGGGGCAGATGGAGGGGGGAGAATGGCATGACACTGGGGCAGATGGAGGGGGAGAGAACAGCACGGCACTGGGGCAGATGGAGGGGGGAGAATGGCATGGCACTGGGGCAGATGGAGGGGGTAGAACGGCATGGCACTGGGGCAGATGGAGGAGGAGAGAACAGCATGACACTGGGGCAGATGGAGGGGGGAAGAACAGCATGACATTGGGGCAGATGGAGGGGGGAGAACGGCATGGCACTGGGGCAGATGGAGGGGGAGAGAACAGCATGGCACTGGGCCAGATGGAGGGGGGAGAATGGCATGACACTGGGGCAGATGAAGGGGGGAAGAACGGCATGGCACTGGGGCAGATGAAGGGGGGAAGAACAGCATGACACTGGGGCAGATGGAGGGGGGAGAACAGCATGACACTGGGGCAGATGAAGGGGGAAAACGGCATGACACTGGGGCAGATGAAGGGGGGGAGAACAGCATGACACTGGGGCAGATGAAGGGGGGAAGAACAGCATGACACTGGGGCAGATGAAGGGGGGAGAATGGCATGGCACTGGGGCAGATGAAGGGGGGAAGAACAGCATGACACTGGGGCAGATGGAGGGGGGAGAACAGCATGACACTGGGGCAGATGAAGGGGGGAGAACAGCATGGCACTGGGGCAGATGAAGGGGGGAGAACAGCATGACACTGGGGCAAATGAAAGGGGAGAGAACAGCATGACACTGGGGCAGATGAAGGGGGGAGAATGGCATGACACTGGGGTAGATGAAGGGGGGAGGACGGCATGACACTGGGGCAAATGAAGGGGGGGGGAGAATGGCATGACACTGAAGCAGATGAAGGGGGGATGGCATGACACTGGGGCAGATGAAGGGGGGGGAGAATGGCATGACATTGGGGCACAGATGGGAGGGAAATGAAACTGTGGGCAGATAAAGGGGGAGAATGGCATTAAACTGGGGACGGAGATGGGGGGGACATGAAACTAGGGGTAGATGAAGGGTGTATATGAAAATGGGGGGGGAGATATAATTTACGGGTGACTGTAGTAGGATTATACTGTGTGGAATCACATGAAAATTGAATGAGAATGGGTGGAGTCAACATAAAAGTGGGTGGGGCCTAATTTGCTGCGGCGCGCTGCGCGCGCCGCACATTTTGTTCCCTCTTTCTAGTCTTCAACAGTTGGGAAGTACAGGTTAGAAGTGCGAGACCCCCCAGTAAGTAGGGCCCCGCCAAAGTCAATTGCCCAGGGCCCCGCAAACCCTGGATCCGCCACTGGAAATAGGGGTGCAAGCAAGAGGGGGGAATGGGGCTGCAGAATGTGTGTGAGCAAGAGGATGATTTGGAGCAGGGAACCCCCCATTCCACCACGCTCTTGTTCACCCACTATTCACTATAGGGCATCAAGTGCCACTTCTGTGAATTCTAGAGATTTCTAATGTATGGTTACCTACCATTCTGTGACTACGACATGGGTGAGGACAAAGTCAGGACCAGGCACAGTTTAGTATTTTTAGTTAGTTTACAAGTTGTGTAATTTTATTTTGGGATTTTTTTTTTATTGTAGATTGTGAGCCCCACATAGAGCTCACAATGTAAATTTTTTCCCCTATCAGTATGTCTTTGGAATATGGGATGGAAATCCATGCAAACACGGGGAGAACATACAAACTCCTTGCAGATGTTTTTTTTCACCCTTGGTGGGATTTGAACACCAGGACCCCAGCACTGCAAGGCACCACTGCTAACCACTGAGCCACCGTGTGGCCCCTATCAATGGGATTTTGTGCTATTTTTGTGACCAATGTATGTTACTTTTATACACATGGAACAGATTTATCAAATTATGTAACAGAAAAATTGTTATTGCTCCCCATACTAACCAATCACAGCACAGCTTTCATTTCTTAAAGTGGACCAGAAGAATAGACAAATGGACCACTAAACTAGTAGACACCCATAGAGCTGGAGGACCACATTGAGTATGAAGAGGTCGGTTGGGTCTCCATTCTTAACTGAATTCACTGGATGATAAAGTCTGGCTGGCACAAATTTTTTTCTGGCGATTTTAGAAGGATTGTCATCAGATGGACACCCAATGTAGATGTGAACCCAGTCTAGTCCATCAGGACTATTATAATGAAAAACTGGTAGGGGTGGATTTTCAGTGAATTATTTATGGTACTTGTTGTATCATCATATGAAGTCACTGTTGCGTAGTTGCCAACTGTTCAGAATGTGTCGGGACAGTCTCTAATTTTTAAAAACACTCAAATTTGGAGAGTACTAACTTGAAAAGTGTCATGGCCAACCATAGCCCAATGTGTTAGGTCTCTCTAGTGAGGAGTGGACCACAGCATGTCAGGGGCATGTCCTGCGTTATTTGGAGTTTACAGGGAATTACTATGGCCATGTGTATAGTCATAGGTGGGATCCACGATACTGTGTTGGTAGTGTATTGTCCAGGTTGGTGGTTCAGTCTCCTGGTCTGACCAGACTCGATCTGCCTCAACAAATTGATTCACCGTAACTCAGTATTTGCTTCTCTTGATCTTGAATAAATCAAATCTTCTCGGTCAATCTCGGGTTATTAAAATATACAAAAATTTCAGTCCACATTAAATAAAACCTCTTCATGAGACGGATCTACAGTATGTCAGCCAATAGGTTGTGATAAAACACTAGAGTCTCTAGACTTTCTTTCTAGCTAAATGGATCTAATCTTATGGGGACTACTATGGTATATATAATTTCTTCCTTGCCTAAATCCAGATTGGAGAGTCTGCATCTCCATCACTCCTCTATCTTCCCATTTTGTCTACTACCCATGTTTTTAACCTATGATGTTACGCTAAGGATTAGAGGTGAGCGAGTAGTAGTTGATCGAGTAGGTATTTGATTGAATACTACGGTATTCGAAATACTCGTACTCGATCAAGTACCACTCGTTGTCCGAATGGAAAAGTTCAATGCAGAACCAGCATTGATTGGCCGAATGCTATACAGTCGGCCAATCAACGCTGGTTCTTCTCCTACCTTTAGAAGTCTTCTCCGTGCAGCTTCCCCGCAGAGTCTTCCGGCTCTGAATTCACTCTGCCAGGCATCGGGCCTGGGCACAGCCGACTGCACATGTCTGCTCGTAGTGCGGGCATGCGCAGTCGGCTCTGCCCAGGCCCCATGCCTGGCAGAGTGAATTCAGAGCCGGAAGATGCCGCGGGGAAGCTGCACGGAGAAGACTGCTCGGAGGATCCAGCCCGACCCTCACTCGTGGACTTGGTAAGTATAATTTGATTGAATGTTGCCTACCCCTGAAACGAGCATTTTCCCCCCATAGACTATAATAGGGTTCGATATTCGATTCGAGTAGTCGAATATTGAGGGGCTACTTGAAACGAATATCGAACCTCGAACATTTTACTGTTCGCTCATCTCTACTAAGGATACATCTATCCCACCACCTCCTGCCTCTACTACCATGTGACATTATACCAAAGAGGGTCTATTCCTTAACCCTCTACCCTAAATGGTGCATATGTACCTCCTTTACAGTGTGTCCAAATTGTTCAAGTTCCATTGTAAACCTATTGTCTGATTTTGGATGAGATCTGCTTATTTTCTCTCCTTATATACAGGAGTGAACTGTGACTGATACCATTTTGTATAGTAACTTCTATTTCTTGAATCTATTGTCTGACAATGACTATAAAAATAAATCTCTGTCAGTAGTGTTGCTCTTCTGTCTTGAAAATAATCCGCACCATTTCCTGTCACTCGGAGATGCACATCTATCTGACACACAACTCATGAGCGGCTTTCATCTCCAACCATAGAGAGGTCACACAAATCCCGCACTTTATGCTTCGACATACATCTTGACGGGAATACGACTCCACATAGGAATCCTTTACTACAAGTTACAGAGTATTTCACCTAATATTATAATAAATACGATATAGAAAATTCACGAACATCATCATACACAAGACTGTAACATAACAGAATAATTGGTGAGGGTGAGGCTTAATTATCAACAACATGCTGTATGGAATTGGACACTTGCACAGTATAGCCTGAAACAAGCGCATGCGCAGAGTGAAGAATATGTGAAGAAAACTTGCTCCAACACCACTTTCTTTAAAGTGGGGGCCGTAGAGAAAGTTTTCCTTTGTTTTCATTCTTTTCCCAGAATTCCTAGTAGAGGCTCTACAGTCTGTAACACTCTACACAACGTACGGTGACCTACAAAGGCAGTGTCTGTAAGGAAATATATTACTCTTACTGTCGGGAGAGTATGGGAAGAATATGCAAATCTGACTTCCATGATGTAATTAGGATGCCAGTGCCTCAAGTATGCACACCAATAGAGGGCGCTGACTGAGAATGTGCAAGTGTATCTTCCATGATGTAATTAGGAAGACAGAGTCTCAGTCAAACAAACTAATAGAGGGCGCTCCCTTTAACATCATGCCGACCTATTCAGTTTTGATTTGTACAAAGCCCTGATGACGTAGAAGTGAGTTTGGGACCTGTACACGTGTGGGCCAAGGACAAACTCTCTGCGCATGTGCCGGTTTCAATACTAAATCAATCCATGGACCACAGGACACTTGAATAGTCCAGATTATAATATATAGTAATGCAATTGATTATTGCCTTACTGGTTGACTATTTGCTGACATGTTTTTTTTTAAGGTACATAGTGATGGTTAGTCTCTGAAGCCCAGCTAAAGCTAAACCCGCATCCCTAACATGGATGGGCCATAGGTCGCACACCCACAACTAGTACCAAGAATAAAAAAAGTCACACAGGCCAAAAAAAGTGAGCTCTTTACCCGTACACGCGCAGGCCAAGTACAAATTCTCAGCGCATGCGCCGGTTTCAATACTAAATCAATCCATGGACCACAGGACACTTGAATAGTCCAGCTTATAACATATGGTAATGAAATTGATTATTGGCTTACTGATTAACTAATTGCTGACACGTTCCCTTTAAGATCAATAGGGCTGATTAGTCTTCGAGGCTTGGCTAAGGCCTAAACCGCATCCCTAGCACTGATGGGCCATAGGTCACGGACCCACAACTAGTACCAAGAATAAAAGAGTCACAAAGGCCAAAAAAATACAACCCACTGGAGATAATACAACCTATGACTCCAGTGTTGTAAGGCTGGCGGCTCTAAACACGGCATCGCCACATCTCCACATGGTACAGCTGGCATAGCTTCACCCAGGCGCACTCAAAGCCTCTTGTTACAGGAGCCGCAGCAAGCCAATTGTGAAATAAGCCTATTATCTGAAGAATGATGGCACTGAATGGACAGATCATATCATTTCAGCTCTCCTAGGCCGTGTGTTGTTTTTACAAGCACATTTTTCTCAGGTAATAATTGGCAAATTTTGCTCTTGAGTTTTTTACTTGTATCTCCGAGGATGAATAAAAATCTATTAAAGTTTTGTGAAAAATCATGACACAACAGAGATACTGCTACAATGGAAGCGGAATATAGTTTATACTGGAATGTAATAGGGCAAGTCACATTATACTTACGGTAATTTTGGTCACTGCTTAAATATGACTTCTATTGCACTCAAGTCTACCACAGCTCAATATTTTTGGATTATAGGGTAAAACAAGCTCTTGGGGTATTCACGATACCCCTTCCATCATTATATTGCCTAAGGTGAACAAAAAACAGACGTACCCATCGTATCAGGACATAATGTATCAGAAAGGGAATATTGGTTAGTCAATATAATCCCCCCCATGTCAATGGCGCCAGACCTCATCTTGTCCTTGACTTACTGTGTTTTGCATACATTATTACAATTATTCTAAACATAGATGAAAGTAATTAAGACATTGCCTCTATTATTATATTACGGTATATATCCTTTATTATTTATCAAAAATTCTAAATAATAGTTTTTCCTATTTTTGAGCTCTTTAACCCTCTTGAAGCCAACATTCAGTAGGCACCCTTTCAATTATCGCCATATTGGTTCTGTTACTACCCCCATATATACCTTAGTAGCTTAGTCAATACTGATGACAATATACTAGTGATGAACTTCCCAATGTTATTAACAGGGGCATCTGGTGCATAGAACAAAGTCTTATGTTGCCCATATATAATTACATAGTTCTATAGTAGAGGGGTAGGCATTTTTAGGCAACCTTCGGCTCTCCAGCTGTTGTAAAACTACAACTCCCATCATTCATACTTGCTCTGATGTTATTGGAATTCCCATGGAAGTGGATGGAGCATGTTGGGAGTTGTAGTTCACAGCAGCTGGAGAGCCGAAGGTTGCTGACCCCTGGTATAGTAGAGGTTGGATGAAGACACCAGTCCACCAACTCCAACCTAGAACCCTACAGTGCTGTTCCAGAAGATCCAAAATAAAACTCATTACGCTTAAGTCAATTGGCCCATCCTTCCCAATGAGATAAAAATCAACCAAACTGGGATCTGTCACATTAGAAAATAGATGTTATCATATATATATATATATATATATATATATATATATATATATATAATGAAATGGGAAACTTTGAGAATTGTCCAACTTAGTTTTTTTGTTGCTTATATTACATTGGAATGAAGATCTCAGGATAATAGATCATCTATCTATTTTAATCTATCTATCTATCTATCTATCTATCTAATAAATTGACATCAGTTCTTTTTCACTATTTTGGAGCGCTACCTCTTTTTTGATTGATTATCTTATCTATCTATCTATCTATCTATCTATCTATCTATCTATCTATCTATCTATTATCTATCTATCTATCTATTCTAATCTATCTATGTACATTATCTATCTATCTATCTATCTATCTATCTATCTATCTATCTATTTCCTATCTATCTATCTATCTATCTATCTATCTATCTATCCATCCATCCATCCATCCATCCATCTATATCTATCTATCTATCTATCTATCTATCTATCTATCTATCTATCTATCTATCTATCTATCTATCCATCCATCCATCCATCCATCCATCCATCCATCCATCCATCCATCTATCTATCTATCTATCTATCTATCTATCTATCTATCTATTCTATTCTATTCTATTCTAATCTATCTATGTACATTATCTATCTATCTAATAAATTCACATCACTTTTTTTTTCACTATTTTGGAGTGCTACCTCTTTTTGATTATCTATCTATCTATTTATCATCTATCTATCTATCTATCTATCTATCTATCTATCTATCTATCTATCCTTTACCTTCAGATAACATTGCGCTTACCATTCTTCCACTAACACCAAGAATGCCATTTGGAGTGCATGTATCCTGTTTTATACTATATATTATAAACCTTTTAGTGAGGCGTTATATAATTGCTTACATAATCCTTTACCAAGGCCACCATCGCTGTCATTCCAAGTGCTGAGATAGAATAACTTCCAAGCCATATTACAAGTCAATAACATATTGCTGTGGCCTAAATGACTGTCTATATGAGTCTGATATGTTTCCTTAGATTTGCATTTCGGCCACCGCTAACGATGCCCACAAGGTGATTATAATACAGATATCTGAGCCATATTATTCCTACTGCATTATTTGTCTTGATCCTATATGTACTCAACTCCGGTATAACTCTCATACGCACCAAGAAGCATTCAGAATAAGTGGGTCAGAGAGAATAACATCTCATTCGTACATCAAATCCTACGGGGCCATCACAGAAAACCCATGGGGAACCCGTTTTAACAATTCAGCACTAGGAATTCAATCTAATTTCCAGCCTCAAAACTGGATATATTCTCCACTGCAACCTATTTCCTGCTATTTTATCTCTGAACCCTGGGAGACCGGAGATACAGAATCACTGGGAAAATTATAGGCAGAGCCAAGGTTGTCTTCATTCATTTGATAATCTCAGGGGGAAATCTTAAGTCATATTTAGAATAGGAGAAAAATGAATACACTCTGTCCTCACCTTGTGTAATTGCATCGGTGCCTGAGAGTGTGTCACCTCGCCAAACTTATTCTTTCCTATGGTGAAATTCCAAGGGCCCAGTGGGAATTCTCCAAGCAGTCTGAGGGTTGGTGGGGGGGCCCGCAGAAAATTAGTAGTTTGTTACACTTGGAGGATTTGTTCAATTCTCATAGGGAACAGTTAATCCTGCTAAATTTCACTGTTTCATTTAACCACATCCATCCCTGTGGTTTTATTGGTCCTTTAAGTGCAACTGAAGGAGTTAAATTTACTTTTATCTACTACCATACTAGGTAAATGTATGATAGTGATGAAATAAATCAGCAATGTGTCCCCAAAATACTTGGCCCCGAAATATCATGTTGAGGAGTGACTACATAGAACCATCTATATGGATGAAACAAAAGTGAACCCCTTTGTGTGTTCTTAATACTACCAATAGTAAGCCATGAAGTTCATTAGCTTAGGCATCTATCCCCAATACCATAGGCATTAGGATAATTAGGCCCCATTACCTACTTGGCCCATGTAAAGTCACACAGGTTGCAGCGATGGAATGTCCACCATGCTTTGTAGCTGACGGCATAGTTACCATCTGTCCCAATTTTTGTAGGACTGTCCCAAAATTTCAGCCAGAGTCCAGACACATTCAGGCAGTCCCAAAAAGGGATTAGGACGAATAAAAACCCAGTCCCAAAGTGGGATGTCACTAATTTTAGGAATGGATAGGGGTATAAAAGAAGCTCAAGGATGTAGCCTATGAAGAGCTATTGCAAAACAAGGGGACCATTATTGTTGTTGCACAGGAGCCCTCAGCTGACTGTGTCAGTCCCTACTATAAAGTATGGCAGAACCTGAAAGTAATTTTTCTGCAGTGCCATAGCAAGTGTAATAAATCACAACACAGGTCCTATTGAGATCAATGAACATGCATGAAATATTCAGTATCAGGTTCTCAAGAGGAGAACCTGGTCTTGGTAGTTTATCTCCTTTGTAGCTAGTATGAAAGGACTATGATTAAGGGACTTTCCTCCATTGAAAAGGTCTTCTCAACTTAGACACACCATGCCATAAAAAAACTAATAAATATGGGCCCAACCTCTGGAATAGGGCTCAACTGGAAAACAGTTGAGCACACTCTTGAGCAGACATGTTCTGGAGATACTTTTGGTTTCCATGGATAGGACCATAACATGGCTCCTATTGAGATCAATTCATGTAATATATTGGGTATCAGGTCTACCAGAGGAGAACATGATCTTGGTGGTTGATCTCCTCTTTAGCTAGTATGAAAGGATTATGAGTAAGGGATTTTCCTCACCTTGCATAAAAACCTAATAAATATGGGACCAACCTCTGGAATAGGGCTCCTCTGGAAAACAGTTGAGTACAATCTTGAGCAGACATGTTCTGGAAATATATTTGTTTTCCATGGATGCGACCATCACTTGGCTCCTATTGAGATCAATCAATATTCATGTGATATATTCAGTATCAGGTCCACCAGAGGAGAACATTATCTTAGTAGTTGATCTGCTCTGTAGCTAGTATGAAAGGGTTATGATTAAGGGGCTCCCCTCCATTGAAAAGGCCTTCCCAACTTAGACACACCATGCCATAAAAACCTGATAAATATGGGCCCCACCAATGGAATGGGGCTCCAATGGAAAACAGATGAGCACACTCTTGAGCAGACATGTTCTGGAGATACTTTTGGTTTCCATGGATGGGACCGCCATCTATTGGATATGTATACCATACATCGCGGATAATAAATATCTAAGGTTTAATCTATAATATCTGCAAACTGGTCTTCTGAACTGGACAACCCCTTTCAGCATGAGTGACTAAAGCCGTAAGCTGTTTCAGTGGTTCTCTAGGATTGTATATTAATAGTTTCTACAAATTCAGACATATTTCTGACAACCAGACTAGGTCCCAATTCAATGTCTTTATTATAGCTGCAACACCTAGACCTACTGACCTAAACTTAGATCCATGTGAAACCCCCAAGACACATAAGAGAAAACGTAATGTAACTGGGCGATTTCAGTGGAACTTTCCAATTATCTAACTTGTATATGGTCTCTGGACTCTACCCCAACAGAGGGTGTCAAGGAAAGGGTCAGATATTCTGAATTGACAACACATGCATGCTTGGCTGAACCCAAGGTGCATATATATGAAGAAATAACTGCATGCCAGGCGGCTATTGAAGGTGTTCACTCTATTAGTCAGCTCGGCAATATGCTATCCATCTAATGCAAAAAAAAGTATTTGGAGTATCCGACGATCCATCATCTAGACATACTAATAGGGAATTTATATGGTGAGCCAAATGATGACAATGACTGTAGGGCGCTGTGGAATAGGTTAGCACTATATAAGCAAGAGATATCAATAAATAAAATCTATCTATCATCTAAGCCTACCGAAAACTCATCCCAATGTGAACAGGTGCAAGCATTATTATAAATACAGAAAGTTCAGCAGCGTTCTGTACACAGCGCCAGGACCTATAAAAATACAGATCAAATTATATCACTGCTATTATTGGATATCACAACATATAAACAAGCTAATATGAGCTATAAACTACAGATATACAGAGGTTCATAGTATACATAGTGGATCAAACAGTAAAGAGCCCATCAGATGGGACCCTACTCTAGATAACCATAAATAGGTCTACAATGTGAATACTGGACAAGTAGCATCCAGATCCATGCTCTACTCCACAATGGTCTTAGGCAGATGGGGAACTGAAAGGCATACAATGAAACAGACTTGGGTAATTGGAAGGAGTGCAAGTCCAATTGTGTAAGGAGCAGCAAACACCTTGCAATAAGCGTACCGAAAATTCAGACAACATATTGTAATGTGAACAGGTGCAAGCTACTATGGCGATATCACGAATGCAAAAAATGCAGCAACACTCTGCGCATAGCACCAGAACATTCATCTATCTATCTATCTATCTATCTATCTATCTATCTATCTATCTATCTCCTATCTATCTATCTATCTATCTATCTATCTATCTATCTATCTACCTATCTATCTATCTATCTATCTATCTATCTATCTATCTATCTATCTACCTATCTATCTATCTATCTATCTATCTATCTATCTATCTATCTATCTACACGTCCAATCATATTAATGTGACCACCGACTTTTGATGTCGACGTTAAATAACCAATGGCAGAAGGCACGTGTCATCAGCCATCTGGGTGCACTCATCATTGTGGAAGGCACGATGGATCAACACAAGTATGTATCTATCCTTGCAGACCATGTTCACCCCTACATGCGAATTGTTTTTCCTCAGGATGATGGCCTCTACCAGCAGGGCAATGTGACATGTCATAAAGCTTGCAGTGTACGTGCAGGGTTCGAGGAGAACCAGGATGAGTTTACTGTACTCCCATGGCCATCCAATTCCTCGGACCTGAACCCAATCGAGAATCTGTGGGACCACCTTGATCGGGTTGTTCGTGCCATGGATGCTCAACTTCGTAACCTAGCACAGCTGGCCACGGCACTGGAGTCGGCATGGCTCAACATCCCAGTGACATCATCACAACATCCCCTCTCTTCCTGCACGTCTCGCAGCCATCCGCTTGCCAAAGGTGGTTATTCTGGATTTTGACAGGTGGTCACACTAATGGGACTAGACTGTCTATCTATCTATCTATCTATCTATCTATCTATCTATCTATCTATCTATCTATCTATCTATCTCCTGTATTATCTATCTATCTATCTATCTATCTATCTATCTATCTATCTATCTATCTATCTATCTATCTATCTATCTATCTATCTATCTATCTATCTCCTGTATTATCTATCTATCTATCTATCTATCTATCTATCTATCTATCTATCTATCTATCTATCTATCTATCTATCTATCCATCTATCTATCTATCTCCATCCATTTACGGAATATTTGGGTCATCCTTGGAAATAATATTACACCCAAGTAAGAGACACTGTAACTTTACATCCAGAACAATCACCTCCATCTTGATGCCTTGTAGTTATGATATCATATTCTATATATTTAGCAGGAACATAAGTTTCTTGCCCTGTAAATCTCGATACAATGCAGAATTGTTAGACACTTACAGATGTTGCAGCTAGATACGCACAGTATGACAAGGCCAGATTCTGTGCTTGAAGAGTTCCAAGTGAAAAGGGTTAAAGGCAGAGAGCAAGCAATTGTCTGCGGAAGATTGGATGGTATCTGGGGACGGTTGTCTGTTTTAAAGTCGCGGCTCTTAAGCAGCATTAAGTGAGAGATAGATCTAAATGTAAAGGGACATAATCTTATATATAAGGTCAGTGCACTCCCTGCGAGATGCGATATTATTATGGCATACATTTGTTATGAGTTTCAGTCATTATCAATACTTAAAGGGCATTTAAGGGAATGGTATTACAGGCCGATAATGACTGTGGCACTTTAGTGAATAAACCACAATGCCGCTATGTATTCCAGCCATGTAATGGGATTTCTGCTTCATTATCTGCCATTACCCAGTTCCATGTTAACCTCTTATGTACAGTTACTATACTGCACAGCGTGGCGTAATCCTATGGCTGTAGACAAGTTAATACTGTATATGCAGTCTGCTTTGACTAGCCGGTACGGACAGTAATACATTTTAAATTGGAAACGGATTGTCACCATCCTAGAAGAATGGAAGTGACTGGCACTGCCTGTTCTTATCCATGGCAACTAGCTCAAACTGCCCATCCTTGTGCCAGTGACCTGTTGACATTTGGAGGCTAAGAAAGGATTCGGCACTCTACTATGCCATATCACCAGCCCTCAGTGTGGCCAGCAAATAAATGAATTGGCACTTGAAACATGCCACCTGCAGGGCTTTTCTGCAGTCCACAGCATTTTCCCATTGAACGCACAAAGCCGTGTCTTTAACCCTTGTACTCACAGTACAGTTTGTTACTGCTTTTGATCCAAAGCTGTAGAGACATGGGGAATACTATTTGTGTATTGCCCGTTACAGAACTGAATACATGCTTACCTAATGCAATATATAGGACTATATCCCTAGTGTACAGAAACAGCCTCTATATGGGAAAACGGTACAAGCCTATACCATTATATATACCTTGGATAAGCCTATACCATTGGACTTATTATACAGATTATAATGGACACCATATTTTATAGCCAGGCTCATATTAAGGCTTGTTTAGCATCTTATAATAGCCAAAGGGTAGCAAAGTTTCCCTGCTACATAAAAGAGATAGGTGTAACATTGTGACTGCCTATAACTCCTTCACTCCTCACATCTACTGTCTTTATGGTATTGAATTTGCTGGATCGATTTTGCTTGTTAAAAGAGAAAACAAAGAATGTAAGATGCTTCAAGTGTTGGTAAAAACACTTACTCATTTATAACAAAAATTCTTTCAGCCATATACATTTTTTAACATCTCAGTGTATGTGTGAAGCATTCTATGTTCAGACACTAAACGAGACAGCCCTCCCTTCCTCTCGCAGCAGGAAATCACAGCACAACCTCAAGTATCAATTAGCAGCCCGGCTACCTCTAGACCAAACCCTTCTCTTACTACAGATCCTTTATTTTTCATAAATATTATTGTAAGATTTAATAATAATAATAATAATAATAATAATAATAATAATAATAATAATAATAATAATAATAATAAATAATAATATCACAATAACAATTGTTCCCCAGGAGGGGGGGATGCTTCTAAAACTGTGAATGTTACAGTTTCTATGAATCCTTTAGTGGTGGTCCCATGTCAAATAATTTAGACAAAATGGAAAATAGCATTAATAGTCCACAGAAAATATTCTAATATTGAATTACCAGTCTGCTACTTACAATCTTGCGTTTTCAGTGGACTCTATATAAAAAATGACATAGACTAAGTTTGGATTAAATGGATTTTCCGTCCCCAAATTGATTTTTTCACAGTGATGGCCAATTCATTGGAGAGGTCATCAGTATGTGATCTTTCCAGAACCCACACAGATCAGCTGTCCTGGTGCCAGAAGCTGGTTTAGTGGACAGAGAGTGCATGCAGGTGTAACCAATACTATACAGTGGGTCAACATGGTGTTTCAGTGGCTAGCCTTGCAGCGCTGGAGTCATCGGTTCGAATTCTGCAAAGGACAAGATCTTCAAGGAGTTTGTATGTTCTCCTCGTGCTTGCATGGATTTCCTCACATACTCCAAAGACATACTAATAGAGAAAAATGTACATTGTGAGCCCTAAATGGGGCTCACAATTTACATAAAAAAACAAACACACTATATAGTGGATGAGTCTGCAGCAACACTCCTCGAATAGGAGCAGCCTGTATGTGCTCCCTGTCCTTTGCCCAACTTCTGGGGCTTGGAGGCTGCTGGTACAGGTGATCTGTAAAGGACCCTGGATTTTGTGGACCTATCCCTTTCACTCCATTGTATTCAGAGGATGAAAAGTGGCCACATATGTGATCATTTTTCAGTATAGTCTTTTTAAGTCTCCTGTATGTATGACCTTATTTATCCTTCAAACTAAACAAAGGACACCACGCTCCAGGGATACTGTGCACCCCGTAAGTAAAAGGGGAGCAGGGGCTACAGAGTGAGCACTAGGAGCTGGCATGCTATTCCTCAACGGACACTTGCCCACTACTACCTTCATATTCTATACTATATAATTTATAATACACAAGATAGTGCAGTTGAATCTGAAAAGATATCACCAGGACAAGCCATTCTCTACAAAGACATTATTTACAGTAGTGTGTCCTGAATATTTATTAGCATCAGATTGCATAATGACTGGAGATGGGAGAATTGATTTGCCAGGTTCAGGATTCGCAGCAAATCAGAGTGATTCACATTTTACAGAATCAATGCAGAATTGAATTGCTAAACATCATATAATCTCTAATGATGACATACACATGTATGACTGCACCTACCATTGTTATTATAGACCAGTGGAAAAATAATGCCGCCATTCAGGATTTAGATTTTATAAGGATATTGCTATGTCACTGCTTACCAAGGGTAGACATAGATACAGGCAGGCTGTTCAATGGAGCTTTTAAATAGAAGAGATACAGTAAAAGCTCAGAGAGACACTGTTTTATATCTAGGGGTACAGTAAACCTAAAGATTAGAGATGAGCGAACAGTAAAATGTTCGAAGTTCAATATTCGTTTCGAGTAGCCCCTCAATATTCGACTACTTAAATCGAATATCGAACCCTATTATAGTCTATGGGGGGAAAATGCTCATTTCAGGGGTAGGCAACATTCGATCAAATTACATTTACCAAGACCATGAGTGAGGGTCGGGCTGGATCCTCCGAGAAGTCTTCTCCGTGCAGCGTCCCCGCGGCGTCTTACGGCTCTGAATTCACTCTGCCAGGCATCGGGCCTGGGCAGAGCCGACTGCGCATGTGAATGAAGAGCCGAAAGACGCTGCGGGGAAGCTGCACGGAGAAGACTTCTAAAGGTAGGAGAAGAACCAGCGTTGATTGTCCGACTGTATAGCATTCGGCCAATGAATGCTGGTTCTGCATCGAACTTTTCCATTCGAATAGTGAGTGGTACTCGATCAAGTATGAGTATTTCGAATACCGTAGTATTCAATCAAATACCTACTCGATCGAGTACTACTCGCTGATCTCTACTAAATATTCTCTCTCCCTACAAGTTGGCAGTTAGACAATATTGCGACTATATAGCTCATGTTAAAGGGAGTCGGTCACCAGAACCAGTTTATCATCCGAGATCAGGGGCCATTCATACTACTGTTTTTAATGTCCGTTGCTGTCTTCCATCATAGGTTGACAGCAACGGACATTAAACTGTTGCAGAGAATGGTCACAGACTGACTCTGTGTCTTTTCCCATTGACATTAATGTAAATAACATGACTGAAGCTATCTTCCATCATATTTCTTTACTTTTGTAATGGAAGATAAACTCCTGCATGCAGCTAGCGTCCTTCATGTTGTTAACATTAGTGTCAATGGCAACGGACATGGCATCGGTCTGCACCCTTATTCCTAAGGAGGTTTTTAAAGATTGTAATACTTATCTCTTGGAAAAGTCATCAATATTAAATCCTGGAGGTCTGACACACAACACCACTACAGCACAATATAGTGGTGAAGCCTGGTTTTGCAGCTAAGTCAGATGCAATGAATGGGGCTTAACTACAATAATAGGCAGAGTTACAAGAAAGATATAGGTAGCTGTTCCTGGTAAACAATGAGAATGTTCTAGCACTTATTATAGATAAGCAAACTGATATTTCCAAGTCAGATTTGATCTCAGCATTCCAATTTTTTTCTGTATTTAATAAAATTGAACAATTGGGACTTCATCTAGGAGCTAAAATGGCTGTCATGATATGCATTGCAGTTTCTAGGTTT
This sequence comes from Leptodactylus fuscus, assembly GCF_031893055.1. Taxonomy (NCBI): domain Eukaryota; kingdom Metazoa; phylum Chordata; class Amphibia; order Anura; family Leptodactylidae; genus Leptodactylus; species Leptodactylus fuscus. Next base: position 39,680,869 of record NC_134269.1, read on the forward strand.
CTTTAATAGATGGAAGCTCAGGGAAGGTGAAAAAAAAAATCCGTACTCACTTTCCCTTGCCTCTTTTGGGCCTCCTTGATCTGATGATGTCATAGACCTTGGGTCAGTGCTGTGGCCTATGATTGGGCACCCAGGCACATGAAATAACCAAGGAGACCAAAAAGAGTGCTAAAGGCTGTAAGGAGACCCAAAATAAGCGAGGAAAGTAAGTGTGATGGTTTTATTATTTTTTTCCACCTCCCCTGGGTCTCCACCCCTACCTGAGGTCTGAAGAGACCCCAGTATTTAACAATTTCACTCCTGAAACAAATGAAGCCACCCAACCCTGAAACAATGCAAATCTTGGGAGGTTCGCCCATCTCTAGCATTTACAAAGGCAGGATAGCTCTTCCAATCAACTCATCAGTGGGGGTGCAGAGAGCTGACGTCTCACCAGTCTGAACGGGGGACGAGCCCCAAAGGGCTGCCTTTCACTCTTACAAAATATTCATAGGAAAGAATATAGTAACTAATATCTTCAGTGCTTGGATGGGTTGTGGTCAGCTCCGAATTGGTGCAATGGAGCCCAATGCACATCCCTAATGCTTTTTTATGTTTAGAGAAAGAATATCTTTTCCCTTTTCTGCCCCAACCCACATCCGCAATGTTCTCCTTATTCTACTAAATGAGAGGTAATGCCACTTTATTTTCACACCAAGACATACAATTTACATACAAATGCGAAACAGCTGCTTTTGCAGGAAACCTATAGTTACAGTAGATAAACCAGAGAGACTACTGCTATTGTCTTCATTTAGAAGTAATTTATTTTATGATCATTGGGATCCAGATCTCTTGGCCAATTCCTACCAGAAGGCTCATTCAATATTAATATTCTATCCCCCCCCAAATGCCGACATGAGGTCTTCCTCTTTCAGGATCCGTCTAATAATAGCGGTGGCGTCATCTGCACCTGGTGTTTGAACTGGTTTCTCAGCGGAAGCTTTCCATGGTCTTGCATATAGTTTGGCTCCTACTGAACATTTGCACAGTATTAAAAGTACGAAAAAAAGCGGGATTACAGTAGTAAAATACCGAGGACAGAAAATCACTTCTGTAATTGTTGCCAAACTTAAATAGTTTCCAGGGAAACTCTGCCGCGAAGGCTATGCATCTCCGCACATCACCGGTAGTACAGTTTTACTGTCCATCACGTCAGGTGTATTGAATGTGATTATAATGGGGCTTTTTTGCATTTGAATAATCATTATTAATATATGCTAATTTATTAAGGCGATTTTCACAATATAAAGATATGTGTCTTGCATGCAGATAAAAATAAGAAAATTTGCCTGGTGATAAGAAAATAATCAAATGCTCATAGGTATCACTTTTTACAGACCCTGTATGTCATTTAGGCTGAGGCCCCACGTTGCAGAAACACAGTTTTTTTGTCGCAGGTTTTTGAGCCAAAGCCAGGAGTGGATTGAACAGGGGAAGGGAGAAGTATAAGAACTTCTAATATATTTCCCATTCCTATTGTAGACAGTAGAGATGAGCAAACAGTAAAATGTTCAAGGTTCGATATTCGTTTCGAGTAGCCGCTCAATATTTGACTACTCAAATCGAATATCGAACCCTATTATAGTCTATGGGGGGGAAAATGCTCGTTTCAGGGGTAGGCAACGTTCGATCAAATTATACTTACCAAGTCCACGAGTGAGGGTCGGGCTGGATCCTCCGAGAAGTCTTCTCCTTGCAGCGTCCCCGCGGCATCTTCCGGCTCTGAATTCACTCTGCCAGGCATCGGGCCTGGGCAGAGCCGACTGCACATGCCCGCACTACAAGCAGACATGCGCAGTCGGCTGTGCCCAGGCCCGATGCCTGACAGAGTGAATGAAGAGCCAGAAGACACCGCGGGGAAGCTGCACGGAGAAGACTTCTAAAGGTAGGAGAAGAACCAGCGTTGATTGGCCGACTGTATAGCATTTGGCCAATCAATGCTGGTTCTGCATCGAACTTTTACATTCGAATAGCGAGTGGTACTCGATCGAGTACGAGTATTTTGAATACCGTAGTATTCGATCGAATACCTACTCGATCGAGTACTACTCGCTCATCTCTAGTAGACAGTCTTGGCTTGAAAAACTGCAACAAAAAAAGCTGCATTTCCGCAACATGGGGCTTCAACTTTAGGCTAAGGGCCCACAGGACGTTCCATTGCTCTAAAGCGCTGCGGGAAAAGCCGCAGCGGGAACGTATCACTTTTTTTTTAGAAACGTCAACCATGTCTATGATCTAAGTCTGGTAGTGATGAAGTAAACTATCGATGGTACAGGATTCTCTGGAGAGATGGTGCTTGAGTAATAGGGTTCTCCAACCCAAGGCAACCAAGAGAAGAAACCACAGCACACAAGCTTTAGTGATGCAAATTATCAGTCCGATTTATTGGGCAATTTACATATATTGTGTAAGGCATGTATCATGTACGGGAAGCATAGTCATCCACCATAGTGTCCCGATCAATTTGCAACGCTTTGCTCCAATAATGGCCTTCGTCAAGTAAAATCTGATTGTAGGAAAAAGCAAAATCTGTTTGTAGGGGCCTCCACCAAGCTCCTTTTCTCCTACAACCAAATTTTGCTCAACAAAGGCCATTATTGGACCAAAACGTTGCAAACTGTCAAAACGATGCAAATAATCTTCCATATGGTGGATGGTGGCTATGCTTCCATCCTATGAAACATTACGTCATATATGCCTTACACAAAATATGTGAATTGTCCAATAAATCGGACTGATAATTCACATGGATAAGACTTTGTGCTGTGGTTTCTTCTCTTGAGTCTGGTAGTACTGCTCAGCTCTATCCAATTGAATGGAAATGAGTCACAATACCAGTCAATGGTGCCACTCATTCTGACGGAAAAACTTTTTAAACCCTACACAACCCTTCTACATCTTCGGTTTTATGACTCCCCAGTGGGTCTTGCCCACCGAAGGGTGCTCCCGTGGGTCCTCTCTTAGTGCAAATGTTTTCCTTAAGCTTCATTGCTACATCAGCAGAGGAGGAAGCTAAACATGGCCCCCTACTGTGACTCCAAATGGCTTCGATAACAGAAGTTTTTTCTCCTTCATCCAGTGAGAATCGATAAGAAAAAAAATAGGTGTTGTGTTAAAGAGAGTATTTTCCTGTAGAAAAATAATACTTTGCCTCAGGGAATTGCAGGGTGGCACCGCAGGGAGCCACATGGGCTGCAATATGGGTCTGAACTATGTCACAGAATATTTTGCAGTATTGTATCATCTGGATTTCTATTGTTTCTAGTTGTGAACCAGGAAACGTGACAAATCTGAAACAAAAAAATGTACTCACTTTTTAAAGGGAGTCTGTCACTAAAACCAAGCATATCAATCCAGCCCCACAGAGAGATATGGCGCATACATAGTAGTGATGATGGCGCATACATATGCAGTTGACTGCTGCAACCAATCACTGGCGCCACTGGTCATGTGCCATACATGCCAGCAACATCCCTGAGGCCATCATTACTTCAGGAAGTAGAGAATAGTGGAGATCAATGGAGTGGTGGGGGATTAAAGAGATGAATATGGACAACAACAGGGACCAGAGGTCTGTAGCAGAAGATCTGCGCTCTCTCGTTATGAAGCTGAGACACAGGTCAAGGAATTTGGTTGACGAACCTTTTATTGGAGTAGGTAATAAACCGTATGGCATGACGCGTTCCGGGCTGTGAACAGGCCCTTTATCAAGTGCAAAGTGACAAAATCACGTGGGGCCAAATGCCCAGATTTCTTTCTCAAAGAGATGAATATGGTTTGGATCATAGTAGATGAGATTGGATGAAGACACGGGTCCATCAAGTCCAGCCTACAACTCTACAGTGTTGATCGAGAGGAAAGCAAAAAATTCCTTCCCGACTCAGGTATAAACCCTGGATCAACTTGTTCTTACGACAACCTAAAACCCCTAACCCATAATATTTCTCTGTTTGAGAAAAAGTTTGAGAACAATGTTTTGCTATTATTATTATTATTATTATTATTATTATTATTATTATTATTATTTCATCCCACTTCTTGCTCATTTTTGTAATTTTTTGTAAATTCAGGTCAATTTCTTTAACTTTAATTTCGAGCTGACTATTACATACACATGAAGACTGCCTATACTAATATTGTACATGTATCTGTCCCAGAAAACCCATTTCGGCCTCCAAATTTTCTCGCTTTTAAAGGAGTGTCCCAGTTTTCGGAACCCACAGCTCTGCACATAAACCAGCACAAGAATAAAGACTCCCTATTGACTTCCTCCTGGTTTACTCTCTAATCTGTTTACCCTGACAACAATGGCGGAGAGTGTATTACTATGGGCTTTGTTCCAATAACAACTTAATGGGGTTGCCCATAGCTAGAAAGAAGGTCTGCCGTTTTTCAAGAAACAGTGCCAGGTCTACCCATACACTGTGTCTTCTATTGCTTTTCATCGTCATTCAAGTTAATGGAGCTGAACTGACAATACTAGACACAGTCTATAAACACAAGTGGGGCTGTTTTTGAAAAATCCCAGTAGACTCTTTTTTTTGCGGTCCTCGACAATTTCTTCTATATAATGTGTACATTGATAGATCATCATTCAAATGATTGGAAGATGACAACGGGAGCTCTAAAATGATATGTAAATTAGTACACAAAGGGGATGGTCACATATCACTTACCCTTTTAGTGAGTCTGCCCATTTTGTTGGTGTGACACACCCTTTCCTGTTGAAGGTCACGCCCCTTCAATGATGAAATAAAACGTGCTACTCACAACGTTTCTTGTGACGTTACTGGCACATAGTGTCCATGTTGCATTTAATATGAGTGAAGCCCATTTAATATGAGAGCCCAGCAGAAAGCTCCCACCTAGGAGATATGCCCACTCTTCCAGGACTCCAGAAGGTCACCCTATTGTTCAGGAACCTCTGGGATGTTTTGGGAGAGTTGACAAGTGCGACTTAAGAATCCTAAACATGCAAATTAAGACTAGGTATTGTGGAGAAACATAATTCATTAGATTACCAGGAATCTAACTGTGAAGAACCTATGCAGGCGAGATATTAACCCAACAAATAAAAAGAAGCTCACTAGACACTCTTCTTTGGCCCACAGCTTTTCTTCTAAACCCAATACCCCCGTCCTTACCCATGTATGATGGACTCCATTGGGAATGCATGTGTTCTCAAAAGGGAGAGGGAAAAACAGTTGCTGTGGTAGCTTATCTCCATTGAGAATAGGCCTCAATAAAAATGGATGCTTCGGAAGATGTTTATCCAAAAGGCCAACTATTCTGCATCAACAATTCTCATCATATCATCTCTCAGTGTCTACTGAAGGAGTATTGGTGGTCAAGACAATGCTCCAGAATATCTATATAGTATAGGACATCCCAAACCGATAAATCCAACTACGACCTCTCCATTTTTCCACATTCCAGTTTCACCTCCAACTCCAAGAAGCAGTAAAGTTCCTTTAATTCACCAAAAAAAATCTAGATATTGAATTCCTGTGAACTTAATTTTGCAACAATGATACAATTCATTAAATAATATTAATAACAGTATAATATAATAAAGATAATTGAAGTGGCGAGATTGTGAGGTCCTTTTTGCCACTGCATATACAAGCTGACAGCAGTGAGGCTGAAGGTGGGCTTGACTGGTGGTGGACAGTGCTTTATTCACTTCGATAGGCCGGTCGGACATATCCGAGTGTTGTCTTTGGTAGAACACCGTCCACCACCGGTCACAGGGAAACACCTATGTAACTCACAGGGGGGAGAAAGGACCCTCCATTTTTGGGATTGGTGGAGGCCTCAGTGGTTAGACCTCTACTGGTCAGGTAGTTACCGTATCTTTTTTAGGCTTAACCCTTTCAATAATTTTATTGTGAAACTGGAGTTGAAGTCTATAACTTTTTCCTGACTACGCCCAACCCTACTTCTCCCTACCCCACCCAAAACCAGCTCCGACACCAACGCCATGACTCCTGATATAATATCCTCAGATGTTTTAGAATATATTCCTCCATGCTGACCATCAATAGTGGACAATCTGGAGATTAGCTTCTTTGTCTGTCTCTTTACATTTCCATATCCTGACACCATGGTTAGACTGTTCATTGTTATCACCGAGACATTTGGCTTCGAGGCAAGCGCTTGCAATCATTTAGCATGCCATATGTAAGAAAAGGAAAGCCATCTGATCGATCGCTGTAAGACGCGTTGTCTCTGCACGATCACCAGCTCAAGAAGTATTGTCTCAGGGACAAAGGCAAAACAAGCGCTTCTTATAGCCGTACCCTCAATTTGTGGTAACTACTATATACCGTATATACTGTACATCGATGGCCCTATTGTCAACGTAGAGGGTTACAAAGACCGTGATCACATCTCGCCCCATAAATCGAAGGCTACCCTGATCTACAAGAACACAGCCCTAATATATTGTTGGTAGTTTATTGCAGTTATGTTATCGTAGCGGGCAGCGCGACTTTCCTATACAGAGATGTTTTTGACGATTGATCCTATACAACTTTTTTTTTATTTCCGTAATTTCCCGATCAATTAGTTGAGGTTCACATAAACGTGATGTCTACATGCGGTCCTTATTAAAATGCGACACACGCTGCTCGCTAAAGAAATCTATCAGATAATACAAACGTAATGGCTTGGCTGAAAAACAGCTAAAGTAAAACATGTTTCTATTAGCTGATATAATATCGGTACAGCCTGCCCCCTTGTGGTGATGTCATCCTAAACTCCAGTTACCATGGCGACCTTTATTGTATACAGAGTGCTATTTATTGAGGATATTTCTATGTTCTATATGATTTTTGCAGATTTATTGATAACCATTAGAAAAATCTACTTATTTGATCATTTTTGATTTTTTTTTTTTAATTTTAAATAAAATTGTTGCCTTTCCCATATATTAAAATTCTAAGGTGTCTTATCTTACCCTGTATTGTGGTATCCCTCTGTTGTTCCTACTGGAAATATTTGAATGGCCAACTGGGTGTTTCCATTCCCCATCGTTAGTAGTTCACACCCCTACACACTATCCAATCAGTGGTGACAGTGAAGAGACACACCCTATTGACAAGATGAATGGTAACAGTCAGCTGTTGTCAATCCAAATAGATTTCCAGGAGGAATAACAGAGGAATGATACAACATTAGCTATAGGAAGTAAATTTTCTTTTTTTTTTTTGTCAACTTTAACATGATCTAATGACTGCATTTCCATATGATTTCATGAATGAAGCCCCCCCTCCATATAATATAGGTGTGCTGTAATTCTCCTAGTTTGCCATATTGTACATTAAATTAGTGAAATTTAGAAAGGGAGGCCACAGATGAAAGAGAAGGTATGAGGGCGATGGATGACCGTGTATCCTTATGAGATATCTTTGACCCTATGACTGAGTTATACCCCCCCCCCACACACACACACACACACACACTAAATCTACCCATACAAAACCTGCACTATGTGCCACATGTTCTAATGATGATACATGGGCATGTGCCAGCCCCAAACCCATCTGATTTAATATGGCTACCCGGACTATAAAACCATTGAGTAAATGATTACACTTATTGTGCATGGACCTTTCACACAGGCGCTCTATGAGAAAATGGGTTATGAGGGGGTACTTGAAGATTAACCAGAAAATCAGCCAAAATATGCTTATTAATACCGCCCCCAATAGGCAGCTTAGTAGAAATTAACCGTATATAAAGTAAAAGGACTGCCCCAATCTAATTCATGTGCACCCATTGCATTCACTTTGCTAGACTGAGAGCATTAGATTTGCATCTGAAATTTCCCAGAGTGAAGGTCTTAGAAAAGCTCCAGTTGAGTTTGGTGGTTCATGGAGCGTCGCCCACCAGTACTCTCTTGTGACATATTAAGATTACATATTACATATTAGTACCATATTAATTGAGGTTGGATGAAGAAACAAGTCTATCAAGTCCAACCTATATTGGGCTTTAGATAATATTTGCTTACATTTCTCCAAGGATAAACTTGTAGTATACAGTGGAGACTTAAAATGTGTCTCTCTGTTTATCAGTTTATATAATTCATCTCATATTAGCATTGAAAGTCGATGTTTTATAAGCTTATATAATGGTGATATATCAGGACTATAGTGAGCATGCTTCAGGGCCATAGTCGGCAGGCTCTAGAACCATAGTGAGCATGCTCTAGGACCATAGTGAGTGTGCTCTATGTTCATAGTGACCATGCTCTAGGACCATAGTGAGCGTGCTCTAGGTTCATAGTGACCATGCTCTAGGACTATAGTGAGCATGCTCTAAGATCATAGTGAGCATGCTCTAGGACCATAGTGAGCGTGCTCTAGGTTCATAGTGACCATGCTCTAGGACTATAGTGAGCATGCTCTAAGATCATAGTGAGCATGCTCTAGGACCATAGTGAGCATGCTCTAGGATCATAGTGAGCATGCTCTAGGACCATAGTGAGTGTGCTCTAGGTTCATAGTGACCATGCTCTAGGACTATAGTGAGCATGCTCTAAGATCATAGTGAGCATGCTCTAGGACCATAGTGAGCATGCACCAGGACCATAGTGAGCATGCTCTATGATCATAGTGCGCGTGCTCCAGGGCCATAGTAAGCATGCTCTAGGATCATAGAAAGTATGATCCAGGACCATAGAAAACATGCTCTAGGACCACAATGAGCAAACAATAGGCATTTCTGGTTAAATATTTTTCATAATTTGAAATAATATATTACGCAGTTTTACAGATTTCACTCTTTTCTGAAGTAGCTCCAAACCAAATTTTGTGGTTGGGAACTACATTGAGACCACATTATATATTCCACAAAAAAAATATGTCTCAACACTGAAATGCTCTGTGTATTCCTGCAGCATGTGGATTTTACTATAAGTGCTTGTTTATTAGAGCAAGCGACTGACCTAAAGATATTTGCTTGAGGACTTCATGGAAACAGTGTAAGATTCTAAGATTCAGATCATGCTGTGAGTAGAATATACACTGCTGGCATTGGCAATTGGATTGTCCATGGAGCCCTGCATGTCGACTCCTATAGTATTCTATTTCAGTTTATGCAAATTCTTTTAAACAGCGCCCCCCAGCAACAGGTAGTCTGTGGTATTGCAGCTCAACTCCATTAAAGAGGTTTATGCTGTGAAAAGTATTTATCCTCTATCCATATCATAGAAGGTAAAAAGCTAATCAGTGGGGGGTCTGGCCACTGTGACCCCCGCCAATCCTGAGTACAGAGGATATTTTGCCTCCATTACGAATTTAGTCTAGAAGCAGCCAGACTGAATATAGGTGTATCTATGTAGGGTGGGCCACATATAGCACTTGGTCATCTCCAGGGGTCCCATTGAAGGGAATGGCAGCTCAGATGTGTCTCATCCTGCATGGCCATGACTATATTCGGCCTGGCTGCTGTCAGGTGTAATTCACAATGGTGGAAAGCACCCCTGTTCTCAGGGTCGATGGTCTTAGCAGTCAGACACCAGCTATTTATCCTGTATCCCATGAACAGAGGAGAACCATTCATGATAGCATAAAAATGTGAATGATACGGAGTTGCGATATTACAAAACCTGTGGACAGGTATGGCAGTGTTCTTAGACTGGAGCAGCCATGCAGCTTGGAAACCACTTACGGTTCTTGGTTGATCAGTAATGGAGCCTCATAGCTGTGACCAGCTGCAGATACAGTCTTAGAAGAATGTCTTAGCATTGCTGACGTCTGGCACCAGGATTTAAAACCAATTTACTAGACGCTGAGACTAGTACAAGAACCACTGGCACATGGCTCCCGTCTTCTAGCTGCCACATGGTGCTATAGCCAGCACTAATGGTCTTTGGTATTAGTAAACTGTTGTACATTATTGCCTATTATATTCATATACGTATCTCTATACCCCAAAGCTGTGAATTATTCTCCATTCAACAAAAATCAAATACATTAGGGAGAACACTATACCGCCATACAGTGAGCGTAATGACCATATCAGAACAATACGATAATACCGCTGCCTAATACGACAGAGATCAATGCAGTCACTAAGTTTAGTTCTTACAAACCATTCATGGCTATTGATTTATTTTGTCAATAAATTTCACATTTCTAATATATCAGTAAAGAATATACAGATTGCAAGGATTTATTCTATACCCATTATCTGTTACGTCACCATCGTCCATGTCCCCTACAATATTGGTTAGAGTGATATTCCCACAATCCTTATTCCCTATCCATAGGATGGGTCTTAGGTGTCTGAGTGCTGCCCCCCCCCCCATGACTGGGGCCCTCACTGATCAGCAGAACGTGATGCCATCCTGCGGCGAAGAGGAGTCTTGAATGGAGCCTTGGTCGAGCAGGCTAAACGCCTAATGGGTGACCAAGGTTGTTGAGGTATTGTAGTGATCATTGATGGGGTCCCAAATAATCAGGAATTTGTCAAGTACCCTGTATATACATGATAAATATGCATGACATATCACATGACTCTAGTATATTAATAGTCCTGAGCCCCACAAGGAAAGCTTTTTACACTTGGGATATCAATTCTGTGCTCGCCATCATACCCGACATACAAATATAAGAGCAAAATAAATACGGTATATATGTATAAAATATATACTATGTATTCAAAGTAGAGTGATTTTGCCAAAAGTTGCACAAACAGGTTTGCAATTTGGTATGACAATTTTATTACATAAGACTGCAGGCAATAGCAGTGGGAGTAAAATGACTTCCCATATAGGGACTTATCATTAAACTTTGCACATTGTCGTAGGGTTAAGACTATTTCCCTAATGTAATATGTGTACCTGTATAAGGTGGAAAACCATGAGCAGTATATTGTGATATCACATTGATCATCTGTGTCAAATGGCAAACTCGTCTCTTCTCCCTGCAAGGTCTACAACATGTGGCTCGCTGTTAACCATTGTTGTGCATCCAGTCGGCAGCTAGCTTAGTCAACTATGTGTGCCCGCTCCATACCCCAAAAACCCATTACCACGTACCATAATTGTCAAAGGAAGACAAAACACGGGATTGTTTGATCATGTTTTTTTTTTTTTTTCAGGAAAGAGATGACTTCTATCACATGAATCGAGTTCAATGTGTGTAATTTGACATATTGTACATCAGACGGGCTTTTTTCAGCACTGCCAGTATTGGAACAGCAGCCAAGCAGATAACACGGTGGAAGGGCACCATACCGTACTCGGGGTTGATCACTTGGCACAATGTGGGATCCCAGCTTTCCAGCTGTCTTTCAACCAACAGGGGGCGTTCACTGAACTCCTCATCAGGGGTGCTCAGTCCTCCTACACCATGCCAAGTGAATGCCCAAGCCGTGTGCCCTATCATCCCTTCCTTTTTTTTTTTTTGTAATACACATTCAACGTCCATTTTTTTTCAGAAACATACAAGAAACGCCATCCCTTGCATTGTAAGTGTTATCGTTATTAAAATACATATTAAAAACAAAAAAAAGAAACTAGTCATTTTTCATATCCAAGACCCCCCCCTCCGCCCCCCAAGTAGACCAGCATCGAAATAATAAAGAAAAACACGCAGAACGTGCCAAGCTGCCATTAACCCCTTCAGGCACTGAAAGGGTTAAACCAGCTCAGCCTCCCTGAGCAATCAGGCGTGGAATACTGAAAGGATTTTGTGTAACCTCTGCAGCCAGATGAATATCCATGGATTTACTCGTCTCCCAATCACCGATTGGAAAAGATTGTTTTTAATTTGATAAAAGAAGCAGCGAAAACCATTTTTTTTTTGTCTGAGTTCAATATATTGGTCCTCATATATAACCAGTTACAAAGGATTGGTGACTGTCAATCATTCGGGAAGTAAGGCAGTCTTATCTTTCCGTAAGGCAAATCATACGTAATGTATCAAAATGTTAGTAAAAGCAAACAAACGCTTTTTTTTGTTTCGGTCCTTGAAACAAGAAACAAATTGGGGTTGTTATCTTTGGCTTTAGCTCCTCTTGATTTCCAGACCCAATGTCATGTTGTTATTGTTTTTTTGTGTCATTTATAATCCCTTTTTTTTATTATTATTATTGGATAAATCCTTTCATTAGTCCATAAAAACTGAGCGATAACGGCCAACAAATCACACAACAGGCACAGAATGCCCTTTTCATTAAGGGATCTCTAGGGTTTTGTCCCTATCTGCCCCACTTGGCAAGCACTCTCTCCTGCCTTCGGAAAAAGGCTTATTCATATCTCATCCTTGAACGGACTTCCTTCACGTTTCCCAGCTCCCAGGGAAAAAAAAAGAAAAAGAAATAAATTAAAAAAAAAATAATAAAAAAAATAACCTTTTTCCTGCCGCATTCACTTAAACCAACCTGACACCAAAGTGGATTCCAAAAACCCACCAATGTAACAATAAAATGTATAAAAAAATACTCAGAAGTTTTTTGTTTTTTAACTATCAAGCCTGGTAACTCATCTTAGAGATCGGAGACATCTCAAATGTCACAGATTTTTTTTACCTCGACTTTTTTTTTAACAGCAGCAAAAAATGTTTAGTATCATTTCAAGGTTTTCATGTTTTCATACCTCACATTCCCGGGAGCCAGAGATTGTATATGTACAGGGTCCTGATCCATTAACCAATACATCCATGGTTTCTGTGTTGGAAGGTTTGTAGTCCACGTAGTACTCCTGTAATGGAGAGTTTATTTGTCTTTCGGACTCTCTGGCCTTTTTCCGCCTTCTCTTCATCATGGAGCTTTGCTGCAGTTGCTTCATGCTGGCTGGATACCTTTTCCATGATACATAGATGACTAATAAGATCATGGCCACGGATAGGAAAAGCGCCACGCTCCCGGCTATGATTTTATGGAAAGAAACATGCTCATATTCTTGCTCTGCCATGGGTGTCTGGAGGCCAGGAGAAGGGCTAGGTGTGTATGAAGTTGGAGGTACACTGACCAACTTGTACACTGTGGGCTTGGGTACAAATTGTGGTTTTGGAGGAGCTTTGGTTGTTTGGTAAGCTCTTTCGGTCACCAACACAGGAGTTTCATTGCAGATATTGTATGTTTCCACGGCATCGATAACCTTCTCACCTTGGATGTGTTTAGGGCCAGCACAGATCATGGTGCTCTCCTTGTTTCCCTTAAAGTTTTTAAGCCAGAAGACCAAAGGACATATGGTTTTGCTGCATTCCCACATGTTTCCAGATAGCGTTATAGAGGTCAGAGATATCCAAGCATTTATGGTTTCCTGGGTGACATTGGTGAGCTTATTGGAATCCAGGTTGAGCTTTTGTAGATTGGGGAGACATTGGAAGGTACCAGGTTCAATGTTCTGTATGTCATTTCCTGACAGGTCAAGGTTGTGCAGAGCACTCCAAGTCCAAGTTAATCCTTGGCTAATGGACCTGATCCTATTCCACTGCAGATATAGAGAATGCAGGTTGGATAGGCGAGGAAAATGAGCAAAGTTCACCTTAGAGAACTGGTTATGCTCCAGGTGGAGCTCCTTCAGCTTCAGGAGGCCAGCAAAGGCATTACGAGACAAACTCCTGAGCCGGTTGTAGCCAACATCCAAAAATTCCATGTTGCGGCAGTCTTGAAATACCCTAACTGGTACTGTTTTCAGAGAGTTGGAACGTAGATGCAAACTCAAAAGCTTACGAAGACCCTTGAACTGCTCAGATTGGAGCATCTGAAGCTTGTTATAGGATAGATCCAAATTTCTGAGATTAGGAACTGGGTGAAAAGTGGCATTGGCCAGATTGGTAATTTTGTTAGAACTCAAAATAAGCTCCTTCAGCCTTCTAATACCTTGGAAGGCATCCTCATCCACCGAGTTAATATAATTATGGTCAAGGTAAAGCCAGACCAGCTGGTTAAGGCCAGAGAACTGGTTCGACTTCAACTTTTGGATGCTGTTGTAACGTAAAGACAATCCTTGTGAGCCACCTGAAATATTCTGCGGGATGTCTCTGAAGGCATGGGACTCACAGTATACAATCTTCCCATCACACCGGCAGTTCTTTGGACAAGCTTTCTGTGCCCCCACAACAATCACTATGAGTAGAACAGGCAGTAGGAGCAGGGATAAACTCATGCCTTTCAGTTGATTCATCGGTTGGCACCCTGCAAAAATATAAAGATACAAGGGATTGAAATCATAGAAGAAGACTATATAGATAGAATGTGCTCCCTTTGCACCATCATAGACCCCCTCCTCAATTATACAATTACCATAAATGTAACCATGTATCCTAATAAACCCTCAACAGAAGCCTTCAGAAGATCATGTCAGAAGAATGCAGCCCTATCCAGTAGGGGTCTTTGTACTTAATTTTAGACTGCACCATCCTGATTTCTAAATTACCACACCCCTGAATGGCATTTCAGTACAAGTACTGTAAGAATTAGTTCTCATGTATGACTTTTTGCAAAAACAGGTCAATCCCATGGCATGACATTGGCACCATCAATGTATGGACTTATCAAGCTACGTAATTGGTCAGGAATTCATGTCAATCCTCGTGAGCACATACATGTACATGGTGGTCTCGAAATCTACATCGTGTTCAGTATAGTATAAGGTATAGCTTTAACTAACCCATATTAGTTGAGAGTTCAACTGAATGAATTGTCCTTTTTTTCCTCAATGCAACTCCTAGTGGCTGGAATTTAATTAAAGTGATGCAGTGTTTGCATATCATCACTTCTAATGAGCGATCTATATGGGGGAAAAGCAGCTGGTTAAATAGGGGTTAAACCCTTTCAGGGCTCATACTATTTATAGGTATCTGTTCACTTTATCAGAACAAATTTTGCCCCCATTGCTCTGTTATTCACCCCCCGCCCACTGGCTTTAAGAGGACTATATCTGACCTTGCTAATTGTGCCGGGGATAACTGGAACTGGACCAAAAATTTCAGGAGACAAATTCAATGGCAGGCTAAATATTAGCAGGGATGTGGGCTAAGACATTCGAGATATGATGACATTTCTAGGGGGGTCTGGAATTATGCAGTCTTGGGGATCATCTCCCTTACTGTTCTCATTCTCTGAGCTGAACGTGGATATTCCTAAAACCTAAAGAGGCCATAGTGGGAAGGGAACAGGTTAAATTGTTAAAAACCCAGCTGGCATTTCCTTGTTGTCTGCTACTAAAGAGGCTTCTCTATGCAATGAATGCATCAGATTCAGGAGCTGGGGATGAATCCTTTGGCACTGTGGAGAAAGCCTGAACATGGACTGTGTCATACACTGTAGTCATAGCTTTCTGCATGGAAGGAGAACCATGCAACACTAACCAGCACAGTGCAATGTGCAACTTCCACACTAAGCCTTTGTCCAGGGGATCAACTTTGAGCAAGCGTCAATGAAATGAGATTAATCATTCGGTGGAGGATGCGGGCGAGCACTGTGTAGAACTGAGATGGTGTGGTCAACCTAGGTGGTCATTAAAATAATATCAGTTACCGAAGGCTACAGATTGATGTACCTGCTGCTACCTACAGGTGTAAATGACCAGAAATGCATGTATTTCCATGCTTCCTCATGGTCTATATAGTACATGTAAAAATGTTTCATAATGCAAAATCCAGGCTGAGCATGCAGATCATCTAGGTACATGATATGTGTATCTATGCATGCATGTAGCAATGTATGCAGGCATGTATACCCTGTAAGGCTCTCCCATTTACAGGTATTATATTGTGCTTGCATTGGTGCATGCACTGAACTCAGCAAAGCATCACCTTTTGTGGTTTATTGCTAGAGTCATGGTAATTCCAGCCTTTAAAACCAGACTTGCTAGTTTTTTTTGCAGACATACATGAATGGTCCTTGCAAGCATGAAGCCAGAAACTTCACTTACCCATCCTCTGTCTCCCAGCGATTCCTTGGTCCTTTTCTCAGGGATTGTCTCTGGAAATGTTTCCTTGTCTGCCTGTTAATTATGAAGCAGCAGTTCCTTCATGGTCCATACAGGTCTCTGTGTCAAACCATCCTGTTGCCAGACTCAACCCCCCTCCCTTCTGTATATGTATATAGGGGATTTATTATGACAAAGTTTATCTCCTTGTTTCCTTCATAGGGGATGCAATGATGTATAGGTGAAAAATAAAAGTCTTCTGTCGCTTGCAGAGGAGATTCAGATCAAAGAGAAAATCCTGCTATTTGAATGCAATATGAAGTGAATGATACAGCCTGCAAGGGAAGGTATACAACTTCTGTGCAAAATCTTCGCAATACCTAACCAGCCTTGCCCACCACCGCCTGCCATCCTTAGATGTCCATCCTCAGTCCCATCTCCTCCTTGGTGCTGTCAAATGCCATGATGCCAAGAATGGGGATGTCTGGAACCCCAAGTTTAGACCAAGTCGCCTGCTTTTTCTATATAGCTGTGAAGGTTTACACTGCTATGTAGCTGTGTAGGAAAGCAGCTGGGATTCAGGAGATTTTTTTTTTTTTTTTCCCAGAGACTGCTGATGCTCAGAAGCTTGCTTTTCATGCCCGAGCTTCAGCTATAGAGTGACCCCTGCTGGATGAATTAGAGGAGACAGAGAAAAGCCACAGCAAGCCAGGCTGTCATTGCAATGCAATGCAGGCGCTCTCACTCTTTCACAAAATACAATTAACTCCCTCGCCTCTGAGAGCCATTTGTGCATTTGATGAATGGATTAGACGTCAGAGGTTCGTAGATCTCTGACCGAATTCAACCATGGCCTTTGCTGGGTAAGAATGTGCTTCAGACATGGCTTATCCTGTTAAAAATCTGTATAAATAATTCATGTGTGATAACACCACCGACGAAAGAGGGTAGTGGTGCGTAATACAACGCAGATTAGGAGGTAGCCTTAAGAATGACAGTTTGCAAGTCAATCTTTCCTGTATCTATCCTCTATTGGGTTCTGGGAGTCTTCATGTCCTATCTGTCCTTTGCAGGATATCTCCCAGGTCATTCCTATTTGTCTCCAGCAGTCCTAGGGTCCCAGAAGACCAAAAGTAACCTAGTTCTATAGGACTTCTTCCTTATATAAAAGCGAGGTTGCGGTGGCTTCCTTGACTGTGACAAATAGAGAATCTTGGAGATTACGTACATCGGTTCTTATTTCAGAACAAAGAGAAGATTTCAGATTTTCTCCTTGTATCGGTAACTTTCACAAGTATGATATGCCTATGTAATATATACAGCTAGTAGGGAAATATACTGTATCTGTCCTACATTTATTACAGTATTTTCCTCTATATGCATTGTCCTACAACGTTAGTCATTCATCTTACACATACATGTAGATTCCCACATACGTGTCTTATATTTCGTTCCTTTGTACCTATGTACAGATGTGATACCAAGGCACAGATCAATTTTCCATAGCTAATACCTTTGGGTTTGTCATGTGGCACAAGACTGTATGATATTACATTATGGGTCATCGGTTTATTCTTTAGCTCTACAGAAAATCCTACAGACAATTATGCAATGCACAAGCATTGTAGCATCTCTATAGATCTCTAGACAACTCCATCTTATATTAATAGTAGAAGATCCATGTCACTGCTCATTTCTCCTGAAGTGGCCACCATGGATGGACAAGCTAGGCATCAGTGGGCAACCTGGTTACATTGAAACCACATTTGGTTGAGGTGACTCTTTACTGTACCTCTGAACTCTAGGCCATTAAAGTGGACCCTTAACAATGTCCATGGACCGTATTGAAAAAGGTCACTCGAATAGAATAATTACTCGTAGGGAGTTGGCAAGTTCAGGGATGCTGAGCTAATAACACCATTAACCACAAATAGGAGTGCCTTCAAAGAGTTACTCTGAAAGACCGAGCGGTGGAAATTCATTAAGACTGGTGTCTCCTATGTCAGTCTTAATCCCCCGTGGCACAAGTTGCACCAGCCTGTGAATAATTCTGGTACACTCCAATCCACTAGAACACAAACATAAGACTGGCATAGCTTTCTAGTATAACTCACACTAGTTTCCTGGTATGAGCTATAGTAAATTTGTGATTTGTCATTGGTGATGTCCCCGGCCCAACTTGGCCTACCTCACTCACTTTTGATAAAGGTGGCACAGAATCAATAAATTGGTGGATACTTGGGGCAAAAAAAGAGCTTATCCCATCAGGACCAGCTGCATTTGGTTTCCATTCTTTGGGAACATAAAAAGTGGAAACCCAATCTAATTAAAGATCTAGAAGCCCACGGACCCCTCACACTATAATGGGGTCCGCTCAATTTCTGTCTGAAAAATGCACAGAGGAAAGTCCTGCTTGGAGTAGTTCTCTCCCTGCATTTTTTAAGCAGATTTGAGGATGCTTGAACCTAGCTTTTATGAGTAAGTAAATTCCCCCCCAGTTGTTCTGTACCTTCTATGAACAGGCTATTGGTTTCATTAGTTATCGTGTAATGCTTCATTTGTCCTGTGGGGGTGCTGCAGGAAAACACAATACTTGCTGCCAGTTCCTCCAAAGCTCATTGCTAGTGAATCTAGCAAACAGAAAACCTGGGATGAGCTTATTGCCTATTGATGGACTTTCAAGTTGTCCTTCGTGGCCAGCGTAACATTTTAGATACAATAACAAAACCAGTTAGATTTTCCATAGTCTGGTATTCATGGAATAAAAAAAATTCAAGTAAGGAACACATGTAAAGCCTGTGCAAAAAAACCACCCTCATCTATAGAAAAAGCCAAGACTTCGAAAAGACGTCAGTCAGCTAAATGTAAAAGGTAACTATAATATGCAATAACATATAAGAAAAGCCAAGCTGAGTGTTTACACTGGAAATAGTCCTTGGACCTTAACAATGGCTTTATGTATATCCTGCAGAATACCTTGTATGTACTCGGTGCAATCCAATGAATCAGGCGAAGGAGAAGCAGAGAAATTGCAAGGAGTCTGGTCAGTCAGTCGGAGGGAGTGCTTTCTGGGTGAGTAAATTCTGAACATGAGTCTTGCGAGCAGCTAATGAGACCTGGTTCTTATAGATTTGTGTCTCATAGTTAATTGACTTGTTAACTGAATTATCTTATGCCTGGATTTGCTACAGAATAATGTGGAGATCTGCAAAGGTTCATTCATTACAATCGCTGACACAAGTCAGGCTGGGAGATTTACTAATGCAGATGTTCTGAAGCATCCCATCCCATGGTCCTTCATGTCCCATACTCAGTGGTCCTTCATATTGGTCTACACTGGTCTATCATTAGTATAGGTCAGTGATGGCGAACCTATGGCACGCGTGCCAGAGAGGGCACGCAGAGCCCCCTCTGCTGGCACGCGTGCTGTCGCCCTGATCGCTCACTAACGGCGAATCCGATGCAGGATTCCCCGTTAGTGAGCGATCGCTGCCTTCAGCTGGTTGTGCAAATGCGCATCCAGCTGAAAGCTGTCAGTGTAGCTCAGTGTAGGCCACGCGTACTACGCGGCCTACACTGACTACAGAGTGTGACCTCTGAACAAGCGCGGGCGTGATGACGTAAGTCATCAGCGCGCGCAGTGAACAGAAGAGAGAACACCCGGCAGCTCTTCAGGTAACTATATTGTGTTTGTTTGCACTGTCAGGGGAGGGGGGCAACGGTAGACATTTTATGTTGTGTAGGAGGGGGCTACTGTAGACTTTCATGCTCTGTGGGAGGGGGCTACTGTGGACCATATAATGCTGTATGGGAGGGGGCTACTGTGGACCTTTCATGTTGTGTGGGAGGGGGCTACTGTAGACTTTCATGCTGTGCGGGTAGGGGGCTACTGTGGACCATTTTATGCTGCTACTGTGGATCTTTCATGCTCTGTGGGAGGGGGCTACTGTGGACCATATAATGCTGTATGGGAGGGGGCTACTGTGGACCTTTCATGTTGTGTGGGAGGGAGCTACTGTAGACTTTCATGCTGTGCGGGTAGGGGGCTACTGTGGACCATTTTATGCTGCTACTGTGGATCTTTCATGCTCTGTGGGAGGGGGCTACTGTGGACCAGTTCATGTTGTGTGGGAGGGGGCTACTCTGGACCATTTCATGCTGTGTGGGAGGGGGCTACTGTGGACCATTTCATGTTGTGTGGGAGGGGGCTACTGTGGACCATTTCATGTTGTGTAGGAGGGGGCTACTGTGGATCTTTCATGCTCTGTGGGAGGGGGCTACTGTGGACCATTTCATGTTGTGTAGGAGGGGGCTACTGTGGATCTTTCATGCTCTGTGGGAGGGGGCTACTGTGGACCATTTCATGTTGTGTGGGAGGGGGCTATTGTGGACCATTTCATGTTGTGTGGGATGGGGCTACTGTGGAGTATACAGGTATAATCCTGTGTGGGGGCCACTGTGGGCCAGACTGTACTGTGTGGGGGGCCACTGAGGGGCAGATTGTACTGTGTGGGGTCCCCTCACTATGTATATCACACAGTATTTGTTTTATAGCAGACGTGAAATTAGTACAGGATGTAATAACATTGCACGGTAAACTATAAAACAGATCCTGTGCGATGTAAATAGTGAAAATTAATTGTTTAAAAGTACAGAATGCAGAGACCTTTACCTTTCAGTACAAGATCTGTAAAGCCCCAGTCACATGACTGTAATTTGTGGGTCCGCAATTGTGGACCCACAGAGTTTTAAGGTTAAATTGCCGTGTTGGCACTCCGTGATAATTTATTTGGTTTTGGGTTGCAGTTTAGGCACTCGGTCTCAAAAAGGTTCGCCATCACTGGTATAGGTGGATCTGTCAACATGATTGAGAAATTTATGATGAGGGGACAAATATTGCTTTATGCATCTGATTTTCCAAACAGGCTTATTACTATACATCTACTATACAACTACGAACCGATTCATACTAAGCCAGGTTCGACCTGAATATTCCAAATTGTTCCTCATTTTACAAAAAACAAACAAATGGCAATTCATCTCAAATGAACTAAAATGCATCATACAGATGCTAGAGTATAATAGGTGGAGGACCAGGGAAGGTCACAAAATATAAAAAAGCAAAAAACATTCATACTCACCTTTCTTTACTCTTTTGGGCCTCCTTGCGGCATCTGGTGTTCTCCTATGATGTCATGCATAGGGATGAGCGAACAGTAAAATAATCTATATTCGTTTGGAATAGCCCCTCAATATTTGACTATTCAAACGAATATCAAACCCCATTATAGTCTATGGGGAAAAAATGCTTGTTTCAGGGAATCCCACTCTTCGTCTCAGGAGGGTCACCAAGTCCACTATGACACCCCAGGAGCCAACACCCTGGAATGCAACTGGAACAGCAGGGGAAGCATGTCTGGGGGCATCTAACATGCCCAAGTCACTGAATTACATCAGGATCCCTGTCAGCTTGCGACATGCGAGAGCTGACTTTTTCCCATAGGAATGCATTGACCAGCGTTGATTGGCCGAATGCCATACAAAGTACAGCATTTGGCGAAATAACACTGATTCTGCCGGAGGCTCATCTGTGAGGAGGCAGAGTCTAAGATTGGACCAGAATGGAGACTGCTGTGGATGATCTTAGACTCTGCCTCCTCCGGCAGAACCAGCGTTGATTGGTCAAATGCTGTACTATGTATGGCATTCGGCCAATCACCACTGGTCAATGCATTCCTATGCCGAGATGTAGCAGTGCTGGCCGTGCGCTCAGCTCAGCTACACGGAGATGCAGCTGAGCTTGTTGAGGGAGAACCCCCGTCAGAATACGGGTCACTTACAGTGGTCAGTCACCTGCTCCAAATTAATCATGCATGTGCGCGCTGACAAAGATAAACACTGACATTGATGCAGTTTCAATCTCAGTCCATGCAATGAGCGTGATGCCTGTTCACACAGAACTGAGGTTTATTGAGGAAGTTACAGTTTTTATACAGGAATGCAAGAAAGATAAGAAAAAGGCAGGCTGTAAGCATATACGTCTTGTATCCGAATACACTGGCGATCAGTCATTGGCTGTTAAATTTCAACATCTCTTAGCTTTCGAGTTCCCAGGAAATGATACTGTCTTCCTTGTAAACCACATGACGATCATGTGCGTCAGCATCTGGGTGCGGTACTGGATACAGGCGCCATCTTAATGTATAAATGTTGCACAAAGAAAAATATAATTTCTTAAGCAGTATAAAGCATGTATAAAAATAAGAATGGACATGGTCTATCTTCACAAGCTGAACGCATGGCCAGCACTGCTACACGGGAGATGTGAACCCTACTGCACACTTAGCTCTGCTGCATCAGAGATGTAGCAGAGATGAGTGTGCGCTGAACCCTGCTGCACACTCAGCTCTGCTGCATCTCTGATGCAGCAGAGCTGAGTGTGCAGCAGGGCTCAGTGGTTCTCCAGTGTAGCAGCAGTTCTCTGGTGTAGCAGTGGTGGCCGTGCGCTAAGCTCGGCAGCATCTCCGGAGTAGCTGAGCACACGGCCAGCACTGCTACATCTCAGCATAGGAATGCATTGACCAGTGTTGATTGGCCGAATGCCATACAGAGAACAGCATTCGGCCAATCAACGCTAGTTCTGCCGGAGGAGGCGGCGTCTAAGATCGGTCCACAGCAGTCTCCATTCTGCTCTGATCTTAGACTCCGCCACCTCACAGAGGAGCCTGCGGCAGAACCAGTGTTAATTGGCGGAATGCTGTACTCTGTATGGCCTTTGGTCCAATCAACACTGGTCAATGCATTCCAATGGGAAAAAGTCAGTTCGCGCATATCGCAAGCTGACAGGGATCCCGACCAGATACAGCCCCAAAGAGCTGGGTCAGTGACATTCCCACCTAAATAAAGGTAATCCCTAGCTATCCCTGCCTGTACAGCTATCCCTGTCTCACAGTCACATAGTTCACAGTCTCATATGAACTGGATATTAAATCCACTATTCATATAAAGTGGAGGTCACCTGATTTAGACAGCCAATCACTTTTTCCAATTTTTTTTCGATGCCTCCGTTGTCGTAGTTCCTGTTCCACCTCCCATGCGCAGTCATTGGTACAAAAAAAAAGTGCCTGGGAAGGTGGGAGAGGATACGAATTTTTAGTGCGTTTGCCTCGTGGTATTCGATTGGAATCGAATACCTCGAACGGCCTGATATTCCATCGAATATCTATTCGATCGAACAGTGTTCGCTCATCTCTAGTCATGCACCCAGAGTCACATCATGACACTCGGCATGCTCATGTTACCAAGGCCCAGTCACAGGCCTCAGTGGTGCCCATGGGCACATGATATCATGGGAAAGCTCCCAATGTCAGAGAAGAGGTAGAGACAAAGGGCTAGATGTCACGAGGACTCCTCCCTTTTGGTATCTACCTATTATACTTTGGGGCAGGGGTAGGGGACCTTCGGCTCTCCAGCTGCTGTGAAACTACAATTCCCAGCATGCTCTATTCACTTCCATGGGAGTTCCAAGACAGCAGAGCAAGTATGCATGCTGGGAGTAGTAGTTTTGCAACAGTTGGAGTGCCATATGTTCCTTACCCCTGCTCTAGGGTTTGCAGAGACCCCAGATATAATTATGTCAATTTTCACTTTGACATAACTTCATAGACTCTTTGCCTTCGAGAGCTAGACATGAGTTATTTAGTTCCAGGAGTCCTGAGAGTATTCTACACTATGTTTTAAGCCATTTTAAGGTGTGGTTTGTACTAAACTTGTCTCCTGAACCTGAAATGAATTCTGAAAGTTTCACCCATCTCTAATCCTCACATCTATTGTATTATCAGAGAGAGATGACATCAATGCCGCCATGTGATCATTGAGGCTCCATTACAGGCCCCAGCAGTGACCTGGGGGCTAGAAAACATGGTGGATAGCCCTGAAAGTAGACTTGAACTCCAGAGGATGCCAATAAAGGCAAGTAAGTGTATTTGTATGGGAAGTGCCAGACAGCAGTTCCCCAGTGCTGTAGATGAACCCTGGAGGAAGGGGCACAAGAGACAGTGATCCCTGGTCTGAAACCCCCCACTGTCCCTTCCTGCTTGCCCGTCCTATCCTAGGTAATAGGTGACAACTGGACGACAAAACCCTTCCTAAATACGTGACACACAAAACGCAGACAAGAAAAACATCAAAGGGAGGTCAGCAAGCCAAGGGTTTGGTAACAGTCGAACAATGCAGTGTCAAAATTGATATCCAAAAGAGAAGTCAATAGGGAAAGCCAGAGGTCAAGAATCAGAATACAAGAATAAACAGCAAGAGAAAAGCCAGCACGCACAAGGCAATAGCAAGCACAGTGTGAATGTGAGCCAAACATAAATAGGAAGGATGAACCCGCCCTGGACCTGATAGGAAGGCCAGCTGGCAATAAGAGGGCAAGACTAAATTTAACCATTAGAGGAGCAGAGGGAAATGAAGGTGAAAGCAGACAGGTGTGGTGGGAAATCAATTACCAAACTAGAGCCGTGTTCAGACAGTGCAGCCTAAAACTCTAAGCAAGGAATCAAACTGCTCACGCCTCCTGCACCGCAGCATGTGAGCAGAGGGCGGCGCAGTGACCCGAGCAGGCAGAGACATTACAGTATTTTTTTAGTTATACAAACCATTCCCGGCCTTATACGTTGGTGCGTGAAGAGACCCCAGAATATAATAATCAACTTTGGTACATTCCTGGGTGGCAAATCCCTGAAATTTTTGGTTAATTTGTAATGAACCGTTCAGTTATATCTCCTAATGGCGGCCTATTCAGAAAGTGGAAACATTCCCAAAGAATAAGGTCAATTATTACTTGTAGTGTGTTGTCTTCTACTATTATATCTAAGTTTTATGTGATTTTATACCTCGGTATTTTGTTGTGGTCTGTGTTAATAAATCTTGCATTTTTCATGAATGACAAGTATGACCTCATTTACAGGGCTGTAATAGTGAGTGTTTTAACATCCAGTTAATGTCCTGCGGTGCTACTGAAGTGAATTAAGATCACTTAGAACACTAGAAATCTCGGTTTGATTCAATAGAACCACAAAGGGCCAGGTGGTAAATCTGTAAAACAGGCAGTAAAATAAGGCTTTATTAGAGCCTTACAGGGAGAAAAGAGGGCTGCGGCTGGTGACAAGCATGCCAGGAAATAATAGCTTCCCATCAGAAAAATTCTGAGGCTGATAATATAAGAAAATTCTGACTTTGATGAAAGAATACTAAAAATCTAAACTGAGGAAGGAGCCTTGAGGCTAAGACACCACGTAGCAGGCTTCAGCAACCACGAAAGTTTTGAAAAACGCAACGTGCCTGCTTGGATTGAGCCGCTCTTGAGATTTCAGGATCGATTATAAAATCCGATTTCTGATAATTTTCCAGCCAATCCCGGTCGAGAAATTGGTTCGATCGCCGATCGGGATCCGATCTTTTTCGATCTCAATCGCTCAACCCTAGTCAATGCTTCTCTATGGGAAAAGTCACTTTTAGGGTTGAGCCGATCTTGACATTTCAAAATCCGTTTGTCGATCATTTTCCAGCTGATCCCGATCGTGATTGTGAAATTTGCTTGATCAACGATCGGGATTCAATCTTTTCCGATTCCGATCGCTCAACCCTAGTGCTTGCTTCATGTAAATTTCCAAAATGTGTGAATGGGATTCACATATAACACACACTAAACAGTAGGCAATTAACTGATGGATTAAACTTCCATTTCTATGTGATCCTTATCTGTTGGATATGAATTTTAGCTTACACAAGACTCAGAGTGGTCTGCAGTATGGCAGCATTGTGGGGGCAATGTATGATCTTTTTATTGAATAAACCCATACAAATCTGTCAAACTGTTTTAAAATGAACAAAAGCCCACTTTAGCATGTTTAGACAACATCAGAGAGATCCCCCTGCTGGTTGGATATGCCTGATGTGTTGACCCTGGCAGAGGTGCCAAGTGTTTCTGAGGATGGTAGAAGTTTGGAAAGGTATGACTCTTTGGAAAATAAAGAATAAAAAGCAAGTTATAAAGTAACACCCACTACTAAATAATGGAGGTGGTCATGGACATAATGGTCAAAGGGATAGGTGGTAACTTTCGGTTGGGATCTTAGGGTGCATTCACACTGAGTAAACGCTAGCTTATTCTGAACGTAAAACACGTTCAGAATAAGCGGCGTCTAAAGCAGCTCCATTCATTTCTATGGGAGCGGGGATACGAGCGCTCCCCATAGAAATGAATGGGCTGCTTCTTTCACTCCGTGCAGTCCCATTGAAGTGAATGGGGAGTGCCGACGTGTACGCTCCGGCATGAGCAGAGCTTGCCGTATACGCCGACTGAGGAACTGAGGACACACCACAGTATAATAGAGCTTCATGGGTGGAAAACCCAACAATTTTCAGAATGTGGGAGTGAGCAAAGGGGGCAAAATACTGTGTGGGGAAAGGTAATGGGGCAATATACTGTGGGTGTCAGTAAAGGGGACAATATACTGTGTAGGGATCAGTAAAGGGGGCAATATACTGGGTGTCAGTAAAGGAGGCAATATACTGCATTGAGACCAGTAAAGGGTCAATGTACTGTGTGTAGGCCAGTAAAGAGGGTGTTATACAGTGTGGGAATCATAAAGGGGATGTTATACTGTGAGGGGGTTAGTAGAGGAGATAATATGCTGCGGGGTCAGTAAAAGAATGTGTTATATTGTGTGTGTGGAGGGGGAGGGTTTCTGTAGCTCACAATATTAGTTAGGGCCCCTTCACACGGCGTAAGCGCGCAGTCATTTAGACCCGTACACGCGAGCGCTTCAAAACACATCCCATTCACTTCAATGGGAGTGCGCGTAAAGCCGTGTGAGCGGCGCACTTACGCCATGTGGAGGGGCCCTTAGGTTGGCACAATCTCCCAATCACAGAACCAAATACCACCGGGTCAGATATTTGGGGACGGGGTGGTGTCTTTCTATAGGTCACCCTAGGCAGCAGAGAGACTACGTTTACCCCTGCTTGTGTGTACAGGGTAATGGATTTTTATTTTTTTAATGTAGATTGTGAGCTCCATATAGGGATCGCAATGTACATTTTTTTTTGTTAATCTATCAGTATGTCTTTGTAGAATGGGAGGAAATACATGCAAACATGGGGAGAACATACAAACTCCTTGCAGATGTTGTTCCTGGCGAGATTCGAACCTAGGATTGCAAGGCTGCAGTGCTAACCACTGAGCCACCATGTTGCCCTGGATGATGGATTTTCTGAGACCAATACATAAAATAACTTGTTGGTTGTCTTTATTCTGGAGCAGTCCTTTAGTCAGTCTGTTAGTACAAACAATCTCGCCTCATACTGGGCTTCTATTATATTGAACAATGTGCGCTGTGCCCACCCTATAGCATACTGCATGTAGGCAGCTCTTAGGAGAACAAGCAGATGTTGTCCACATTCACTTTATTAAATCTGATTAATGTAGTGCGTGGTAGATGACATTCTTGCGTTTCCATATTATTCCGGTATTACTATTATTTCCCTCTATTTGCGCTCTTAATTCTATTCTATTATGACTCTTTGCCGTCCTTTGGCGCTCATTATAATATCGGCCATAGATCATATTCAGAAAACTCTTCTTTGCTACCATGACTAATCTGGAAAAACTAAATTGCTCATCTTTTATTCATTTTGTTATAGTTTTGTGTACCTAACAGATATGTATCGAGCAGAAGGTAGAAGTAGAAGAGCTTCCTATATATTCTCCATTCTCTTTATAGCCACTCCTGGGTTTGGCTTTAAAAAAGCATCAAAATCTGCAACAAAAAAAACAGCTTTCCTGCAACGTGGGGCCCCTTAGAATCTCTCTTATGATGCTTTTTGGGGGTCCTGTCACTTGTGATATTAAAATAGTACAGCATGTGGCTTCATGGAGTCAGTGGAAACCTACAACTCCATTATAAGTCAGTAAGGACTGCCGCAGTTTGGTTCACTGTATGATGGATAACATAGACTCCTTCTATATAATTTACTATTTTGAAGTTAAACAACAGGTTCTAGTTTGTGAATAAAATGCTAGAAATACAGTGAAGACTGATATAAAGACAGGGTACACTTAAAATGCAAATTTTTATGCCAGAATTTTTATTTGGATGAAGATTTACTAATGTGGGACCCTGTAAAGTGGGTAGACTGGGGTCACCATGGTGGAATAGATGACCACAAATACATCTTTAGTGTTATACTTGTATAGCACAAGTCACAAAAAGGAATTGTATACAGCGTACGGTATCGTTCTGTGGACATGTTTTACTTTTTTTCTTTATGCTTGTTACTTACATAGACAGAACAAGCAGCTCTCAGCAGACATGGCTGCTAGCTTACTTCTGGTTCACACGGTGCAGTACTTGTCACTCCATGCTGCAGTACACTTCCTTCTGCTGCTGGATCTGTCCACAGAGCAGGTGTGTCCTTTCTCCCTGCACCTTGAAGGACAATCCTGTACACCTGTGATCCAACCCAGATAATCTCAGGAAATCCCAGTTTACCCATTGTTCATATCTGCGTTTGGTAATCTGTTCGGGGAATCTGCATGGGGACCCCTGAACGGAATACCAAACGCAATTGCAAGTGTTGTGCAGTAAAAGCACACGGATCCCCATAGACTATAATGGGGTCTGTGTGCTTGCTGCGCGCTGCCCGCACGAATCATGCGGACAGAAAAGTAGATTGTGAACTACTTCCCTGTCCACATGTTCTGTGCTGAGATCTGGTGGCAAGCACACAGACCCCATTATAGTCTATGGGGTCCGTGTGCTTTTATTGCACAGCGCTTGCAATTGCTTTTGGTATTCCTTTCTGTGGGTTCCCCATGCAGACTCCCTGAACAGATTGCCAAGCGCAGATGTGAACGAGGGGTAATTCCTATCTGCTCAGCCTCAGCACTGCACCTGAGCAATGTAGGTTCATATCTTAGTCCTGGTTCTCATCTGCGTTTGGGGATTCTGTTCCCTTCTCTGCACGAAAAATGCAAGCAGCACTTATCTTTTGTAACTCTGTTTTTTTATGCAGAAACCAAGCGTAAACCACATGGGCACCATTATAGTCTATGGGGTCCATGGGTTTCCTAAGGTAAGTGCTTTTTTATGCATAGTAGGTTTCCATTCGGGGGGTCACCAAGTAGGCTGCCCAATTGAAAACCCGTGTGCAGATGTGATCCAGGCCTTAAGTTATTCCTACAAGGCATTCTGCTGGTTTATCCTTTGTAGTAACACTTTTATGAGTATTGACTGACTTTGTATTTGTCATCCTGATCTGCCTGATTCATGTTACTGACTTTGGCTTGCCTTGACTACAGAACATGTGCTACCTACCTTGACCTACAAGTCTGAATGGTATCTGCCTGCCCACAAAATCCTCATTAGACTACTCTCTAGCCCCCAGTGCTACACACCAGCTTCTCTTGGCAAACAACCACCTCCTCTACAACCACTGGGAAAGGTAGTGACCTAGTAGTCTCCACTTACCAAAGTCCAGATCCCTAGACATAGTCAATGCCCTTGGGAGTGGGCCAACGTCAGACTGGATAGGTAGTATATCTTTCTTGAGGTGCTGTTTCTCTTTGTATAGGTTCAGCTTATCTATGGAGTTTTATAATGCAATAGTTCCTGGGGAAAGTTGTGCCTATTAGATCTCCTCCACTGATGCCCGCCATGGATAGCTGCCTGGAGACTTGTGCACATGTTAGGTCAGAAATAGGCGAATAGAACTTAGAGTACTTAGCATTACATCCATGTATTATAATTTATCAATATCAATGTACCCATAATTTGGCTTAACTGTATATCTCAAGTACGGCAATAAGCACAGCATTATCAATAAACATCCCATATCCCATTGTGTATTAAGTTTTCATTGCATTGAAAGGCATTGCTCAGAAACATCCATTAGTGAGGGTAAAGCCATTTGATCTAAAATCCTGCTCTTGTTTAGATGAGTTTCAATGATGCACTCCAAGGTTTATTATAGTGTTGGAGAACAGATTTGTTTATATGATATACAATACCGATCAGTGATACAGGCAGTCACCATAGCACGGGCCATTTCAGCACCTGGACAGCTCCTGTAGTGTGGGCTCCACTACGGATCCACATTCGCTCTCACAGATGTGCAGCAAAATGGAAAACAAATGTTCTATTCATTGCGTCTTCTTTTATTGACACATTTTCTATTATTTAAACACGTTTTTATTGGAAAAAGAAAAAAACACACAAAACATTAGCGGGGTCCATACAATGGTGTGTGCTCAAAGCAGTCACCATAAAACACCTAATAAATTATTACTTTGATGTGATATAAAAGATATACAGTATAGTAAATAGATATATAAGCGGCATGTGGAAGGGTTATCATCCTATAGACATAGGACATACAGACTGAAAGTGTTAGGACGTCTTGTAGAGTAAGACTTTCCGAGAGATCTACTCGTAGATAACAGTGTCTTTGAGTATCTAAGCGTAATGTACATGGCCACACATTCTACACATACATTGGATTAATGTCAGCCACACCCACTGATTTTGCAGAACTCACCAACCATGAACTAGATGTGTCTGGCTTACTTCACTCCAGAGACAGATTGGCCATGTATATCACCTGGAAAATTCCGACTGGTGGGTTGACTAGAATATGGGTCACTGGGCCGGTAAGATTCCTCCCTGAATCCCATGACTATTGCTGCAGAGTGCACCCTGGCAGCCCCCCAACAATGTGCCTTCAGACCTCCAGAGATCGCCGGGCAGCACTCAGACCATGTGGTGGATGAATCTCATAAGATTCATTGCGCAAGGTCTATCCAGTTTCATTCATACCGCACAGGTCCAAACCAAAACTGCTTATTATACTCTGGGGTCTCTTTACTCTTAAAGAGGAGTAATATTAAGAAAAATTTGATACTCAACTGACCCCAATGGCCCAATGCCTGACACTGTAGACTGTTTGGTCACGCACCATGCCTCTTCCCCCTACAACCCACGTGACCTTTAAGGCCAATTATGCAGTTGCTGAAGAGGGACCACTGATGTCACTCACATATGTCACCAGACCCTCTCCAGCAAATACTGAGGCTTCTGATTGGCTTCATTGGTCATGTGGGATACTTGGGTTCCAAGGACCAAAGCGTAGAGCGTGACCAAACAGACTTCGGGAGCGAACACCACAATGCCAGGACGTGTTTTTCCTTTTTTTATGTTACACCTGCCTGGGTCTATCTGGAGTTTGTCCAAATTCTGAGGGTGTTAAGATTGAGGAGTCGGGACTGTGA
The DNA here is from genome assembly GCF_031893055.1 of Leptodactylus fuscus. NCBI lineage: Eukaryota > Metazoa > Chordata > Amphibia > Anura > Leptodactylidae > Leptodactylus > Leptodactylus fuscus. The sequence continues at coordinate 39,712,131 of NC_134269.1, forward strand.
GTTTGATAGCAGTTGCTGCTGCACCTACAGTTTAATGGCCACCCTGACCCAACTTTCTATAACTTTACTTACATAGGACTGCTGCCTTTACATATTAAGAAGGCAGCCCAGTGTAACAGAAATGTCTGCTTTACATGGAGTGAGAGGCAGCAGTCCTGTGTAAGTCATAGTTTCAGTCTGACATAGTAACTTAAAACAGATTTCTGCCTCTCCCTCTATGTCAAGCAGTCCTATGCAAAATTACTTTATACAGGACTGCTTTACATGGAGGAGCTCCTTTTACTAGCCCTGCTTACTTATATTGTTGGGATGGATATAGCAATTGTTTCGTCCTATAAAAGACAGGGGTCTGACACCGAGACACATACAGATCAGCTGTTTGAATGGGCTGCAGACTCTTCTCTGTGTCCAAGTGCTCACATTCAGTGGTCCCAAAGTAGTTTAGAAGTTAAGTTCCATTAAAATGAAAGGTGCCAAGGTGCAATACAAAGCACCGCTACTACGCAATGTATGGCACTCTGTTTAGTAGTCAGTAAATAGACCACAGCTCTCACCGCAATGCTGGGCCTCATCAATGAGGTTTTTGGGATATTTTTTTTTTTTTTTTTAATTTTTATGCTTTTATTGTGTTAAAGGGAATGTATAACCAGGAAATCACTTATTATTTAAATCACATTTTTATGTTAAATATCATTTTTAAGAATTTTTTATACTGTTAGTAATGTTTGGTAATCCTAAAAATCTTACAATCCCAACTTTTGCCACTAAACATAAAATACTCTGTGACTTCTTGTTTCCTATAGAAGGACCATGGGAAGAATATGCAAATCTGTCTTCTATTATGTAAATAGGAAGACAGTGCCTCAGTCATGCAGCCCAGTAGAGGGTGCTCCCTTTAACATCATGCCCGACTTTCCCAGAGACCTTTGCTGCAAATGATGTGGGATTTTACCAAGCCAGTTTTCTTAGCCGAGGACAGCTGTTTCAATCTGATTGGCTCTCTTCAGCCCGACGCAGAGAAGATTGATTTGGCAGAGGTGAGAGGCTTCTAGACAGGGTTAAGGGGATATCGTCACTCCTTAGGGAGAGACCACCATTTAGGTGTGTGGAGTCTTATTAAGCCATTTGCACTCCACTGTGAAGAGGATCATGAGAAGAATGTGTAAATCTGTCTTCCATGATGTAAATAGCAAGACAGTGCCTCAGTCATGCATACCAATAGAGGGCACTCCCTTTAACATCATGCCTGATCTTCCCCGGCGCAGACAAGATTGACTTGGCAGAGGTGAAAGGCTTCTAGACAGGGTTAAGGAGATATCGTCACTCCTTAGAGCACCCTCTATTAGGCAGTATGACTGAGGCACTGTCTTTCTATTTACATCATGGAAGACAGATTTGCATATTCTTCCCATGATCCTCTTCACAGTGGAGCGCAAATGGCTTAATAAGACTCCACACACCTAAATCGTGGTCTCTCCCTAAGGAGTGACGATATCCCTGTCTAGAAGCCTCTCACCTCTACCAAGTCAGTCTTCTCTGTGCCGGGCTGAAGAGATCCAATCAGATTGAAACAGCTGTCCTCGGCTGAGAGACTGTAAAATCCCACATCATTGCAGCAAAGGCCACTGGGAAGGTTGGGCATGATGTTAAAGGGATTGCCTTCTATTGGGCTGCATGACTGAGGCACTGTCTTCTTAATTACATCATTGAAGTTAGATTTGCATATTCTTCCCATGTTCCTTTGCACAGTGGAGCACAAATGGCTTAATAAGACTCCACACACCTAAATGGTGGTCTCTCCCTAAGGAGTGATGATATCCCCTTAACTCTATAGAAAGACCATGAGTCATAGACACAGGAGTCTGGAGCAGTCCCTATTCACTAGTATGGGACAGTTTTAGGGTGCATTCACACGGAGTAAACGCTCCGCGCAATGTGGCGCGTTTACGGCGCGCGTACGCCGCATTTTTTTACGATGCGCGATTACGCCGCGTTAACGCGGCGTAATTGCGCCACATTTCGTGGAGCGTTTACTCCGTGTGAATGCACCCTTAGGCTAGGTTCACATGTGGGATTCACCCACGAAATTGGGAGTGGATACTACCCTTGAACCTGGGCAAATTCTGTTCTGAATCAGTCTCCCATTGTTTTTAATGTGAGGCAGATATCGCAGCAGGACGCAAAGAAAATCAGTGTCCTGCTCGATCTTGTTGTGAATTCTGCAGCTTGGTTCCCTGCTATTTGGATGAAGCTCTGCATTGGTATTCCGTGGTGGCAATCCCATGGCCAGATACGGCAGCAGAAAATGAAGTGGAATTTTGCTACATTTTCCGCCATGTGAACCTAGCCTTATAGGTATGCTCTATGACCTGGGCAGAGGTTATTGTATAGAGAAGGGACTAGATAAGCTGTGAAGTCACCTATTATGATGGATTCTGTGTTTTATCTGCATAGACATAACTGTGATCATTAGAGATGAGCGAGTACTATTCGAAACTCTCGTTTCGAATAGCACACACCCATAGGAATGAATAGACGTAGCCAGCACACAGGGGGCTATTCATTCCTATGGGTGCGTGCTATTCAAAACAGCCGTTTCGAATAGTACTTTCTCATCTCTAGTGATCATCATATTTGCTGTAAGTGAAGTAACTGCTGCAAAGAAAAGGCCTATAGAAAACAGAAAGCCTCAGCATATTATATAGCCTAGTGGACAGTGTCAGAACGGCAGGATTTTTTAAAGGATTTTTTTAAAATATGAATACTAACAGGGAAGCACAATGTACATTTTCCTATCAGTATGTCTTTGGAGTATGGGAGGAAATCGACGCAAACACGGGGAAAATATACAAACTCCTTGCAGATGTTGTCCTTGGCAGGATCCGAACCCAGGACACCAGTGCTAACCACTGAGACACCATGTTGCCCCCACATTCCCTTTAAATGTTAAGGATATTATGGATTAGTTGATCCAAACTAATACAGGGGTAATGAACAGTGGACCCAAAGCACCCTTTTATTTCTATATGCCCGATGAGATCACATGGAAAGGGATTGCCGATGTAAATGAACTCCATTGACCCACGTATAAGGACCAATTACGTGATCACTACACCATTGACTGGTCCTAGTAATGAAACCTTTTATTCCACCTTTTAGTACCGCAGCATATTATAAACTTGACCAAGTACTCCTCCATTTCTGAGATTTAACTGTCTGCTCGAGCTAACAGCTTAGGTAATAGTAAGTGGTGTTATAATAATTGGGAAGGATCTAGGAACACATGAAAGTCATTGTCTGCTATGATGCTAACAGTCAAGAGTCCTACAGAACTTGTTCATGAAGCTTTCAAGAGCACACGGAAGAATATTTCACTTTCTTAAATGGTTCCCATTTTCAAATAAGGGAAATAAAATCTTCTTTTCATCCTCAATCAGCCCTTCCAGCCTAAAAAATGTAAAAGCTAAGGCCATATATTTCCTTCCATATTTATTTATATTCAGGGTAGCCCGTTACAGGCTGTCACTGTGTTAACCTATGTACCGAGGCTGTCCTATCAATCTTCCCCACCTGCTGTGAGTTCCCGGGCTGACATATTCAATGTACACAAAGTCTGATATACATCAGCCCTTTCAGACTCAGATTTTGTAAAGTGTTTGGGGAATATTGTTTATTAATCCTCGTTCTACTTGCATGCAGATCTTCCCTAGCACTTCAAAGATATCATTGCTTTTATCTCCAGGCATGGATTCCGGTCATAAAGCTTTGCTTTGGGGGAATTCCTACAAATATGAAATTATTTTTAAGAAGTTTGCTTTAACCAATCCAAGAAAAGTTATAAGGTTTTAATAAAACATGCCTAATGTTGGTTCCTAGGAATTGCCATTTCAAGAAGAAGGTGAAAATGAAGGTCGTGGCCCCTGGAGAAACCCACCATCGGAATGGTGACAACGGGTAAGCATTATATATTTATGTGTGTCATCATATTCCGCAGCGCCCTATAGGTATTTTCAGTGATTATAGGGCTAACAATCTAAATACCCTATCAGTATGTCTTTGGGATGTGGAAGGAAACCAGAGTACCTCTAAGCAAACACGGGTAGAACGTACAAATTCCTTACAGATACTAAAATATTTAACCTCTATCTCTCTTCTGGAATCTTCCCATCCTCCTTCAAGCATGCTGTTATAACTCCGCTATTGAAAAAACCCTCCCTGGACCCGTCCTGTGCTGCTAAGTATCGACCCGTCTCTAACCTCCCCTTCATCTCTAAACTCTTGGAACGCCTGGTCTATTCTCGGTTAATCCGTTATCTCTCTGCTAACTCTCTGCTTGACCCCTTACAATCTGGTTTCCGCGCTCTGCACTCTACTGAAATGGCTCTCACAAAAGTCTCCAATGATCTCCTAATGGCTAAATCCAATGGTGACTTCTCTCTTCTTATTCTACTGGACCTCTTTGCAGCTTTTGACACTGTTGACCATTATCTCCTCCTCACTATGCTCCGCTCAGTTGGCCTCAATGACACTGCACTCTCCTGGTTCTCTTATCTCTCAGACCGCACTTTCAGTGAATCATTTGCGGGCTCTGTTTCCTCCCCGCTTTCCCTTGCTGTTGGGGTTCCTCAGGGCTCGGTCCTCGGCCCCCTGCTCTTTTCTCTCTACACAGCCCCCATTGGACAAACCATCGCCAGATTTGGCTTCAGGTACCATCTTTATGCTGATGACACCCAATTATACACATCTTCCCGTGACATCACCCCTGCACTCATACAGAACACCAGTGACTGTCTTTCTGCTGTCTCTAATATCATGTCCTCACTCTATCTGAAACTAAATCTCTCCAAGACTGAACTACTACTGTTTCCACCATCTAATAGATCTGTCCCTGATATATCCATTGCAGTCTCAGGCCTTACTATAACTCCTAGGCAGCAGGCCCGCTGCCTCGGGGTTATGTTTGACTCAGACCTTTCCTTCACCCCTCATATTGAATCACTCGCACGTTCATGTCACCTCCACCTCAAAAACATCTCCAGAATACGCCCTTTCCTTACCAGAGATACACTAAAGACACTTATTGTCTCTCTGATTCATTCTTGCCTTGACTACTGTAACTCCTTACTAATCGGTCTTCCCCTCACTAAACTCTCCCCTCTACAATCTATTCTGAATGCAGCGGCCAGGCTCATCTATCAGGCTAGACGCTACAGTGATGCCTCTGGTCTGTGCCAGTCACTACATTGGCTGCCTATTCATTATAGAATAAAATATAAAGTCATCACTCTCATCCACAAGGCTCTCCATAATGCCGCACCTCCCTACATCTCCTCCCTCATCTCTGTCTACCGCCCAACCCGTGCTCTCCGCTCACTCAATGACCTAACACTTACATCCTCTATTATCAGAACCTCCCACGCTCGTATACAAGACTTCTCCCGAGCTGCACCACTTCTCTGGAATGCTCTACCCCGGACAATCAGATTAACTCCTAATTTCTACAGTTTCAAACGCAAACTAAAGACTCATCTTTTCAGACAGGCCTATCACAATGTCTAACGTAAACCCTTAACCCTCCTGTCTCCGCTCCCACACTTCCCCACATGATATGATGTCATCTCATGCTAGCTCCATAGGTCCAAGCTCCATCCACATGTTAAAGAACACGACTGTCGACTGCTCATAAAGTCTTATGTTTATGCAATGACAGTCACCTCTATTACAAAAGTGTCTGACCTCTGCATAAGCAATGCCGCCCCTGCTACCTCTTGTGTCACCCCCTCTACCTTATAGATTGTAAGCTCTTGCGAGCAGGGCCCTCAGTCCCATTGTGTGAAATGATTTTCTTTGTAATGTATCTTTCTGTCTGGATTTGAACCCTACAAATTGTACAGCGCTGCGGAATATGTTGGCGCTATGTAAATAAAATTTATTATTATTATTATTACAGATGTTGCCCTTGGCTGGAATTGAACCAAGGACTCCAGCGCTGCAAAGCTACAGTGCTAAACACTGAGACAATATACTACTCAAGAAGTTAGCGGCGTAGCATATTAAGTCATGTGATGTGGTTATTTTTTGGTCATATCAATAATAAAAGCTAGTATACATGAAAATTAACACTATATATGACTATTATAGAACTAGTATACTACACTTTATAGAAAGTTCTATATCTAATTCCCAGCTTTTTTTCCTGATGACTTGCTACTACAATAGCACACAGGAAGTAGAGGAGAATCTGCTCTCTAACTCTCACTTACAAACTGTAGCAGGATCATACAGGAAGTTATAGAGAAGTACTGACCTGTAGTGATGTGACTAAAACACATCGAGTGAAATGGAAATGTTAACATTTAGCTTCTTGTAGTCTCGTCTGTGTCTGTTTCTTCTTTCTAACTTGTACTGTTCTTTTTGTACTATCCATAGACTTCTGTATATTATGACACCTCTGTGACCTTTTGTACTTCTAGCTCTAGAAAGACTGACCTTGACATATATTTCAGTTAGCATTTATGACCGTACAGGAACATAGACGACTACTGTCGGGGGAAGGCATTCCTTATCGCCCAGCTAGACTTTCAGGAAAGCCATTCTGACAATGGGCAGAAATCGGTAACAAAATGAATGGCACTGATATCTCTAGCTCCGGGGCACATAACAGGAAATCTGACAGTGCGCTGAATTCAGCAAACAATCGGTTTTCTATCGGTATAAAAAACCCCACAGGTGCCTGAGGACATGAAAGGGCCTCTTTAAAGGGGTATTCCCATGTACATAATCATATCTATATTTGAAGATAATTACAAGTTAAAGCAGGGACCATAAAAAAGGGCCGCACATAGGAAAAATATGAAGTTGATGGGCCACATTCCTCAATACAAAAGAAATGTATTGTTAAATAATCCCCAGCAGTGGCCCCTACAGTTTAATATACCCCAGTTGTGACCACACATAGCTTAATGCCCCCACTAGCGGCCCAATGCAATTTAATGTCCCCTATGAGTGGCCCCACACCATTTAATTATTAAATGTCAGTCCTCCAGCCAGTACTTACCTGACTGCTCTCAGACGATCTCTCTTCCATGTTTGTGCTGTGATGAATGTCCTCCTGCTGCTGCAAAGAGTGGGGTTTGTCGTGGAGTAATGAGGTAAGTACATACACTGAAACTGTAGGGATCAGAGAGGTAAGTACATGCCCTCAAAGTTCTGGAAATCTTTTGAACTGCATCCAGGGTTATTTTCTCTCTAATTTCCAGCTAAATCGGCAGAACTGTTTGGAAGGCCACAGGTCACAGATGACAGCTTCACGTGCTGCAGTGGATAGGTTTTAGAAAAGAGCTGATGCGTTTATGTATCTGAGAGTCAGATCGTCCACCAGGGACATAGAGGAACAAGACTTCCGGACTCCCATGCTGAGCTCTGCAGAGGTAATCCAGGCATCTGGATAATATTTCAGTAATAAAGCTTACCCAGCACAGAAGATATACTGGTAAGCATTAATTTACTCTGCATAGCCCCCTCAATAGTATACCCCTGGTGGTCTAGGGCCATGAAGTGAATAATACTAATCTCCCTGGTGGTCAGAGTGGCAAATGAGTTAAATTATTGCCTGTATTAAAGGCTCTAGCATTCTCTTAGTAGCACCGGCCTTCCGTTTGCCATTCAAACATATGGCTACAGACCGCTATGGCCCACAGACTGCATTACTAACCATAGAAGTCCTGTTATTGGTTGATTTGCATGATACAATGTCTGTATAATCTATCATATCCTCGAATGACATATCTTTTGCATATGGCTTTGGGTCAGGTTGCTCAGTCCAAGGATATCAAGTCAACAATCCTGGGTTTTGACATTTAGATGCCCCTCGGAGCAAGTGACACCATGATCTCATGTGGCCATAAATAGTCAAGACGGTTCCATACATGAGAAATCATATCACCATCTTGTTCCTTTTTAGCTTTGCTTGATTTCATCTCCTATGGCCTCTTCCCTCTTTCTCGATTCTTGCTGCCACCCTCTTCTCACCCACTTTATATTTATTCCTCCGTCTCACACAGGCTTTTGCCTACTGATTACTAATTCATTTATTTTCAATATTTAGGTTGTGTCTCACCTCTGCCTTCTGCAGAATTACATTCCATTAAAGCCAGTGCCGGGCTCTACGTGCCTGTGTTCTCTGCCTGGGATTGATATTCTGCTTTGCTCTTTCTGAGGATTTGCCACTGGATTCTTTCCTCCTTGATATCACATTATGGAAGTCAAATTGCACGGGAGTAGAAAGGATAGCATTGTTTGTTGTTTAGTGAGAGCTCAATTTCCCCGGGGGCTTCTCCTCTTGCAAGCCAAAAACAGAGCAGAAAAAGAAAATTATTTCAACAAATTCATAAGATAGAAAGAAATAACATAGAATAATAATAGAAAAAAAACTATTTCTTTCTCATCGTAATGCATCAAGAAACAGGCGAAATGTACAACAAATGTTAATGTACTAGAATGGAGGCGAGCGATCCGTAATGACAATATAACAGCCACTTGGCCTCACCCTATGACTTAGTTTACTGGGATTAACCCTCGGGCTTTATTTTTGGCCATATATTCAGGCAGTTTTTGTATAGGCTTGCTTTTTCGCCTAAGGACTATTATTACCGTTAAGATATTGTTTCGTTGGTTAAGTGCAGAACTTTTTGTGGGACCCTAGTACAAAGTTATGTATTATGTATACTGGTCTGTGATATTCAGAGAGAAAATTATATGGCCCGTTTGACATATAGATCCACTCCTGTATCTTTGGTTTGGGTCTTGACATTCCACTGGCCCGGGTGTTAGTTCTTTCAAACCCAGTGGAGGGAAATATAGTGGAGTTATTGGACTCAGTTATTTAACTCAATGGAGGCCAACATTGTGTCCCTTTGGTCTTCCTTCTGGCAATAAACTACAAAGAAGACCGGAATCGCATAGAATTTGGTTTCCTTTCCTTAGGTTATACAGTGTTGGCCAAAAGTATTGGCCCCCCTGCAATTCTGTCAGATAATACTCACTTTCTTCCAGAAAATGATCACAAGCACAAACTCTTTGGTATTAATATCTTCATTTATTTTGCTTGCAATGAAAAAACACAAAAGAGAATGAAAAAAAAGTCAAATCATTGATCATTGATTTACACTAAACTCGAAAAATGGGCCGGACAGAAGTATTGGCCCCCTCAGCCTAATACTTGGTAGCACAACCTTTAGACAAAATAACTGCGCACAACCGCTTGCGGTAACCATCAATGAGTTTCTTACAAGGCTCTGCTGGAATTTTACACCATTCTTCTTTGGCAAACTGCTCCAGGTCCCCCCGGAGATGTGAAGGGGGCCTTCTCCAAACTGCCATCAAGAGATCTCTCCATAGGTGTTCTATGGGATTCAGGTCTGGACTCATTGCTGCCACTTTACAAGTCTCCACTGCCTTCTCTCAAACCATTTTCTAGTGCTTTTTGAAGTGTGTTTTGGGTCATTGTCCTGCTGGAAGACCCATGACCTCTGAGGGAGACCCAGCTTTCTCACACTGGGCCCTACATTATGCTGCACAATGTGTTGGTAGTCTTCAGACTTCATAATGCCATGCACACGGTCAAGCAGTCCAGTGCCAGAGGCAGCAAAGCAACCCCAAAACATCAGGGATGAGTGATCGGGATCGGGAAAGATCGGATCCCAATCAGCGATCGAGCAAATTTCATGATTATGATCGGGATCAGCTGGAAAATGATCGGAAATCAGATTTTAAAATCGATCCTGAAGTCTCAAGATCGGCTCAACCCTATACAGTACACAATTCTATCACAGTCAATGATGATAGCTGGACAGCTCTGGACATAAAGTTGCCATGAAAATGATAAACATACGTATAGTTTGTTTAGGGGACTATAGAGATAAGGATAATCACACTGTCCTCCAAGCAGGCAGAGATGGTATTGGCTCTAGCTTTCTAGAGGTATCATGGGATTAATTCATAGCATAGAGCAGTCTTTCTCAAAGTGGGCGATAACGCCCCCTTGTGGGCGCTGGAGGCCTATAGGGGGGCAGTAAAGGGCACAGAGAAGATTGGGGGGCGTTGAAGCGGTTTAGGGGGGCGATGGCTAATTTAAAGGGGTGGTATCATAACAATGATTCTATCTATACTGCTTGTTAATGTGGATTTAAGACTTTGTTTGTCCACTATCTTACTTTATTCACTTCATTATGGACACTAGCACCTGGCCCCCTGCTCATTGCTGAGGGAGCCACATGACATAGCTCCCTGCTGTGTGGGGGGAGAGAGAGAGGGGGGGGCTGAGTGTACGGACCCAGCCTGTGTCTGCACCACACATACACATCACATACACATCACCTAGCTCCCTGCTGTGAGATAGAGGGGGTGTGGGGGTGTGGAATAAGTGCTGCTTTCTTATATAAAGCAGTCTAAATCCTACTGGGCTAAAGGACCTGGTCTCTCTGTTCACTAGGATAAAGCTTTATTATATAGAGCAGGCTGCTAGTGGGCAGAGGAGCCAGGTCCTTTAGGAAACTCCGTACAAGGTAAATCCAAGTCTACAGGATCTTTTGATGACCTCACAGGCCCTTCAGTCATCCCATAGGATCATGCTATGTGGTGGGCAGAGCTACACGCTAATTTGGGGGCGGGGCTAATTGACGCGAGCAAACAGGAAGAAAGAAGATTTTTAGGCAGCTTAGAAGGCAGATCAAGCTTCATGAGGCTACCCCTTTAAAATTGTTTTTTTTGCTTTTAACACAAACTTTACCGCTCCTTTACGCTTAACGCGCGTTTCCTCGTGTAACGCCATCTAGGGGACTAGACAGTAACTATTTCCTGTCCAAAAGTTGTCAAACTGTACCATAGATGGCGGTAAGCTCCAATATTAATATAATGACTGCGATTGTGATTCTTAAGATGTAGTAAAGTAAAAAAATTTGGGGGGGCGCTAGAAAATAATTAATTCTCGAAGTGGGCGGTAGACAAAATAAGTTTGAGAACCTCTGGCATAGAGGAAGAGAAAGCAGGGTGAAATCTTAAAATCTAGATGAAAATTAATGAGCAAGTAATAGAATAATATCAACAAGATGCTGCTCTGTAAAGCAGATTCTTTTGACAGTTGGATGATATCAGTTCCAAAATCAATTGCTTCAATTTCTGCAGCATTGGGGAACATACTGGAAAGGCTGACATTGCACTGTACTCTAACATAGTCCTGTACTGTCAGAGGGGAGCGTTCCTTTCCATCCAGCAATGATACTGAGCTGTGAGGACCCCCTCCCCATTATAAGTCTATGGATAAGTACTGTCAATGGGGGTGTTCTTCACAGCCCAGCGATGATACTGAGTTATGAGGAATGATCTTCTGACAGTGGGAAGATATCAGTGCTGAAACTAACCATACTGATATCACCACCACTGGGGCACACACCTGAAAATCTGATAGTGCACTGAATTCAGCACACTGATGGCTTTCTACGATATATAGTACCGAACATTGATAAGTACGTGAAAGGTCCTCTTTAAAGCTTCTGTAGCTCAATGCAAAATGTGAAACCACTATTGTATTCATCTCTTCTTATTTACAGTAACAGGGAGCCTTTGGGGCTCTCTTAGGTATCAGGATCAAGACCCAGACACAAATGTACCCCCTATAGATACACCCCAACTATAGCCTGTCAGGGGACAAGACATCCTACTAATATTATAAAGGTGACAGGATGTTTGTTCCTCAATCACACCTACTTGGGCAAATGGATTTGTCTGAAAATGCGCACATACATACCTTGGGTCCCGGATTGAATGATAGGCTACATGGAATTCCTGTACAACACCGCAATTCACTCCCGTGCCCGGTGCTTCTCACGGTTCAATTCGCTGAAGGACCTGGCACACTGTAGGACCTGGGGTGACGTCATCCCAGCCCTTTCAGCAGCTCACCTGATTGGGTGCCACTTCTCCATGTGGATGGAGTTATCGTCCGGCCGCCGTCCACACCAACATGTCGTCTCTGAGAGGTCCGGAGCGTCCTGCACAAGGGCCTCTACTCTGGAGCAGTGACCACAGTACTCTGCCGCGGCCGGACAGGGGATCGCCTGCGCCGTGCTCTGGAACACCAGTTCGGCCAGCTGTCCCGCAGCGTCTGCCATCTCTGGACACTACAAGTCGGAACATCGGTGCACGGGAAGACCAGGGTGTGGTGAGGATGGGGCCACAGGTTGGTAGGGGGAAAGGGGACACACGGTCGGCAGGGTCTGGTTGGGGGAAAAGGGGACACGGGGTGGGTAAGACTGGGAATGGGGCATGGGGTAGGAGGAAGGAGTGACCACATGGAGAAGTGGGTAGGGACAAAGGGGGGGTGGCAGGCGCCAGGAGGGAGACCAGGTAAAGAGTTCCAGCGGGCCTCAGGGTGGGGGGTACATGGTAGGTAAGATGGGGGAAGGGGGCATGGGGTAGGGGGAAAAAGGGGGAACAGAGTAGGTAACACGGGAGAAGGGGGCATGGGGTTAGGGGGGGAAGGGGGCACATTCCTGGGGGGCAAAGGGGCATGGGGTAGGAGGAAGGAGTGACTACATGGCGAAGCGGGTAGGGAGAAAGGGGGGTGGCGGGCGCCAGGAGGGAGAGGAAGTAAAAGTTCCAGCGGGCCGCAGGGTGGGCCCCAAGGGTCCATGGACCCACAGGTGTAGGAAGGGCCCGCTGCGGACACAAGGCAAAGGAACAAGCCTGCGCACTGCTCCAGGTGGGTCCCGCAGGGGGTCGGGGTTCTGCGGACGAAGTCGCGGGTAAAAGCTAGTACTATATACACATAGAAGTGAATGAACAGATTTGTTCACATGTAAGGACACCTCTCCATTCATTATCTGCTGTACCAGGTAGAACAGGGGTGGCGGGACCCCATTTTGCAGATAGATGTGGTTCCCAGAATTGAGACCTACATCTATTAGACATTTATAGTGCATCCTGCAGATGTGAAATAGATATAATAATTCCACAAATAATCCTTCCTATGTATTATCTGGACAAGATTTATAGAAGTGTTTATTCTGATGTCCCAGGTCCATGAATAGAATACTCAGAGAAAACAGTGAACTCTGACACCTACTATTTATACCTATAATTATGTGAAGAAGGAGAGCGTTATATCCAATTTAAGATCAATGTAAAACCTATAGACGAGCTTTGGGGCATTATGGGATTATAGCCTGTCAAATGTATACTATTTTAGTATTTTTTGCATTCATTATATACAATGCTACATCTTTAGTAATCCTTGAGCCAAGCTCAGCTAATTTATCATGGAATGGAGGATAATGCTGCTTAGTGACCTGAAAATTTACTGTAATTATGGTCTATAATTATAATCTGACATATACAAGCAGAGCCACGTGTTTTCCTCATAACACATACATGCATCCACTCAACCATGAAAAATCCAATTGCAAATGTTTTTTTTTTTTTTTGTTCCTTGCATGTTACTTAAGGTGGTAAACGGAAAGTGCACAATAATTCATTTAAAAAAATACAATGCGTGAATTTAAACTAATTAGGGTTGAGCCGATCTTGACTTTTCAGGATCGATTTTAAAATCTGATTTCCGATCATTTTTCATTCGAATCCGATCTCGATCCCAATGCAAGTCAATGGGATTTTTTTATTAATCGGAGATCAGATTTTAAAAGCAATCCTATTCACTATACTGCATGGAATCTAACAATTGTTAGAATCCACGCTGGTAGTGAATCACTAAGTAGCCAGAGGATTTTTTATTAATCCTCTGGCTACTTAGTCCCCCCTGGTGTCCACTTACCTCCAGAGATGGCTGGTCCTGTGCCCCGTGCCTTCATTCTTCGCCTTGCTGCCGCTCCACGCTGCTTTTTTTCCTTCGCTGCCCCCTTCCTGCCTGGTTAGGAGAGTGTGGGCGGGTTAGGAGAGTGTGGGCGGGTACTGGGAGGGGAGACATCACGTCTCCCCGCCCTGTACCGCCCACACTCTCCTAAGCCACAAGCCCCGCCTACCTAGCGCTTTAAACACTAACCTGGGAGGCGGGGCAGTGAGGCGAAGAAGAAGGAGGGCACCGGAGCAGCCATCTCTAGAGGTAAGTAGCTGCTACAGATGTTAGTTTAGCCTCCCATTCCAATGAATGGAGGCAGCCGAGCGCAGGGGGTTAAGGCTGTGTGTCGGCTGCTTCCATTCATTCCTGTGGAACTGCAGCGGAGCCTTCACACTGAATATACAGCATATACTCAGTGTGAAGGCTAAGCAAAGCATTGTGGGAAAAATCACCGATCTCGATCCCACATAAAAAGATTGTGTTCGGAATTCCGATGGCGATCGTGAAATTTTCTCGATCGCCGATCGGAATCCGATCTTTTCCGAACACGATCGCTCAACCCTAACACTAATACATCCATTACTGTGGCCCTAACCCTTCGTTCACATCTGCAATTGGTAATCCATTCAGGGAGTCCGCATAGGGACCCCCGAATGGAATACTGAATGCAACTGCAAGCGCTGTGCAGCGAAAGCACACGGATCCCATTGACTATAATGAGGTCCGTGTGCTTGCCGCACACTGCCCGCATGATTTGATTGTGAACTACGTTCCTGTCCGCATGATCCCTGCAGAGATCTGGCGGCAAGCACATGGACCCCATTATAGTCTATCGGTTCAGTATGCTTTCACTGGCACATTGCTTGCAGTTGCGCTTGCTATTCCATTCAGGGGGGTCCTCATGCGGACTCCCCCAGATGGAATACCAATGCAGATGTGAACGAGGCCTAACATAGAGGAAATAAAAGAGACCAAAACAAATGTCATATGTAATCCTGTAAGTGCTAAGCCGCTCAATATTCGACTATTTGAACAAATATCGAACCCATTTATAGTCTATGGGGAAAAATGCTTTGTTTCAGGGGATCCCACCATTCAACTCAGGAGAGTCACCAAGTCCACTATGACACCCCTGTGTCAGCACTGCTACATCTGAGATCGGACCGCAATGGAAACTGCTGTGGACGGATCTTAGACTCCACCTACTCCGGCAGAACCAGCGTTGATTGGCCGAATTCTGTACTCTATATGGCATTCGGCCAATCAATGCTGGTCAATGCATTCCTATGGGAAAAAGTCAGCTCTCGCACATTGCAAGCTGACAGGGATCCCGACCAGGCATAGCCCCAAAGAGTTGGGTGAGTAACATTCCCCCCTAAATAAAGGTAATCCCTAGCTAACCCTGCCTGTAGATCTCTCCCTGTCTCATAGTTCACAGTCTCAAATTAATTGAATATTAAACTCACCATTCGTCTAAATTGGAGGTTATCTGTTTTTGGCCGCCAATTCCTTTTGCCGATTTTTTTCGATGCCTCCGTTGTTGTAGTTCCTGCCCCACCTCCCCTGCAGTTATTGCTGTAAAAAACACGCATGGGAAGGTGGGAGGAATCGAATTTTTACTGTGTTTGCCTCGTGGTATTCAATTGGAATCGAATACCTGGAACGGCCTGATATTCGATCGAATATGTATTTGATCTAACAGTGTTCGCTCATCTCTAGTTAAAACCCATGATCATAGCTGTGTTCTGACTGGGAGTTATGGAGCAGGGTGTTAGCTGTCAGTTACAGCTAACACCAGTTCCCGATGCCATGGGTTATTGTGAAGGGGTTAAAGGGCTGTGACATCACAGGGCTGGCTGGTATTTGGCTGCACACATGGCTTTTTTTGGTGTTTTTTCGTTCCCAAAGTTCCTTGCCCCATGTTCTAACGTGCAACAGCCATTTTATGAAAAAATGCAATTTGTTACCACGAAGCATGATGATATCCATCAACTACCTCTTGTGTCACCCTCTCTACCTCATAGATTGTAAGCTCTTGCGAGCAGAGCCCTCAGTCCCATTGTGTGAAATGACGTTCTTTGTTATGTATCTGTCTGTATTTGAACCCTACAAATTGCACAGTGCTGCGGAATATGTTAAGATAAGATAAGATAATCCTTTAATAGTCCCACATTGGGGAAATTTCAGCATGTTAAAGTAGCATAGTAATACAGATACAGGATAATACACAGTAATATATTACAGACGTAGACACAGATAAGCTGAGAAGAGAAGATATACTAGGAGTCCATAGCAGCTAAGGAAAAACGGAAGAGAAAGAGAGAGACCTCATGGTCATCGTCATAATCATTAGTTCTCTGTGCAGAGTGATCTTCGCTTGGTCTGATGTAGATTATACAGCCTGGTCGCAGTTGGAAGGAAGGACTTGCGATAGCGCTCCTTCTCACACTTGGGGTGAAGCAGACGGTCACTTACAGTGCTGCCAAGTCCCATCAGGGTCCCATACATGGGGTGTGATTTGTTCTCCCGCATGGAAGTCACCACAGACAGTATCCTTCTGTCACTCACCACCTGTACTGGGTCCAAGGGGCTCCCCAGGACAGAGCTGGCCCTCCTGATTAGCCTGTCAAGTCTATTTCTGTCCCTGGTTGATATACTGCTCCCCCAGCAGGCCACACCAAAAAAGATGGCTGAGGCAACCACAGAGTTGAAGAAGGCCCTAAGAAGTGCCCCCTGGACTCCGAAGGCCCTCAGCCTCCTGAGCAGGTAGAGTCTGCTGTGGCCCTTTCTGTGCAGCACCTCCAGGTGATCAGCCCAGTCTAGTTTATTGTTGAGGATCGCGCCTAGATACCTATAGGTCCTGACTATCTCAATACATGTTCCTTAGATCTCCACTGGGGTCGGAGCACCTCTCCGTTTACTAAAGTCCACCACCATCTCCTTGGTCTTCCCAGCATTAATCCTGAGCTGGTTCTGCTGGCACCATTCAACAAAATCCCGTTTTAAGTCTCTGTATTCCCTATCGTCGCCATCAGTGATAAGGCCGACTATAGCAGAGTCATCGGAGTACTTCTGTAAGTAACAGCTGGATGAGTTGTGCCTGAAGTCAGCAGTGTACAGTGTGAAGAGGAATGGGGCAAGAACTGTACCTTGAGGTGCCCCCGTACTACAGATCACAGTGTCAGACACACCGTCTTGGGCTCTCACATACTGAGGGCGGTTTTTCAGGTAGTCTAGTATCCAGTTGGACAGGTGATGGTCCACACCACCAAGGTTCAGCTTCTCCCTCAGTAGCCCTGGCTGAATGGTGTTGAACGCACTGGAGAGATCAAAGAACATTATTCTCACAGTGTTCCTGGGTTTCTCCAGGTGAGAGAGAGCTCTATGAAGAAGGTGGATGATGGCGTCATCTACCCCAATGCCTGGCCGATAGGAAAACTGTAGGGGGTCCAGAGCGGAGCTCACTAGGGGGCGTAGGTGTGTCAGGACCAGTCTCTCTAGGATCTCTATCAGGTGGGATGTCAGTGCTACAGGTCGGTAGTCATTGTAGTCCATCAGGTTGGGTTTCTTTGGGACTGGTACCACGCAAGATGTTTTCCACAGTTGAGGTACCACTCCCAGCTTTAGACTCATATTGTACATGTGCGTAATAATTCCACACAGCTGGTCACTGCACATTTTAAGAACTCTTGCGCTTATACCATCAGGTCCTCTCGCTTTGTCTGCTTTAATCTTCTTCATTTCCTTACACACTAGAGACTCCTGCAGGGTCAGTTAGTCATATTGCAGTTTACCACCGGTCGGTGGAATATGTTGGTGCTATATAAATAAATTGTATTATTTATTATTATATATTATATCCAGATTCGATGCAGATGGAATATTTCCTGAAATTTGGATCGAATTCCACTTTGTCAGCTTCAATTCACTCATCTCTAGCACTGGGTAAAAGGATATATGTATTTATGTATATTTTTAGCTGACTGCTTAAATAGGTTTTAATGAAGTTAAAAATAACGTCAACGCCCCAAAATAGAATGAGATGCCCAATATGCCCGCTATCTGGCGCTCGGGCTATATGTCGCGGCGTCACCTGACAGCCTTGTTGTGCTCCGGCTCCCTCAGGCTTGTGATTTACTTTCTAACTAGATTAGAACAATTGATAAGTGAAGAGAGCGGTTATGTCAAACCAGCCTGCTCTGTATTTTCCATTACTGCCTGAAAACAAATGTGGAAACAGCAGAGCTACATAATATCACATTGTATATTGTTTTTTGTTTTTTTTTATTATTCGCTGCTAGTTCCCTGAGATTTTCCAATGTAATATTATTACTAAAGCGCTGATAGAAACAACACAATTCTGTCTCTTGTACACAGGTTTCCGAATGTGCCCACAGCTGATAAATAGTCACTCAGAAGGCAGCGGAATGGAGGTTGATATATACAAAGGAACACATGGTTGTCTCAGACTTATCATTGGCTACAATATCCAACGAAAGAATAGAAATGACCCTACTGGGGCTAAATCCCTGGGTTCACAGATTATAAATAACCATCACACAAAGCCTGGTTTAATTATTTTATTAATTGAGTTTTAGTTTCCACTAGTAAAGGTACGGGCGCTTGCGTTTTCCAACAAATAACGAATTTGTTACTATAATAAAACCGATCCTGGAAGCCATATATTTTATTCACTAATAATATAATAAACTGGTTCATTCCAATAAAATGCAACATAGGAAAATGAAAATCTTCTGCGGTGCTATAATATTCCGCCGTCGTCTTCCATTTCGCATTCGAGCCCAGATAATCTTACTATGGTCTCCAGTCATTGTGCATGTCATCTGTATATTAGGGTACAGTTCTCTGTCCATGTCTGACTACTTTCTCCCATCCGTCATTGGATAAGAATTGGGCTACCGACTACCATTTTTGACACTACAACACTGTAGGGGACTGTAGGGTTATAGGTTGGACTTGATTGATTGATGTCTTCATCCAATCTCATCTACTATGTAACTATGTAACTATATGGTCATCAAATCCTTCTGAAAAAGGAATGTTTGGCTGACGTTACTGGATGTGCATGGTCACATTAAAGCCAGGGCTACAATGTGACTTTTTGTAGCGCTACTGATTGATTTTAACTATTGAGTGAGACCTGCAGTCCACAAGATGGCAATCTGTATAACACAATGCATTTATCTGGGTTGTGGGGGAAGTGTAATGGTTAAATTCAATTATCACAGTGTAGCCATAGCCTTGGGCTAACTCCTATAAAGTAATAAGAATTAATGTCTACAATAGAGATACTATAGATAACCAATAGTAGTATGTCTCACTAAAGATATTGTGTAATATTATATTTCTACTACAGATAATTTGTAGTATTATGTCTTTGCTACGGATAGTATACAATATTGTGTCTCTCTACAGACAACTTGTAATGTTATGTCTCGACTACAGATTATTTATAAAATTATGTCTCTGACACAGATAATATATAATATGATTTCTCTGATACTGATATTGCCTAATGGTGTATGTCTACTACAGATAACTTGTGCAGAGTACAGGTAACCTGTAATATAATATTATGTTTATACTACAAGTAACCTGTAATATTTTGTCTATACTACAAGTAACCTGTAATATTTTGTCTATACTACAAGTAACCTGTAATATTATGTCTATACTACAAATAACCTGTAATATTATGTCTATACTACAAGTAACCGGTAATATTATGTCTATACTAAAAGTAACCTATAATATTATGTCTATACTGCAAATAACCTGTAATATTATGTCTATACTACAAGTAACCGGTAATATTATGTCTATACTAAAAGTAACCTGTAATATTATGGCTATACTGCAAGTAACCAGTAATATTATGTCTATACTACACGTAACCTGTAATATTATGTCTATACTACAAGTAACCTGTAATATTATGTCTATACTACAAGTAACCTGTAATATTATGTCTATACTACAAGTAACCGGTAATATTATGTCTATACTACAAGTAACCTGTAATATTATGGCTATACTGCAAGTAACCAGTAATATTATGTCTATACTACACGTAACCTGTAATATTATGTCTATACTACAAGTAACCTGTAATATTATGTCTATACTACAAGTAACCGGTAATATTATGTCTATACCACAAGTAACCTGTAATATTATGTCTATACTACAAGTAACTGGTAATATTATGTCTATACTACAAGTAACCTGTAATATTATGTCTATACAACAAGTAACCTGTAATATTATGTCTATACTACAAGTAACCAGTAATATTATGTCTATACTACAAGTAACCAATAATATTATGTCTATACTACAAGTAAGCTGTAATATTATGTCTATACTACAAGTAACCTGTAATATTATGTCTATACTACAAGTAACCGGTAATATTATGTCTATACCACAAGTAACCTGTAATATTATGTCTATACTACAAGTAACCTGTAATATTAGGTCTATACTACAAGTAACCTGTAATATTATGTCTATACTACAAGTAACCGGTAATATTATGTCTATACTACAAGTAACCTGTAATATTATGTCTATACTACAAGTAACCTGTAATATTATGTCTATACTACAAGTAACCTGTAATATTATGTCTATACTACAAGTAACCTGTAATATTATGTCTATACTACAAGTAACCTGTAATATTATGTCTATACCACAAGTAACCTGTAATATTATGTCTATACTACAAGTAACCTGTAATATTATGTCTATACTACAAGTAACCTGTAATATTATGTCTATACTACAAGTAACCTGTAATATTATGCCTGTACTACAAGTAACCTATAATATTATGTCTATACTGCAAATAACCTGTAATATTATGTCTATACTACAAGTAACCTGTAATATTATGTCTATACTACAAGTAACCTGTAATATTATGCCTGTACTACAAGTAACCTATAATATTATGTCTATACTGCAAATAACCTGTAATATTATGTCTATACTACAAGTAACCTGTAATATTATGTCTATACTACAAGTAACCTGTAATATTATGTCTATACTGCAAATAACCTGTAATATTATGTCTATACTACAAGTAACCTGTAATATTATGTCTATACTACAAGTAACCTGTAATATTATGCCTGTACTACAAGTAACCTATAATATTATGTCTATACTGCAAATAACCTGTAATATTATGTCTATACTACAAGTAACCTGTAATATTATGTCTATACTACAAGTAACCTGTAATATTATGTCTATACTGCAAATAACCTGTAATATTATGTCTATACTACAAGTAACCTGTAATATTATGTCTATACTACAAGTAACCTGTAATATTATGTCTATACTACAAGTAACCTGTAATATTATGTCTATACTACAAGTAACCTGTAATATTATGTCTATACTACAAGTAACCTGTAATATTATGTCTATACTACAAGTAACCTGTAATATTATGTCTATACTACAAGTAAACTGTAATATTATGTCTGTACTACAAGTAACCTGTAATATTATGTCTATACTGCAAATAACCTGTAATATTATGTCTATACTACAAGTAACCTGTAGTATTATGTCTATACTACAAGTAAGGGGGCCTTCGCACCTTTGCTCGATCTCCGGTTTGTGCATTCTGCCTGGTTTCCGTCTTCAGCTCCAGTGAAACTGGACAGGGGATGGAAACCCAGCGGTCAGTTTTAAAACCCATCCACTTGAATGAGTTTGTAAAGGTGATCATGCGCATCTTCTGCCTGTCCGCGGGGAAACCTTTTTTTTTTTTTTAACTGGACACAAAGTCCTGTTTGTCCGACATTGCGTCTGGCTAAAAAAAATGGTTTCTCCGCAGACAGACCGCAGGCGGACACAGGCAGTCAATTTTATAAACCATTCAAGTGAATGGGCTTTAAAACTGATGACTGGGTTTCTGTCCCCTGTCCAATTTCACTGGGGCTGAAGACGGAAACCCGACAAATGCACAGATCGGATGTCAGGCGCAAGTGTGAACCCCCCTAACTTGTAATATTATGTCTATACTACAAGTAATATGTAATATTATATTAAAGGTTAAAAGTAAAGCAATCAAATTGTCAAATCCACTCCTAACTTTTAATGAGTGACTACTACTACCTTGAAGGATCCCTAAGAGAAACCTAAATAGAATCTCTCCCAGAGATGTCATATGATGTCTCACTTACACACACATTGTAATATTATTTCTTTACAGACAAAAATTCTACTGATGCAAGGATAGATTTATTTTGGTCATGTTCTGTCAGTGCAGAGAACTTTAGGACAATTGCACGGTATATATGTAATTCCGTAATAACAGACATAAGATGTAAGATGATAGGTAAGGAAGAAATCCAGCGTCTCCAGGAACTTGTTAAAAATAAATCTTTATTTCTTCATCTTAAAAAAAGCTTTGACAGCATACCGAAGATGGCAAGTACTCCAACATGGAACTTTCAGTCTGCCATGGAGAGGGACCTCGGGACCCTAAGGGATTCTATTAATCATAGCAATAAGCGACAAAGAAACAATTTAAATTATAGAGAAAAACAGGCACTAAAAACATTAAGAGAACAAAAAGCATTAGTTTTTTTAAAAAAACAGACAAAGATGGGAAAATAGCAGTGATGGATAAACAATTTTATAGAGAAGGGTGTCTAAAAATATTAAAAGACAGTACCACATATCGCAAGTTAGAAAATGACCCTACTCAGGAGTTTATGACTTCCTTAAGGGGATTAGTGGATGAGGGAGTATGTTGCGGTATATTTTCTAGGGAACAATCAAAACATCTTATACCTGAATTTCTTGTTAATGCAATTTTCCACGGAGTCCCTAAGACGCATAAAAATGAAATACCTGTCCCTTTTCGACCCATTGTAGCCGGAATCGGGTCACTAAACGAAAAATTATGTTCATGGCTTGATTTACTATTACAGCCATTAGTGTCCCGAATGCCAGGGTACATCCAGGATACTAAAATGTTATTAAATACAATTGATAAAATTAGGTGGGAAGACAAATTTTCCTGGATAACCAGCGACATCCAGGCTTTATATTCAAACATCCCACATACTGTTGCAATCAAAGCCTTGTCTTTTCATTTAGAACATTACAGCCGATATTCTGATATACTGAAAGAATATATTATAGAAGTGACATCATATTTGTTAACACACAACTTTTTTCTTTTTGATAGAGAATACTATTTGCAAATTAAAGGCGCTCCAATGGGAGCGCCTTTCTCACCTTCTATAGCGAACTTAGTGTTGGGGTGGTGGGAGGAAAAACAGATCTATTCTATTACTAACCCATTCCATAAGGAGTTGGTGTGGTACGGGAGGTACATAGACGACGTCCTCATGATTTGGCAGGGGTCGTCTATGTCCGTACCAGATCTAATCTCCTATTTCAATCAAAATGAGATAGGCCTTAAATTTACTTTCTCTCACCACCCCACAAATATATCCTTTTTGGATGTGAGCCTTATTGGCAACACCAAGGAGGCAAGAATCGATACTAGCATTTATCGTAAAGAGCTAGCAGGGAATACATTATTGATGGCTGACAGCCATCACCCGGCTCATACCATTAAGTCAATTCCTATTGGAGAACTTATCCGAACGCGACGTACATGTTCCACTGAAAAAAGCTATAGGGAACAACGAGATATCACAGTAGACAGGTTAAAAAATCGGGGTTACCCGGGATGGACTTTGAATCGAGCCATTAAAATCGTGGATAATAAAACTCGAAAGTCATTATTGGAGGTTAAAACAAATAAAAATAAAAATATTACAACTCCCAATAGAGTAGTTTTTTCCACGCCTTTTAGTAGGCAGTACAATCAAATAAAACAAATATTCAATCAGAATATCCCAATATTATATCAAGACCCGGCAACTTATAATATATTGAATAGAGGGGTACAATGTGTAGCAAAAAGAGGTCGAACATTAGGAGATATTTTATCTCCAAGTTTGTTCGTGAATGATGACCACCAAAAAAAGTCGGAAACATGGCTAAAAATTAAGGGCTTCCACAAATGTGGAATGCCCCGCTGTAATATGTGTAACTATGCTAAGAAAACACAAATTTTTACAAACTCGGAAGGTAACAGATTGCATCATATAAATCAATTTTTAAATTGTATGAGTCATCATATAATATACTAGAGGGAGGACCCGGCTTCGCACGGGTATATTACATTTTATGTTTGTGTAGTGGCCCCATAAGAATTGTCCAGTTTTGCACTGATGTATTTTGTATGTGGTTTGTGTGTATGTCCATAAGCGTCATGTGATTATGTGTATCTCATTTTGAATGTCAGTGAAAAACCTGTGATCAGTTGTTATGGATACCTGGAGTAAAGCTGTATCTAATCCTTCCCTATGTAGTACTGTGTTTAAATGCAAGTATCTAATCCTACGGCATGCGGTACTGTGTACGGTGTACTGTGTGCAGATGTGTGTATCTAATCCTATGGCGTGTACAACTGTGTGAAGACACGTGTATCTAATCCTCCCCTGTGTGGTATTGTGTGAAGAGGCGCGTATCTAATCCTACGGCGTGTGGAACTGTGTGTAGACGCGCGTATCCAATCCCCCAGCATGTGGTACTGTGTGCAGACGCGCGTATCTAATCCTATGGCATGTGGTACTGTGTGTAGATGCGCGTATCTATTCCTCCCCCGTGTGGTACTGTGTGCAGACGTGCGTATCTAATCCTCCCCCGTGTGGTACTGTGTGCAGACGCGCGTATCTAATCCTCCCCCGTGTGGTACTGTGTGCAGATGCGCGTACCTAATCCTCCCCCGTGTGGTACTGTGTGCAGACGCGCGTATCTAATCCTCCCCCGTGTGGTACTGTGTGCAGATGCGCGTACCTAATCCTCCCCCGTGTGGTACTGTGTGCAGACGCGCGTATCTAATCCTCCCCCGTGTGGTACTGTGTGCGGAGACGCGTATCTAATTCTCTGACTTGTGGTACTGTTTGCAGAGGCATGTATCTAATCCTCCAAAGTGTGGTACTGTGTGCACACACACATATCTAATCCTCCCCTGTGTGGTATTGTGTGAAGAGGCGCGTATCCAATCCTTCGGCGTGTGTAACTATGTGTAGATGCGCGTATCTAATCCTTTGGCATGTGGAACGTGTGCAGACGCACGTATCAAATCCTTCAGTGTGTGGAACTGTGTGCAGAAGTGCGTATTTAATCCTCTGGTGTGTGGGACTGTGTGCAGACCCGTGTATCTAATTCTACGGCATGTGGTACTGTGTGTAGACACGCGTATCTAATCCTATGGCGTGTACAACTGTGTGAAGACACGTGTATCTAATCCTCCCCTTTATAGTATTGTGTGAAAAGGCACGTATCTAATCCTACGGCATGTGGTACTGTGTGCAGACGTGTGTATCTAATCCTATGGTGTGTACAACTGTGTGAAGACATATGTATCTAATCCTCCCCTGTGTGGTATTGTGTGAAGAGGCGCGTATCTAATCCTACGGAGTGTGGAACTGTGTGCAGACGCGTATATCCAATCCCCCGGCATGTGGTACTGTGTGCAGACGCACGTATCTAATCCTACGGTGTGTGGAACTGTGTGTAGACGCGCGTATCCAATCCCCCGGCATGTGGTACTGTGTACAGACGCGCGTATCTAATCCTATGGCATGTGGTACTGTGTGCAGACGCGCGTATCTAATCCTACTGCATGTGGTACTGTGTGCAGACGCGTGTATCTAATCCTATGGCGTGTACAACTGTGTGCAGACGCGCGTATCTAATCCTCTCGAGTGTGGAACTGTGTGTAGACGCGTGTATCTAATCCTAAGGCCTGTGGTACTCTGTGCAGACGCGTGTATCTAATCCTATGGCGTGTACAACTGTGTGAAGACACGTGTATCTAATCCTCCCCTGTGTGGTACTGTGTGCAGACGCGTGTATGTAATCCTATGGCATGTGGTACTGTGTGTAGACGCGCGTATCTAATCCTCTGGAGTGTGGAACTGTGTGTAGACATGTGTAGCTAATCCTACGGCATGTGGTACTCTGTGCAGACGTGCGTATCTAATCCTCTGGAGTGTGGAACTGTGTGTAGACGCCTGTATCTAATCCTTCGGCATGTGGAACCGTGTGCAGACGCACTTATCTAATCCTTCAGTGTGTGGAACTGTGTGCAGAAGTGCGTATTTAATCCTCTGGTCTGTGGGACTGTGTGCAGACCCGTGTATCTAATCCTCTAACATGTGACACTGTGTGCTGATCTGTGTATCTAATCCTCTGGCGTGTGATACTGTGTGCTGATCTGTGTATCTAATCCTCTGATGCGTGTATCTCAGTTTGGATATCAGTGTTGTATTGTGCATGTGGAGTGACCGTGTGTATTGCAGTTGGAATATGAGTGAAAGTCTTGCAGGTTTGTATTGGCTAAGGGGGGGGGCACTGTGTTTGGAATGCTGTATCTCAGCAACGGTACGTCCAAGCGAGTTGGAGTCTCGTCTTAAACCTTCCCGGATACCTGAAGTATCTCTGTACCAAATTTGGTGAAGATCGGTCCAGTCGTTTGGTTCGCATTAGAGCACAGACAGACAGACAGACAGACAGAAATTCATTTTTATAATATAGGGAGATATAGTGGAATGTACTGCATGCAATTTGAGTTATGTCGGCTGTTCCATCCGTAATGTTAAGACAAGAGTGTCTGAGCATATTCAGGATAGCTCTAAAAGGAAAGAAAACATGTCGGGTGTTTCCCGACATTTTTCAGAAATTCATGCGGGAGATACTTCAACACTAATGTACTATGCTATAGAAAAAATACCAAAGCCCATTAGGGGCGGAAATTGGCGTAAGAGGTTATTAACCCGTGAAGCGTATTGGATAGTTACACTTAATACACGACACCCTCACGGGTTAAACATACGTTCAGATGTATCTTACATCTATTAAAATAAACATTCTTATTATACCTAAAGATGTACACTTACCTGGTGATGAGTTAGTTTCTGGGTATAGGTCCAAAGATATAACTATATAGATCTAGGGACCCTCGCTTGCATTAAATCTCCGATCATGTGATGCAGGGGGGAGTGTAGACCTATCAGGTGCCTAGTCACATGATGGGTCATGTGTATAAACTTATGGAAGAAACGGCTCCTAGTAAACCCAGTATCTCCTCATGGAATATGATTAAAAGAATACCATTGAGACAGGTTAGAACATACGAAGCTAGCAAGATCATGTCAGGAGATTATATATTTAATCTGTATAATAAGTAGAACGATCAAGGAATGATAAGTGACATATGTGATATATACCAAAAATGTAAATATGTCCAGGGATATGGTTGGTTTGTTTGTCCCAATGATATTATCATAATCATTTAAATATGTATTAACAAGGACACACAACAAATACAATGTTATATAGACATTTTGTTTATTATAGTAGAGATGGCAAGTATGACGTACTACATGGACTTAATAGTTTTAAGGGGTGGGGTTTTTAATTAATCACAGTTTAAAACACCTGCAAAGTAAGCCCTCAGTATGCCATGACGAAGGAACCGAAGTAGTTCCGAAACGCGTAGCTCATACAATAAGTCCCATGTTGGAGTACTTCCCATCTTCGGTATGCTGTCAAAGCTTTTTTTAAGATGAAGAAATAAAGATTTATTTTTAACAAGTTCCTGGAGACGCTGGATTTCTTCCTTACCTATCGTCTTTATCCAGTGGATTAAAGTCCGTCCACGTCCGAGCAGCCTGGGAACCATTTTCCATACATCACGAAGGGTGAGCTGGATATTCGGTTTTCTACATAAGATGTAAGATGTAGCTCCTGCATCTGGGAGGCTTGTAATTTTATCTGATGGGACCGGATAATTCTAGCTGTCCTGAATACAACTCTTTCATTTGTGGTGATGATCATATATTCTGCCTAAGATGGAAAAGATATGTGATGAATGTTAACCATGTCGATTTATTATCTTGAATTTTTTTTTCTTTTTAATTAATTTATTGCATTAAATTGGAAAATGTGCATGTTTTAATCAAAACATTGCAGTCCCGGAGTTCCAGATAGCAGGTGTAGGGAACAGTAGGATGTTCAAACCTCCTAATCTAAAGACATTTCCCTGTAATTGTATTTTCCATACATTCAGCGAGCAACAAGCATGGAATTCTGTAGAACAGATATGAGGAGCTAGAGTGATTCCTCACACATCCTGGATGGCTGACAGCAGAGATTTACTGTTCTATTGAGATATGATTTACACATCCGAATTCACACATGGAAAATTAAATTAGTACCAGCAGCAACTATTTGTACAAAATGGCTTGTTTTTCCGGATCAGATTCCCTTTCCCCGCTGTGCTAGATCTCTTTATACCAATGGCACTTAGCTGAGACAGTAAGATAAACAGCTGCTCTTTTCTGCCAGAGGGATGAGTAGGACATTGGCATCACTGGGATCACACAATCTTCTGTATCGAGCCGCATTCATACACACAGCTTGGGTGTGACTGGACCAAGAGTAAGTTAACATGTTCCAAAACGAAGTGGGTTGTAGCGGTTGGATAATTGATACCGTGCATCATGGCCATGTCAATAAAGAGGCTGAGCAAGGAGACCGGGCTGAGGCAGAGAATGTAATGACCTTGAATTAAACTGTTCATTCTTATTAATTGCTTGTGCTCTAAGCTGTATGTGGTTGACTGTGTTATAGACAGTCTGTGTCACCAGCAAAGAAAAGATAGTGCTTGTGTACCAGCCGTAATAGCCTTGTGTTTCAATCACCGAGTCCTTGTACATAGATGGAATGCTCATAAATACCAATACTACTACTACTACTCCTACTGCTACTAATAATACTACTACTAATATTACTACTACTGCTACTAATACTACTACTACTACTATTAGTACTTCTACTATTATTATTACTACTACTACTACTACTACTACTACTGCTACTAATACTAATACTACAAATATTATTACTAATACTACTGCTACTACTACTATTATTCCTACTAATACTATTGCTACTACTATTACTAATATTAGTACTTCTACTACTAATATTATTATTACTACTACTACTACTGCTACTAATACTAATACTACAAATATTATTACTAATACTACTACTACTACTACTCCTACTGCTACTAATACTACTGCTACTAATAATACTACTACTAATATTACTACTACTGCTACTAATACTACTACTACTACTATTAGTACTTCTACTATTATTACTACTACTACTACTACTACTGCTACTAATACTAATACTACTATTGCTACTACTACTACTAATATTAGTACTTCTACTACTAATATTATTATTACTACTACTACTACTGCTACTAATAATAATTCTACAAATATTATTACTAATACTACTGCTACTACTACTATTATTCCTACTAATAGTACTGCTACTACTACTGCTACTAATACTACAAATATTATTACTAATACTACTGCTACTACTACTATTATTCCTACTAATACTAATGCTACTAATACAAATATTACTACTAATACTACTGGTCCTACTACTACTGTCACCACCACCACTACTACTACTACTAATACAACTACTATTACTACTACTGCCACTACTACAACTACTACTACTTCTGCTATTACTACTACTACTACTACTACTACTAATAATAATAATAATACTGCTACTGATACCACTATTACTACTACTACTGCTACTACTACTACTACTACTAATACTACTACTTCTCTACTGATACCACTACTACTAGTAGTACTAATACTACTGCTGCTACATACTACATACATTTTTTTTTCACCCTGCGCCTGCCTAGAGTGTGGCTGCATGTGTTTACAGCTGCTGAAACTAAACTGATCTTTCTCTATCCCGTCCTTTTTTGTTCACTTTTTTCTATTACTATAAAGAGTATTAGTATAAGAACTTACCATGGGCTGGAATTTGATGCAGAAACTCTTATAAAGAAATCCTTTTTGAGCCTTTTTGTCTGAAGCATGCCTCCACACAGACAAGGAAGACTGGTTTACACTAAGGAGACACTATTACACCTTAGAAGCATGCTGCAGGACAAGCTGGACAAGCATGCTCTTACCATCCCCCACGAACTAATAAGGAGACTTAGAAAACGCAGAAAACGCAGAAAACGAGCCGGCATACTGAGACGCGAAGGAAGAAAACGCAAAAAGCATGTGATCCCGTCCATCATTATGGGGAATGTGAGATCAATTGTGAATAAGATGGATGAACTGACAGCACTGACCAGACATCAACAGGAGTTTTGTGAGTGCAGTATGATGCTGTTTACAGAGACTTGGCTTACTGAAATCACTCCGGACATACTTGCCTCCGTGGAGGGCTTCAAACTTCTTCGGGCGGACAGAACACTGGAGAGCGGTAAGCGAATAGGCGGAGGAATTGCAATATTTGTCAATGAGAGATGGTGTAATCCAGGACATATTGTGGTTAAGAAACAATTGTGTGGAAAGGATATTGAACTGCTAGCCGTGGGCATGAGACCTTTTTACCTGCCAAGGGAACTATCACATGTTATTGTACTAGCTGCCTATGTCCCCCCCTCTGCTAAAGCTGACGCTGCCTGTGAAGTCCTCCATGCTGTTGTGAGTGAGCTGCAATCATCTCACCCCCATGCCCTGCTCCTAGTGTCTGGAGACTTCAACCATGTCTCAGCATCCACTCTACCAGGCTTCACACAGTATGTAACCTGCCATACAAGAGACAACAAGACGCTGGACTTGCTCTTTGCCAATGTAAGGGATGCATATAACTCATCTGCCCTACCACCCCTAGGCAGATCAGATCACAACCTGGTACATCTGCGACCCACATACATTCCACTGGTGCACAGAGAACCGGCGGTTACCCGTACCGTGAAGATTTGGTCAGAGGGAAGTGTCGAGTCTCTAAGGGACTGCTTTGATATAACTTTATGGGAAGTGTTTCAAGACTCATTTCCAGAGGACATTGAGGGACTCACACATTGCATAACGGACTACATTAATTTCTGTGTGGACAGCACGGTACCAACTAGGAAGGTGAGGTGTTTCTCCAATAACAAACCATGGATTAACTCTGAGATTAAAACTCTCCTCAAGCAAAAAAAGAGAATTTTTAGGTCTGGGGACAAAGATGGCCTGGGGGCGGTTCAGAAACAGCTGAGACAATTAATCAGAGAAGGGAAAGCCAACTACAGACGGAAGATGGAGCTACAGATGGGGGAGGGTAGAATCTCTGAGGTGTGGGACAGCCTTAAGGCAATTTCAGGACACAAGGAAAAGACAAGGCACCGAACAGTAGGGGACAGGAAGTGGCTTAACGAGCTTAATCTATTCTTCAATAGATTCGACTCCAAGCAAATGCTCCCCCCACCAGCATGTCAGCCAACCGCCCTCCCCTCACACACCAAGACCCAACCCCCACCGACCTGCGGTCAACTGCAATCTGACTATCTGATCCTGCAGGAGTCTCAGGTGTGTAAGGAAATGAAGAATATTAGAGCGAACAAAGCGGGGGGACCTGATGGTATAAGCGCAAGAGTTCTTAAAATGTGCAGTGACCAGCTGTGTGGTATTATAACGCACATGTACAATATGAGCCTGAAGCTGGGGGTGGTACCTCAACTGTGGAAAACATCTTGCGTGGTACCAGTCCCAAAGAAACCCAACCCGATGGGCTACAATGACTACCGACCTGTAGCACTGACATCACACCTAATGAAGGTCCTAGAGAGACTGGTCCTGACACACCTACGCCCCCTAGTGAGCTCCGCTCTGGACCCCCTCCAGTTTGCCTACCGGCCAGGCATTGGGGTAGATGACGCCATCATCCACCTTCTTCACAGAGCTCTCTCTCACCTGGAGAAACCCGGGAACACTGTGAGAATAATGTTCTTTGATTTCTCCAGTGCGTTCAACACCATTCAGCCAGGGCTACTGAGGGAGAAGCTGAACCTTGGTGGTGTGGACCATCACCTGTCCAACTGGATCTTAGACTACCTGACAAACCGCCCTCAGTATGTGAGAGCCCAGGACTGTGTGTCTGACACTGTGATCTGTAGTACGGGGGCACCTCAAGGTACAGTTCTTGCCCCATTCCTCTTCACACTGTACACTGCTGACTTCAGGCACAACTCATCCAGCTGTTACTTACAGAAGTACTCCGATGACTCTGCTATAGTCGGCCTTATCACTGATGGCGATGATAGGGAATACAGAGACTTGTTGAATGGTGCCAGCAGAACCAGCTCAGGATTAATGCTGGGAAGACCAAGGAGATGGTGGTGGACTTTAGTAAACGGAGAGGTGCTCCGACCCCGGTGGAGATCCAAGGAACATGTATTGAGATAGTCAGGACCTATAAGTACCTGGGCGTGCTCCTCAATAACAAACTAGACTGGGCTGATCACCTGGAGGCGCTGCACAGAAAGGGCCACAGCAGACTCTACCTGCTCAGGAGGCTGAGGGCCTTCGGAGTCCAGGGGACACTTCTTAGGGCCTTCTTCAACTCTGTGGTTGCCTCAGCCATCTTTTTCGGTGTGGCCTGCTGGGGAAGCAGTATATCAACCAGGGACAGAAATAGACTTGACAGGCTGATCAGGAGGGCCAGCTCTGTCCTGGGGAGCCCCTTGGACCCAGTACAGGTGGTGGGTGACAGAAGGATACTGTCTGTGGTGACCTCCATGCGGGGGAACAAATCCCACCCCATGTATGGGACCCTGATGGGACTTGGCAGCACTGTAAGCGACCGTCTGCTTCACCCCAAGTGTGAGAAGGAGCGCTATCGCAGGTCCTTCCTTCCAACCGCGACCAGGCTGTATAATCTACATCAGACCAAACGAAGAGCTCTCCGCACAGAGAACTAATGATTATGAGGATGACCATGAGGTCTTCCTCTTTCTCTTCTGTTTTTCCTTAGCTGCCATGGACTCCTAGTATATCTTCTCTTCTCAGCTTATCTGTGTCTACGTCTGTAACATATTACTCTGTATTATCCTGTATCTGTATTACTATGCTGCTGTAACACGCTGAAATTTCCCCAAGGTGGGACTATTAAAGGATTATCTTACTACTACTGCTGCTACTACTACTACTACCACTACTACTGCTACTGATACCACTACTACTAATATTACTGTTACCACTACTACTACTACTAATACTACTACTACTACTTCTACTGCTACTAATATTACTACTACTGATACCACTACTACTAGTAGTACTAATACTACTGCTGCTACTTACTACTACTGTTACTGATACCACCACTACTACTACTACTATTTCTAGTACTACTTATACCACTACTTCTACTACTACTACTACTACTAGTAGTATTAATAGTACTAATACTACTAATACTACCACTACTACTAATACTACTACTACTGCTACTACTACTGCTACTTATACCACTACTACTACTACTACTACTACTACTGCTACTTCTACCACCACTACTACTACTAATATTATTGTTACCACTACTACTACTACTACTGATACCACTACTACTAATACTACTGCTACTACTAATACTACTACTACTGCTACTGATACCACTAGTACTACTAATACTACTGCTACTACTGCTACTAATAATATTACTGATAGTACTACAGCGGTTTTACCTACTACTACTGATGCTAGTGCTTTTACTACTACTGCTAATACTACTGCTACTACTACAACTACTCCTACTAACATATTATATAAGATATTTATGCTTAAAAGTTATATGGTAGCTTTAGATAAAACTGGAAATGTATTGTTTGCCCAAGTTACGGATAGTCTTCTGTATTCTTTATCTTATTGGGGTCCTTGAGAAGGAAAATAATATACACAAAAATACATACAATATACTGTAGGAAGTCTAAAGATAAAATTTTAATCCATTATCAATTATCAAGTGATTGGGTTTTAAAGCTGACCGCTGGGTTCCGTCCCCTATCCAGTTTTCCCAGGGATTAGGACGAAAACCTGGTGGAATGCATACACCAGACACCAAGTGCAAGTGTGAACAAAGCATAAGGCTGAGGCTCCATGTTGCAGAAACGCAGCTTTTTGTTATTACAGATTTTTTCTGTATTTTTCTGATCCAAAGCCAAGATTGGCTGCAAAAGGAATAGGAAATATTTAGAAACTTCTCATACTTCTCCCTTCTGCTCAATACATTCCTGCCCTTGGGTCAAAAAAGCAGCAAAACCTGCATCATAAAAAGTTGCTTTTTTTGCAAGGTGGGACCTCAGTCTTAGGCTGAGGCCCCAAGTTGCAGAAACACAGCTTTTTTTTGTTGTTGCAGATTTTGTTGCGGTTTTTGAGCCAAAGCAAGGAGTGGATTGAGCAGATGGTAGAAGTATAAGAACTTCTTATATATTTCCTATTCCTTTTGTTGCCATTCTTGCCTTTGGCTCAAAAAAAGCAACAAAATCTGCAACAAAAAAAGCTGCGTGTCCGCAACACGTCAAAATACACATCAAAATACAAGTCAAAATACACGTGTAAAATGTCATTGAAGTCAATGGGAGTCTTATTTTTACACGTGTATTTTTACACACGCGTTTACGCCGTGTGAACGGGCCCTTAGGGGGCATTCACACTACGTAACGCCAGCGTGTATCACAGCCGTACAAACCGGCATTACAGCAGGGCTGCCGAACACTTCCCATTCATTTCTATGGGAGCCAGCATGCGAGCGCTCCCCATAGAAATGAATGGGCTGCTTCTTTCACTGCGAGCAGTCCCATTGAAGTGAATGGGAAGTGCCGGCGTGTACGGCTCGGCATGAGCAGAGCTTGCCGTATACGCCGGCACTTCCCATTCACTTCAATGGGACTGCTCACAGTGAAAGAAGCATCCCATTCATTTCTATAGGGAGCGCTCGCATGCCAGCTCCCATAGAAATGAATGGGAAGTGTTCGGCAGCCCTGCTGTACGGCTGTGATACACGCTGGCGTTACGTAGTGTGAATGCCCCCTTAGACAGGTTTCACACAACCTGTGATTCTTGGTCCACGTGTGTTCCAGATTTACTGGCCTGAACAGACTTATGGTTATCTATGATGTTAGGATTCCCTGCCTCACTGCGACCTACTATCATATACTTTATTCAGTACATTGGGGGAGGCAAGGATTCCTAGAATCATAGATAACTGGTGTCCAGGTAGGTAAATCTGACAGACCAAGTTTCACGGCTGAAACTCGGTTGCGTGAAAGCAGCCTTAGGCCTTTAACTTATCTATTAAAATATTATTAATAAATTCTTTTTCATAAATCACATCAGCTAAGAGAAAAGCAACCATCTGTTGTTTTATCATGCACATATGGTCCTTAGATCTGCAATCCATTCTAGTTACTAAAGGGTAGGCCTAAACAGGTGACCCCCTGTATGCCCTAATAAGACATATGGAAAGGGATTGTCTTTAGTAGCGGGCCGCAGTGAAAAAGCACTGCGGGAAAAACTGCGGCGGAAGCAGATGTTGTTTTTTCCCGTAGAGTTTATCACAGAAAGTCCGCCTAGGAAAACTTTATGCTTCAATTATACCGATGGGGAAACCGCCGGTGTTTGTGTAGGTATAATTGACATGCAATGGTTTTGGAAATCGCAAAATTTCTGCGGATTGTATTTCTCTGCAATGTGTGGATGGGATGTGCTAGAATATAGGTAATGACAATTTTAACCCGTTTTCACGGATCCCTCAATATACTCAAATTTATTAGGTATCCGTAAAAACTGCGATAAAGATTGTCCATTTTTAACAACCATTTTGACCATCGGTAGAGTAAATGCAGGTTCAGGTCTATGCTACATGGAGACTTTTTGTAGGTGGTTTAAGCCTGGTTCACATCTGTGTTCGGTATTATGTTCAGGGAGTCGGCATGGGGACCCCTCAAACGGTATACCAAATGCATTGACAAGTGGTGGGCTTATGAAAGCACATGGACCCCATAGACTATAATGGGGTCCGTGTGCTTTCCGCACAGTGTCCGCAAAAGTCACGCAGAGAGAAAAGTACTTCATGAACTACTTTCCTCTCTGCATGACTCGTGCGGACACCACGCGGAAAGGACACGGACCCTATTACAGTCTATGGGGTCCATGTGCTTTCATAAGCTCACCACTTGTCAATGCATTTGGTATTCCGTTTGGGGGTCCCCATGCGGACTCCCTGAACATAATACTGAACACAGATGTGAACCAGGCATTACTGTAATCCTAAGAAGCAGATTGAGTTGTAAGTAGAGATGAGCGAACAGTAAAATGTTCGAGATTCGATATTCGTTTCGAGTAGCCCCTCAATATTCGACTACTCGAATCAAATATTCAACCCTATTATAGTCTATGGGGGAAAATGCTCATTTCAGGGGTAGGCAACATTCGATCAAATTATACTTACCAAGTCCACGAATGAGGGTCGGGCTGGATCCTCCGAGAAGTCTTCTCCTTGCAGCGTCCCCACGGCATCTTCCGGCTCTTCATTCACTCTGCCAAGCGTCGGGCCTGGGCAGAGCCGACTGCGCATGTCCGCACTACAAGCGGGCATGCACAGTCGGCTCTGCCCAGGCCTGATGGCTGGCAGAGTGAATGAAGAGCCGGAAGACGCCGCGGGAAAGCTGCACGGAGAAGACTTCTAAAGGTAGGAGAAGAACCAGCGTTGATTGGCCGACTGTATAGCATTCGGCCAATCAATGCTGGTTCTGCATCAAATTTTTCCATTCGAATAGCGAGTAGTAGTCGATCGAGTACGAGTATTTTGAATACCGTAGTACTCGATCGAATACTACTTGCTCATCTCTAATTACTGTGATCCTAAGAAGTAATCTTGTACAGCTTGATAGTTAAAATCAGTTTTCATTGGGGTGCCCTTTTAGTATAGAAATTGCCAATTTTGGAAGAGGAGGTACATGTTAATTCCTGCATATAAATAAAATTCTAATTCGCTTAATATTCCATTTTTTTCCCTAGCCCAATAAGTTACCAATCCATTTTATTTAATTCTACGTGATTTATTTAAAGACATTTTATGTGATTCTCTTTTATCCGGGCAATTAATCTAGTCTTAACGATGATACACAAAAAAGTATGCAAACACTGCTAAAAACAAAGAGAGACTAATTCTGGAAGAAAAACCTTGAACACAACATCATTTTCTCTCACCACTCATGTAAAACACTTGGATAATGGCTCCAATATAATCCGTTTTAATGGAGTGATAACAAAAAAAAAATGAAATTACTCCTACGCACGGGCTATCGATTTAATCATCCTTCAATTATTTCTCATACTGCGAGGATCACTCGGCTGCAAGAATGAAACAGGATGAAATCATATATTCAATTAAGAAAATTTGTGAATGTCATATTCTAAGCCAAATGTATGGCGTTCGGAAATATATAAACAGCAAATAAGTTGTCTGGGATTTTTTTTTTAGATTTTTTTATTTTATTTGATCTTTTTGCCTTTTTTTTTCAGCTTGTGCACTTTCGCAAATGTTGTGATTATTAAACTTGTAGATGCTTTTATCTACGTAATTTATCAAGCACCTACTGCGCTGTCTGTGCCCTCGCTGTATCCTGTCGCTTTACGTACAAATTTGTTCGGCATTGAAATGCTTATGCTTTTCTAGAATGATAATAAAGGACAAAAAGGGTGGCGATTCATCAAATGGTTTGCGTTAAAAAAAAAAAAAAGATGTATTTTGCGCCTAATTTCATCCGTAATAACTTTTATCCATTAACGGCGGAAATCTAGGCCAGAGACCGGAGTCTCCTCCTAAGACCAGGTTATTGTGTGCTTCCAGCCTGCCATGAGTTAAAAGCACAGGCGATGCACGGGGGACATGTGGATGTCATCCATTTGGCGCCCGTGCAGCCCCTTTCATTAAAGGAATAGGAGCCACAAAAGCAAGGGCCGCAAAGTAGGACAGGAATAGGAGCTGTTCTATATTTTGCAGCCTGGACTGTTAACCCGCACATGTGACCATTAGGGTTGAGCCGATCTTGACTTTTCAGGATCAATTTTAAAATCCGATTTCCGATCATTTTTCATTCGAACCCGATCTCGATCCCAATTCCGATCCCAATGCAAGTCAATGGGATTTTTTAATTAATCGGAGATCGGATTTTAAAAGCAATAATATTCACTATACAGCATGGAATCTAACAATTGTTAGAATCCACGCTGTGTAGTGAATCACTAAAGTAGCCAGAGGATTTTTTTTTAATCCTCTGGCTACTTAGTCCCCCCTGGTGTCCACTTACCTCCAGAGATGGCTGGTCCAGTGCCCAGTGCTTTCCTTCTTCTTTGCCTCGCTCCACGCTGCAGTCTTCTCCCTTCGCTGCCCCCTCCCTGCTAGGTTAGGAGAGTGTGGGTGGGTTAGGAGAGTGTGGGCGGGTACTGGGAGGGGAGATGTCACATCTCCCCACCCTGTACCTGCCTACACTCTCCTAAGCCACAAGCCCCGCCTACCTAGCGCTTTAAACACTAACCTGGGAGGCGGGGCAGCGAGGCAAGAAGACTGCAGCACGGTGCGACAGCGAGGACAAGAAGAAGGAGGGCACCGGAGAAGCCATCTCTAGAGGTAAGTAGCTGCTAGAGATGTTAAGTTTAGCGTCCCATTCGAATGAATGGAGGCAACCGGCGTGCATAGGGTTAAGGCTGTGTGCTGGCTGCTTCCATTCATTCCTATGGAACTGCAGCGGAGCCTTCACACTGAGTATACAGCATATACTCAGTGTGTAGGCTAAGCAAAGCATTGTGGGAAAAGATCACCGATCTCGATCTCACATAAAAAAAAGATCGCTCAACCCTAGTGACCATGTAATTCACGGTCATGTGTACGGCCTTAGTAATGAATGGGTCGGTGGGCTATCCGGGAAATACACTGATCACAGCCATGGTCGTCTGTAAGGGTTGATTCAGGGGAGTCCGCATGGGGACCCCCAAATGGAATACCAAACGCAACTGCAAGCGATGAGCAGTAAAAGCACACAGAACCCCATAGACTATAATGGGGTCCATATGCTTGCCACCACATCTCTGCACAGAACATGCAGACAGGAAAGTAGTTCACAATCTACTTTCCTGTCCGCATGATTCGTACAGGCAGCATTCGGCAAGCACACGGATCCCATTATAGTCTATGGGGTCCGTGTGGTTTTACTGCTCACCGCTTGCAAATGTGTTCGGTATTCCGTTCACGGGGGCCCCATGCGGACTCCCCGAACTGATTACCAAACGCAGATGTGAACGAAGGGTAAGAGGCCTAAATCATTTATACCTTGAACCTGTCAGGCCCTTTATTATGATAGTGATAAATTACGTAGGTTTTCAAATTTTTTTAAATTGCATCAAATTTTTCAAGTATAAATTATGACTAGTCTATGACTGTCTATTTTTTGCACTTTTTTATATTAGATAAAGTGATGTCATGGTCTGGGAATGATCAGATTGTAGGATTAGATACAGAAACCTTAGGTAAGAATGACTATTTTTGCTTAAATATCCTAGCCACATACCTTGATACGTGTCTTGGCCAACATAATCATTAACCACATGGGTGGGCAGAATATTGCTTTTGGCTATGCGCTTGAGTTTACTCATCTCCTACTGCTACATTATCATTCCAGTCATCTGAATAGTTACTGTACGTTGGGATAGATTTATTAACCCTAGACTAGACAAGCTTAATATGTATCACATATTTATCACAGTGGCTGAGGCTGGAT
Organism: Leptodactylus fuscus; assembly: GCF_031893055.1. NCBI lineage: Eukaryota > Metazoa > Chordata > Amphibia > Anura > Leptodactylidae > Leptodactylus > Leptodactylus fuscus. The sequence continues at coordinate 39,751,805 of NC_134269.1, forward strand.
GATAAAACTGGTCGAGCATTATGTTGTCTAGTCTAAAGGCTGTATTATGCAATGAGATCTCGATCCTCGGGAGAGCCGATCAATGAGAAACCTGTTGATCGGTGCTCGTTTACATCAGCCTAATTACAAAGAATGATGCAAACTGAATGGAGAGAAGAATGATCTTTGCTGCCATCTCTTTTCTACCAATCGACTGCATGGATTATTGGCAGCACATTATAACACAATGATATACATCTGATAATCTGCATAAAATATGTGATCAGTGATGTGATCAGCTGATCGGCACCATTTTTAGACAGCGCCATTTGGATTAATACATTTCCCCCATTGTGGTTATAAAAAACCCATTGGATGATGTAGTATTATAGTTGTTGCATGCATCCCTGTACTGAAGACCCCTCAGATACCAGGACACTGGCTATGACAAGATCAACCCCTTTACAGGATCTCATTGAGTGCAGGGCATTATAGCTCTACCTACTGTTCTGCTAGTTACTTCTGGTATTTTATAAGAGATAAGACAAGATAAACCTTTAATAGTCCCACGATGGGGAAATTCAGTGTGTTACAGAAGCATGGATAATACAGTAATATATTACAAGAAAGAACACATACAAGCTCATAGCAGATAGAAAAGATATTAGGAGTCATAGCAACTAAGAAGAAAAGAAAGACTCAAGATCATTTAGTTCTCTGTGCGGAGTGATCTTCACTTAGCCTGGTGTTGATTATACAGCCTGATCGCGGTTGGGAGGATCGATCTCCGATAGTGCTCCTTCTCACACTTGGTGTGGAGCAGTCGGTCACTGACTACTGCCCAGTGCTATCACAGTCCCACACATGAGTCTCATACTCACCTTAAAGGAAACCTCGCACTATAAAACTATTAGCATCTGGGTGTGAAGCAGATATAGTTTTGTAGGAAACATTTCAATTATTGTAGCTGTAGCATATTGATCTACAGTAAATATTTTTAAAAAAATTTAAAGAATTTTTGATATTTTATTTTCGATTTATCTCTATCGCTCTTTTATTTATTTATTTTTTAAAATATGATATCCAGCAATTTTATCTCTGTCCATTAAGCAGAATAGCAGCCTTACGCTTGCTAACTCTGTAGGGGTTTTATTTCAACAGTGACCTAATTTACATCACAAACAAGACAGACAGGATCACAATAGAAGTTGTAACCTCTACAGGTAACACCCATAGTGATCCAACATTTCATCCAGAGCATGTCTATGACCGTGACTTAAATATTAATCAGGGCTACATGTTCAGCTGAATCTTTTTCTACAAAACTATATATCAACCAAGTCAACTCATCATTTATTATAACTTGATACTGGAAGTTCAGACCCCATGTTACACTATAAATTTAGTCAGGTGAGTTAACCAAATGTGACCAGATGTATAGGATAGAGGAGATCACTCTCATGCCAAATTTCTATAAATTTGGACCCCTTGGTTCAAATAGTTCACAATAGTTCACCACCTCCACCAAATCCAGTTCTTAGCATTTGTTATTAGACACAGCTACACTGATCCTGGTGCTGTTGTAACTTTTTCTCTAGCCCCCCACCATTCAGGAGCAATCTATGATGTTAGTTTTGGTGTCTGATATACAGTTTAGACTCTGTGATTGTGATTCAGAGCGCTGACACTGGCTGCCTCTGATTGGAGTTGTGGATGACGCCCCCTTTCCTGACTCCACCCACCTAACATTACAGAACTTAAACCAAAACTAACTGCACTTGTTGCTCAGGAATGGTGGGGGCTAGAGAGAAAATTCCAACTGTGCTGGAATCAGTTGAGCAGTGACTATTAACAGATGTTAAGAACTTGAAAGGAAAGAGGTGGTGAAAGGTCCTCTTTAAGTGTTCTTCTTGCTGATCTCTACTTCATTCTTATGAATACAACTATTCTATCCACATCTATCCCACAATACCTATTTTCCTCGTAAAATCTGGTCCCCCTCACTCCATTCATCCCAGACTCCGCTCACCGGTTCCTTGTTTCCTAGCTTATTTCTAGTTCCTTATTATTTTACAACAAAAATATGTAAAATATGTGTAATGTTCCTTTGAGGTATTGTACAATTTTACTAGAATCTCTTGTATGGTCTGTTAAATCTGTAGCTGGTGAGCGGTATTGTCCCTGGAATCTTTTATTCTCACTGTATACAACTATTGAGATTGTGTCTTTTATATTACATTTGCTTTATCTGCAAACCCATTGAAGTTTCTCAATAAAAACTCTGTTTAAAGTAAAAAAACATGATAGATTTCCTTTAAATAAAAGTTCACAATTCCAAAATGTATTCGGAAATGAATACTCTCTAAAAAATAGAAAATTATCTATGTGTTGGAACATGGCCGGTTACCTATGAAGCTGAAATCTGCCATTGATATGAATCAGATTATGGCTGGGTTCATCAGCACTTGAAATCTGTTTGGGGATTCCACCTCTGAATCTGCTTGAAAGATGCAAGCAGGACTTTTCTCTCCTCATTTTTTGGGTGGAAACCCAGAGTACCCCAATATAGTCTATGGGATTCGCCAGTCTTCATGGATAACCTGTTTTTAAGCGGGTTGGGTTTCCATTTTTAGAGTTCCCAAGTGGAAGTCAATGTCAATCTAGACAAAAGTAAGCTTCAGATGGACACATTTGGTCTGTGCAATATAAGATAAGATAATCCTTTAATAGTCCCACAATGGGGAAATTTCAGTGATACAGTTTCATACATGGTACAGTAGTATATAACAAGAGAGAAACACATACAAGCTCATGGCAGATAGAGAAATCCTAGGAATCATAGCAACTAAAAAGAAAGAAACACAGACACACTGCAGGATCATTTAGTTCTCTGTGCGGAGTGATGTTAATAATACAGCCGACCGTGGTTGGAGGACACGAGGAGGGGTCACAGCATATAGATATAACAGGCAGAAACGTTTTTTTCAGAGGTGGGGGACATATGCACCTATCATGATAACATGTGGTAGTTCTTTGGTAGTTAGTGAGATCTCCTGCTCACAGCTGATAGTTCGGTATCTTGCATCAGCACTATTGTCCATTAAACACAAAAAATGCCCCAAATGTCCTTCATCACAAGCCCCTTCTCCTTTCTTCTTACCACTGTGTTCTACTGCCCAAAGAAGTCTGAAGCCATCCAGGTAGACAGGGTGCTGCTGTCTTGCCAAGCTTCCATAAACTCATGGGGTTGGTGGGTGATGGTAGGTTCCCAGGCTGTAACAGAGTCCCACGTGTCCACAGTAATAGAAAGAAATACCAGTCAGCTGTAGGCATCTTCACACATCAGCAATAGACACCAAAAATCATCTCCTTGAAAGAAGAAGTCCACACTTCCATGTAGGTTTCTCCTCCATGCCGCATGGTGTCCATGCTGTCCTTAGCTCCTGGGGGGATGGTAACAGACACATGTGCAAACAGAAAAACTCAAGCTGAGTCAGGTCTTGAGTCTTGTCCATGCTTAACAATAGAAACAATAGGAAAGAAAAAATACTCCACAGGGTCTTCCATCCGATTTATAGCTGCTAATTCATAGTGCTAGTTTGCTTGGTTAGAGGATTCTTGAAGATACAGAGAAAAAGAGTGAAAAAGGAAGATAAAGGTTGCTCTCAGCTTGGAGCTCTGTATAGAGGCAGCCACTCAGTGCGGTGCCATCTTTACATCCACAATACGTGCACAATATGGACTATATGTTGGCCACATTTCATGGGTCGAACCCTGACCAGGAATGTGATGCTAGATCAAGGAAGAGCCAAGGAGCTGGATGTGAAAAGAACGTGCTCAATGGTCCCCAAGCAAGAAACTGAACTGAGAGTACAGTACAAGAACGCATTTTGGGCTATATGCAGCCCTTCCTCAAGTGCTTAAATTTCTTTTCCAGACCAGGCAAGATGCATGAGTGACCAACTGGTCCAGTCCATATTATCCTATATACAGAATATCTAAATAAATTTTCACTATCTTTGTCCAAACAGAGCTGCACTATAGCACGCTCAATGTTTTTTATCACATTTTGTCTCCAGGAATTTGATGCTAGGAGTCAATGGCTCTCCGAAGAAGTCCACGTCTCGTTGCAAGAGTACATGGTTCTCTGTAGCTCTATTGTCCCAGTCTCTAATAATGTCCTTAGTACAGCCAGCATTCCCATGGGGACACAAGGACTCCTAGAAGCGTAGCTGACTATGATACTGGGAGTCCAGGTCTCTACAGCAGCCTTCAGCCCTGGAAATACGGTCAACGTACGTTATGTATTTCACAAACTGAACAACACAGTCTGAAACTGGCCTAAGGGCATGTTCCCATGGCATATTTTACCGGTTAAAAAAATACATTGCTGATATGTAGCGGAAATTAAGACACAAGAGCTTCGGAAATTCAGGATCTATTTTAGTGTATTCCTTTTTTTTCAGCAGCGTTGATTGACTTCAATGGGAAAATGCTTGAAGCAAGTAACAAGCACTTCTAAAGCTAAATGTGGTTTGTTCTGAGTACGTATTGTACAAATACATGTTGTCTCAATGGCACGCATTTTACATTAAAGTCAATGAGAGACTGTTTAGAGACGTATTTATGTATAATGTGCCACACAATGACCATTTTCCATTCCAAAGTATGCAGAGTTATTTCTCATGTGAACATACGGTATCCTAACACATTAACTCCGTTGTCCCTAAACGTTTGTAGAAATCTATATTCCTGAAATCCACAATGTAGCATTGCCGAGCCTGGAAGTCTTGTTGAAACGTCTCAAGCCATACTACAATGAAGGATAGGAATGAAAACAAAAACTGTAATAGTTAGAGATGAGCGAACACTAAAATGTTCGAGGTTCGAAATTCGATTCGAACAGCCGCTCACTGTTCGAGTGTTCGAATGGGTTTCGAACCCCATTATAGTCTATGGGGAACATAAACTCGTTAAGGGGGAAACCCAAATTCGTGTCTGGAGGGTCACCAAGTCCACTATGACACCCCAGGAAATGATACCAACACCCTGGAATGACACTGGGACAGCAGGGGAAGCATGTCTGGGGGCATAAAAGTCACTTTATTTCATGGAAATCCCTGTCAGTTTGCGATTTTCGCAAGCTAACTTTTCCCCATAGAAATGCATTGGCCAGTGCTGATTGGCCAGAGTACGGAACTCAACCAATCAGCGCTGGCTCTGCTGGAGGAGGCGGAGTCTAAGATAGCTCCACACCAGTCTCCATTCAGGTCCGACCTTAGACTCCGCCTCCTCCGGCAGAGCCAGCGCTGATTGGCCGAAGGCTGGCCAATGCATTCCTATGCGAATGCAGACTTAGCAGTGCTGAGTCAGTTTTGCTCAACTACACATCTGATGCACACTCGGCACTGCTACATCAGATGTAGCAATCTGATGTAGCAGAGCCGAGGGTGCACTAGAACCCCTGTGCAAACTCAGTTCACGCTAATAGAATGCATTGGCCAGCGCTGATTGGCCAATGCATTCTATTAGCCCGATGAAGTAGAGCTGAATGTGTGTGCTAAGCACAAACATTCAGCACTGCTTCATCAAGCCAATACAATGCATTAGCCAGTGCTGATTGGCCAGAGTACGGAATTCGGCCAATCAGCGCTGGCCAATGCATTCTATTAGCCCGATGAAGTAGAGCTGAATGTGTGTGCTAAGCACACACATTCAGCACTGCTTCATCAAGCCAATACAATGCATTAGCCAGTGCTGATTGGCCAGAGTACGGAATTCGGCCAATCAGCGCTGGCTCTGCTGGAGGAGGCGGAGTCTAAGGTCGGACCTGAATGGAGACTGGTGTGGAGCGATCTTAGACTCCGCCTCCTCCAGCAGAGCCAGCGCTGATTGGCCGAATTCCGTACTCTGGCCAATCAGCACTGGCTAATGCATTGTATTGGCGTGATGAAGCAGTGCTGAATGTGTGTGCTTAGCACACACATTCAGCTCTACTTCATCGGGCTAATAGAATGCATTGGCCAGCGCTGATTGGCCGAATTCCGTACTCTGGCCAATCAGTGCTGGCCAATGCATTCTATTAGCTTGATGAAGCAGAGTGTGCACAAGGGTTCAAGCGCACCCTCGGCTCTGATGTAGCAGAGCCGAGGCTGCACAAGGGTTCAAGCGCACCCTCGGCTCTGATGTAGGAGAGCCGAGGGTGCACTTGAACCCTTGTGCAGCCTCGGCTCTGCTACATCAGAGCCGAGGGTGCGCTTGAACCCTTGTGCACACTCTGCTTCATCAAGCTAATAGAATGCATTGGCCAGCGCTGATTGGCCAATGTATTCTATTAGCCTGATGAAGTAGAGCTGAATGTGTGTGCTAAGCACACACATTCAGCTCTACTTCATCGGGCTAATAGAATGCATTGGCCAGCGCTGATTGGCCAGAGTACGGAACTCGACCAATCAGCGCTGGCTCTGCTGGAGGAGGCGGAGTCTAAGATCGCTCCACACCAGTCTCCATTCAGGTCCGACCTTAGACTCCGCCTCCTCCAGCAGAGCCAGCGCTGATTGGCCGAATTCCGTACTCTGGCCAATCAGCACTGGCTAATGCATTGTATTGGCGTGATGAAGCAGTGCTGAATGTGTGTGCTTAGCACACACATTCAGCTCTACTTCATCGGGCTAATAGAATGCATTGGCCAATCAGCGCTGGCCAATGCATTCTATTAGCGTGAACTGAGTTTGCACAGGGGTTCTAGTGCACCCTCGGCTCTGCTACATCAGATTGCTACATCTGATGTAGCAGTGCCGAGTGTGCATCAGATGTGTAGTTGAGCAAAACTGACTCAGCACTGCTAAGTCTCTGCATTCGCATAGGAATGCATTGGCCAGCCTTCGGCCAATCAGCGCTGGCTCTGCCGGAGGATGCGGAGTCTAAGGTCGGACCTGAATGGAGACTGGTGTGGAGCGATCTTAGACTCCGCCTCCTCCAGCAGAGCCAGCGCTGATTGGTCGAGTTCCGTACTCTGGCCAATCAGCGCTGGCCAATGCATTCTATTAGCTTGATGAAGCAGAGTGTGCACAAGGGTTCAAGCGCACCCTCGGCTCTGATGTAGCAGAGCTGAGGGTGCACAAGGGTTCAAGTGCACCCTCTGCTCTCCTACATCAGAGCCGAGGGTGCGCTTGAACCCTTGTGCACACTCTGCTTCATCAAGCTAATAGAATGCATTGGCCAGCACTGATTGGCCAGAGTACGGAATTCGGCCAATCAGCGCTGGCCAATGCATCCCTATGGGAAAAAGTTTATCTCACAAAAATCACAATTACACACCCGATAGAGCCCCAAAAAGTTATTTTTAATAACATTCCCCCCTAAATAAAGGTTATCCCTAGCTATCCCTGCCTGTACAGCTATCCCTGTCTCATAGTCACAAAGTTCACATTCTCATATGACCCGGATTTGAAATCCACTATTCGTCTAAAATGGAGGTCACCTGATTTCGGCAGCCAATGACTTTTTCCAATTTTTTTCAATGCCCCCAGTGTCGTAGTTCCTGTCCCACCTCCCCTGCGCTGTTATTGGTGCAAAAAAGGCGCCAGGGAAGGTGGGAGGGGAATCGAATTTTGGCGCACTTTACCACGTGGTGTTCGATTCGATTCGAACATGGCGAACACCCTGATATCCGATCGAACATGTGTTCGATAGAACACTGTTCGCTCATCTCTAGTAATAGTGCAATGGATTTTATAATCATGGTGCTTGAGGTCTTATCTAATAAACACATTACAGATGCAGACTGTGGTCTTTACAACATCTCTGGCCAAGAAGAGCTACTTGGCTCAAATAAGGTAATGGCAATATTCTACAATAAAGGATCAGTTATCAAGGTCAGCACAAAACTGAAGAATATGAAGACACTCCGGTGCATAGATTTTTTCTATGTTAAGCAGTCCATGCAAAATTCATCAGTTTCCAAAGAAATGGTCAACTATCTAATGCGTATAGGGGTCTTCCGAGTCTACAATAATGACATTTTTGGGGGGTCTTAAGAGCTAAGCCATTGTTAGGGATGGTTGGTACAACGTCTTTACTTTGGTCATTCAGTACACCTATTCTGCTCAGCCAAACTGGATTGGGGATGATTGGGAAAATTGGATAAAATATAATAGTTGTTGACCAATTCTTTTGGCCAACTCTTCATCCAGAAACACTGGTGTATATTACAAATACATCCTAATAAGAGGAAGTTACGCCCCTAATATACCCTGCTACAGTTGTTGCTACTACATTCTCTAGTACTGATTTTTTTCCCCAACTTTTTGAAACCCCCAAACCCAAGAAATCTCAAAATTGTCTATTTTAACTAAAGATAAAGTCTTGCCCTTAAAGGGGTTGCCCAGGATTTTTAATTAATATATGAGAGATGGGAGACCAGACAGCTGGCCCACACATGGATCGGTTATTTGAGAATACGTCTATGTACTATGCACAGCATGACACAGTTGACTTCGATGCCACTGACTTCAAAGCTGCAGTATCGGTGTCTGGCCACCATACAGAACATGGAGCTATCTGTTTCAGGCTGTGTATAGCGTGATCATCCAATGTACCCCCAAAAAGCTGATCTATGCAGGGGCTAGCTGTTCATCACCCATTAATCGTATATTTGTAGCCTATCCTAAGGATAGACCATAAAGAAAACATCCTGGGCAACCCCTTTAAGATATATCATACCTGTGTTATAGGTACGTATAGGTCTGCATTCTGTGTTATACTGTTCCTCTATTAATACTCCTAGAAATGTACTGTCCTTTCCAAAAAAAAATGTAAAATACCATCCATAACTCATAACTTGTGATGCAACAACAGGATTTCCTATTGTAGGATGAAAATAATCTGCTAAAGATATTTCTAGAAATAATTTTGAGGTTTGTAGACTTCTAAATAGGTATTTCGCCTTCTTAAATTATTTGTTATGTTGGTGTGCTCTCAATAGTACATGAATTCTGCATTGTTACCCATAGGCTATACTTGATGTGAGACAAAATATTAAAGGGGAGGTCCACCTTTGATGATCCTTAGCTTTTGACATAAAGCAGTAGAAAAAAAGTGTCAAGGGCTTGAAGCTAGAACATTGAGTGATATGGCAAGGAGGAGATGACTGATGAAGGTTACTTTGTTGTAGACAGGTTAAGCATTCAATACAGAGGGCACATGTAAAGGAACATCTGTTATGTAGTAGCATGAAAGGGGTCAAATTGCTAGAAGGCATCACAGTATAGAAAGTAACTGCAGGTATAAGCGGAGCTCACATCGATGTCGGAGGCTTTGTCTGGAGTCTCCATTGCAGATTCCATCCCATGGACAAAAGGTTTCTGTTTTTGTAGCAAAAGGATGGATACTATGGGGAAAACTAATGAATTCCAAAGTCAATGGAATCCTTTAGGCTGAGTTCAGATGGGATTTGACCTGGAGGCAGCGTCAGATTCCGGAGCAAAAAAACAGGTAACCACGACTGGATGCCGGTGCAGTGTACCAGCATCCAGTCGTGGAACCTGCTCCAGATTACGCCCAAATGAATGAGCCTAGTTGGGAGGGAGTGTTCTCAGGTGAATGTCCGCAGCTGAATCGGTCACGGAATCTGCCTAAAGAAAGGGTATGTCGCTTTTTTTTTTTGTTCCCGCTCGCGGAAAAAAGAAGACCGGCACCCATTGATTTCAATGGGAGGCGTTTTTTTTGGTCAGGACTTTGACGTGGATTCCGTGTCAAAATCCTGACCAAAAAACCCTCTCTAAACTCAGCCTTAGACATGTTTGGTGTTCAACATGTGATTGATCAGAAAGCATGATGTAGATGTTAACAGAGCCTTAGGATGGGCTCACATTTGCATCATTTTATAAATTGTAGGACAAGAAGAATGGATTGAAAAATAAAACATCTGTCAAATGATGGACAGCAATGGATCCTGAAAGACACCATTGGCTATATGACATTGCCATACAAAAAATTCATACAAAACCTGGATGGACACCGACACAGATGTGGTCTTAAGTCCCATGGACATGACCACGGTTGCTTCCAATGTGGGGCTGGGTTTGCAATGGAACACATCTGAGTGTCATCCATGTACATTTCAGTATACATTCACGGCTATGGGGCTATGGATTAATTTGGATGATTATAGAGCAGATCTGAATCTAGTCTACGTCATTGGAACAAAATGAGTTAGAATCTCACATAGATGTGAATGCCTAATGGAATGTACTCCAAGTGTCATCCAAGTTAGAGATGAGCGAACACTGTTAGGATCAGTCGATCTGAACAGCACGCACCCATAGAAATGAATGGAAGCACCTGTGACGCCGGCTGCCGGCAAAGTCAGCGTCACAGGAGCTTCCATTCATTTCTATGGGTGCGTGCTGTTCGGATCGGCTGATCCGAACAGTGTTCTCTCATCTCTAATCCAAGTGTATTACTCTGCAAACTCAGCCCCATATTGCAAGCAAACTCGGTCATGTGCATGGGGTCTTAGAAAGGCAAAAAAAGAATATGGAGAAAGTATAGATGGTCATACATTTTAGAGACCTCTCTACCCAACTATCTTGCCTGACGCCTCCATACACAACGACTTGGCTCTGCTTGGTGTACTAAACTTAGTAATAAGAAGGAGAGACCAGTTGGGAATAAGGAGTCCTTGGAACTGGAGCAGCAGAGGATCGGCAAAGCGAGAATTACGTTTTCGTTTTTTTACCCTTTACAAAAAGTTTATATACACAGTAACAAATCTCAAGACAGTAGACTCTGATGACAAATCCTTTTGGTATTTTTGATAATCCATGATGTGGAAACCGTATGGCTGACATCTTTGGGTACTACTATACCCTGCATCGGTAACCTATAGATACAAAGTATCTGACATGTCTTCCTCGCGTTCTTCTCATTCAACAAACAAGCTGATGAAGAGTTTAGGTGAACAATACGTAGCCTTCATTAGAATATAGGACTGGGTTGTAGCGCCCCCAGCAATGAGCATGAAATCTGGTTGCCAAATATTTTATTCAAGCTTTAGCATAAGAGAGCTTAACAAACCCCGTGGTTGTCTTTGAGACATGATTCTGTGGCAGGCTGAGGAGAGAAGGTAATTAGCGAAACACGGCCCCTTCCCCTCTGTGTAATGTATAATCAGGACCGGTATAATTACATTTACACTTTTTACAAACTTCCAGATCGGAGAGGACAGTATTGACATTTGTGGAAGAGTGCTGCGAGACATAGCATAGCAAAGGGTTAACGAGGGCAGCCTGTCCTCAGCGCCGGATGAGACAAGCAGCTGTTAGATGGTATTTACAATCATTATTTCCAATACTGTTTGCTTCATATCTTTGTTTGAACATTTGATATTTTCACAGTCTTGTAGACCTTGGCAGCGGAGGAAAATGTTTACTTGCAAACAGAACGAATGATGTAGCTTTTTGAATATTTATACAAAGCTGCACTTAATGTGTCCTAGAACCGCATTTAATGATATGTCAGAGCCACTTCCTCCATAGAGCGTGATCAACACACATTCTGCCAATTACTTGTGCTATACAGCTAGAATAATGCCCGGTGTGGGGGAAGGAGACCGCCGGTGATGTCACCAGAAGTGCGATGTGCACTGGGGCACGTAGTCATCTTAGACAATTTCTAACACATTTTGTCAACATCAGCCCTGGTTTCTGCATTTACAAAAGCAAGTATGTGGGCGAATAAACGTATGGTACAAATATACTCGGCAGTCATGTAGATATGGAATGCCAGAATGAGGCGTATACAGAGGAGGCAGCTAGATAGACAGCAAATGGGGTCCTGTTGGAGAGAACTTTACAGTGTTGTCTTAGTAAGTAGGTATGGCGACAAGACACAAAGACGGGAATTAAATGATCATTGGTAATACATACAGGGTGGCCATAAAATAACCTCAGGTGTTTGGAGTCGTGTGCAGGCTGACTCAATGCAGCCATATTTCCAAGGCTGCAGCTGCACGCATGCGCAGTATGCTCCTCATGTCTTCGCTGAATAGAGTGTACTGCGCATGCTCAGTAAGGTCCGTACAGCCCTCCAACGCCTGAATGAGTTCACTGGCGCGTCGGAGGGCTGTACGAACCTTACTGAGCATGCGCAGTACACTCTGTTTGGCGAAGACATGAGGAGCATACTGCACATGCGTGCAACTGCAGCCTTGGAAATATGGCTGCCGGCCGGCATGTGCAGTCAGTTCTAACAGGGTCTCGCTGTCAGAGCTGACTGCGCAGGCGTCAGACATGACGAAGAAAGAAGACGACAGACAAGGGGAGGAGGCAGATGAAGAAGAAGGATGCCCTCATTGCTGTGGAGACCTCATTAGCATACCAGTAAGTAAGTATTTCTAAGGAACGGCGCGACGGAGACCACATCTAAAGGTAGGAGACGAATAGCCTTTCTTAAGGCTATTCCGACGTGGTAATTAGAAAAAAGTTGCTTTAATGGTAGAATCCCTTTAAATACAAAAAAAAAAATTAATACGAAAACTCCCCACCAGGGAATAATGTGGCGCTGTACAATGAATGTGCGGCGCAAAACCCGCAAAACAGAGAATGGAGCAGAAAGCAGGCAGTTCTATTCTCTACGGCTAAACCAAATTACTGCAGCTTAGGTCCTATTCACATAAGTGGGAGATGATCTACAGTACCCAATCTGGCCACTACAAAGAGAGCGGAGCTGTCTGCCTCCTGCTCCATTCTCTGTGTATCAGCTGCTGAGAAGAGCTGATCCATGGGTGAGGTGAGCGTTGGACCCCTACCTACCCTTACCAATGGCCATCAATATTTTAAGTCCTGAAATATCTTTAGGCTTATTAATTTATTATTATTATTATTATCATCATCTTCATCATCATCATCATTATTTTTATTATTATTATTATTATGGCTTTGTAATAGAATGAACACAAAGCAATACACTACCCATGCTATTTATGTCTATATGTGGCCACATTGAATAAGTATTCAATTTTCTCTGTGAGCGGGGAGAGCGTAAATCAATCCTTCTGGAAAAGAAAAGGTTTAATCTCAAAAACCTTCACTTTAGGACTGTGAATCTGTGGAATAGCCTACCCAGGAACAGTCACAGTTGACAGCTTCAATAAATAGCATTGATGCTTCTGGAAAGGGATAGAACGCCAAGCCCTTTCCCATCCCCTGGTTGAACTTGATGGATATATGTCTTATTTCAACCAACCCTACTACGTAGCCAAGCCCAACCCATCATGGGTAAGAATTGTCATATTTATGTGTTCATTAATTCTTTATGACTTTCATGTGCCAGTATACCGTAATTGGTTTTTACAGAAGGTTTATCAATATAAAATTACACGGTGACTGGAGTTTTCCTCCAATGACTTTTTCGGTTTTCGGTCTCCCTTCTGCATATGGTATGACTGACAGTGAATCAGTGAGATATCTCAGTTGGCATGGGTGCTGCACAGCCTAAGGCAGCCTGAGGTTTCCTATTTTGCAGTAATGAAATCTTTGTGAACCGCTTATTTCCTTTGAAGCTACAGAGCACCATGAGGTTCTAAAACTCTCCCAGTAGTAATATAAACCTTTATCTTCTTTGATGAGAGATGAAGACTAAAAACAACAGGTGGGTAAAGAGAACGCAGCGTGAACCCTTAGTGCAGTTGCCTTATGTTCCCTCCAATGAAGGAAACTTCACATTACGCCTGAGCTTTTAGCACAGTGGTCAGCAAGACTGGACAGAGCCAAGTAAATCTTAAGTTTATAAATCAAGACATTTACAACATTACGGAATACTGTGCTTTAGCTAAACCAAGCGACGCTTCCTCCATCAGTGATTCTTCATCCCAAGCGCTATAATACTGATTGGCCTTTCCTCCATTTAACAACATCTATTGGTTTTGCAGTTAGGTACATTCACTTAGCAATTTACCGGCCTGTCCGGAATTTTTAGTATCCGCTGTGTTACATTTGAAATATTTTGCAGCCCGGTCTAAGGAGGTCAAATGTTCTTTTAGGTAGAGAGAAATAAATGGATTTCCCCCCTCCCTGGAGGGAGCCTAGCAGACACACTTAGTTCCGGACAGATATTGCAGACAGAGACCTGCACACAAACACACATTCCAGGCCTATTTGCTTTCTATCTGTGTTTAAACAGAATACAGCCGCCGCTCCATCTCATTTGCTGTCTTGGAGGAGCAATGTTTGCTGAGAAAATTTAACACTTAAAATTATACCGCTTGGCAAAGCAAAGGGCAAATTGTGACACATTAATGGATGCATTTCTAAGTAACAAGAACAGCTACTGAGACAGCGAAGACTGGATTGTGTCTCAGTAAAGACTACTAAAACTGTCTGTCTACTTAAAGGGGACCTGTCACCTTGGAAAACCTGCAATCTATAGGCATGGGGACCCCCCGAACAGATACAAGCAATGTGCAGTGAAAGCACACAGACCCCATAGACTATAATGGGGTCCGTGTGCTTGCTGTGAGATCTCCACAAAAGTCATGCAGACAGGAAAGTAGATTGTGAAGTACTTTCCTTTCCGCATGTTCCCTGTGGAGATCTCACGGCAAGCACATGGACCCCATTATCATCTATGGGGTCCGTGTGCTTTCAGTGCACACTGCTTGCCAATGCATTCGGTAGTTCGTTCTGGGGGACAGACGCCCCCGAACGGATTACCGACGCAGATATGAATGAGGCCTTGGACAGTATAAACTTAAACCGTTTTGTACTACACCAGATTTATTACAGTGGTTGATGCATCATTGGTTATACATTTGGTGTATTGTACTACACCAGGTTTATCACAGTGGCTGATACTAGATGATAAATCAACCCATCTTTAGACTGACTCGGCTTACTTTACACCACCTATTTTTATTTAGTTTTTAATAAAATATGTGCCAGAATGTTGATACATTTTTGAAGCAGTGTGTCGTATATTAAAGGGATTGTATCAGTAGAATTCTGTTTTTAACTAAGCCCACGTTGGAATAGCCTTAAGAAAGGCTGTTCTTCTCCTACCTTTCTCCGCACAGCCATTCAGTAAATATCCCGGTTTTCATCGTTATGCTAATGAGTCTCCAGGCAGCAAGGGGGGCATCCCCTGTGCTGCTTGAAAACTCTTCAGTGCCACCTCCATCTTCTTCTCCACCTCTACCTCTTCTCTCGCAACACCGTCACGTCTTCATCCAAAAGCGCTAACTGAGCATGTCCGTCTGCCATTTTACTTTGGCCGAACGGGAGAGGCCACAGGAAAATGGCCGACGGACATGTGCAGTCGGCTCAGTTGCCCATTTTCCTGTGGCTGAACAGGAGAGGCCACAGGAAAATAGCCAACAGACATGCACAGTCGGAGATTTTGGATAAAACATGATGGTGGCATGAGAGAAGAGGTGGAGATGGAGAAGAAGATAAAGGTGGTACTGGAGTTTTGTCTCTTTGAGCACGTGGGAACGCCCCATGTGCTGTCTGGAGACTCATTAGCATAACGACGAAAACTGGGATATCTACCGAACGGCGGTGTGGAGAAGAATTCTAAAGGTAGAGGAGGAATAGCCATTCGTAAGACTATTCCAACGTAGGCTTAGTTAAAAAGGGGATTCTAATGATAGAATCCCTTTAAGGGTGAGTTCACACGGAGTAAAGTGCCGTGTGATGTGGCACGTATATGCCGTGTGAGATTTTGCGGGCCGTATACGCTCCCATTGATTTCAATGGGAGCCGGGATCGTATACGCGGCGCTATTTTGCGGCCGTGATTTTGCAGCCACAAAATCACGGCCGCAAAATAGCTCCGCGTATACGATCCCGGCACCCATTGAAATCAATGGGAGCGTATATGGCCTGCAAAATCTGACACGGCATATACGTGCCACATCACACGGCACTTTACTCCGCGTGAACTCACCCTAAACCTGGCTTTTGTTGAGGTAAGGTACAGAAAGTGTGCAGTTTTTTTTGGCACAATTTTTGGCCAGAATTTTACACATTCTCTGTAGTACATCTGCCCCATAGTTTTGTGGGAAATGATGTAATTTAACTTGTCATTTACTCTTTATGTCTCGACTTATTCTGGATTCAGGCATCTCCTTTATAATTTCCCCGATTGATGTATACAACCCGAAGTTGTTTTTTATTCATTCTCATTCCTTTCAATATTAAAATAAAATAGGTGATCCCTTTTGTCAATGTTCTGTGTTGTTTTGACAGAAAAATAAAGCTTCATGCTTCATTATTTTTTCTGTCTTATTAAATTGGCAGATGCTAAAATGGTTTTAGTAAAAAGAAAAAAAATCATTGTAAAGTAAAAAATACAGTATACAAGGTTCCAATATACTTTTTTTTCAGTGAATAAGTACATCTATTGTATGGCCAGAATAGATGTTTATCAAATGGAAATAAAAAATGTGAGATCTTGAAAATCATAAGGAATTTATATACAAATTATACTGGAAAGCTGTATAATAAAATAGCTACTATACTATAATCATCCATAACATTAAAACTACCTGCCTAATATTGTGTACGATTTGTTGGAGCAGCACATCCAAGAGATACTGGATTGTATTGAGTTCTACAGAGTCTGAACTCTGCAATGAAGGAGGAATATCTGGCCTGCAACAAGGTTTGGGGTGGTGGTATGTGTTTGAAGTAACATCCTCATGAATGTCAGGGCCCAAGGTTTCCCAACAGAACATTGTCAAGAGCATCTCACTGCCTTACGGGTAGACAGTAAGAGCATCGGGCCCTTGTGCAAGAGATGAGTATGGTCCACCCTCCTAAGGGTAAGTTCACACGGGGTTTTTTGGACATGGAATCCGCCTCAGATTCTGGCTCCAAAAAATGCCTCCCATTGACTTCAATTGGAGCCGTTCACTTTTCTTTTCCACTAGTGTTTTTTTGCTGCTCACGGAAAAAAGAAGCGAGCTGCCCTATCTTGCCGTGGATTCCGCATTGGAATCTGCCGCAGCGTCCACTGTGCAACACTTCCTTCCAACTATTTGGGCCTAATCCAAAGCGGAATGAGGTGACTGGATGCCGGTGCACTGTCATCCAGTCGCAGCTAACCATTTTTGGACCGGATTCTGAGGTGGCCACTGCGCCAAAATCCGGTCCAAAAACCCCTGTGTGAACCCTAAGTCTAGGGACATACTAAGCATAGGATTAGTTGCCTTATATGCACAGAACCTAGTGGATACACAGAATTGGGGATGAATTTAAGTACACTAAATACTAGATTATACTAAACCTCGTCCACATGCTGTAGCTAAAACCTGCAACACATAACAACCTGCAATTATTTATGTGGGTTTATCAACCTTCTCACCATGTTTGATACTAATGTTCCAAAAATCTCAACTACAGCCGAGCATGAGTTTTTTTGGGGCTCACCATCCACTAACAAGTATTATACCCTGGGGTCTCTTCAGATCTCAGAGTATAATAAGTGGGGGCCCAGGACAAGTGCAGTAAAATAATAAACCCTGAAATCCACCTTCCCTTACCTCTCTTGGGTTCATCATAGTATGTCCATTGTACTCTTGCCCAGTGGTGTAACTAAGAATGGCGAGGCCCTGTAGCGAACTTTTGAAATGGGGCTCCCCAGACCAACGACAAAGAGCCTGACCGACATCCCCCCACACTATTATTCCCCATAGTGGCCCCTTTACACACAGTATTATGCCCCATAATGGCCCCTGAAGACACAGTATTATGCCCCATAGTGGCTCCTGCACACACAGTATTATGACCTATAGTGGTCCCTGGACACACAGTATTATGTCCCATAGTGGCCCCTGCACACACAGTATTATGACCCATAGTGGCCCCTGCACACACAGTATTATGCCCCATAGAGGCCGCTGCACACAGTATTATGACCCATTGTAGACACCCATGAACAATTATTATAATCTGGGGTCTTTTTAGACCCCAGAATTTAATAATCAAAGACCCAGGGGAGGATACAAACATAAAAAACACTGTTACTTACCTATCCCCGGCTCGGCTGTACTCCCTGCTGATGTCATCAGGGATGTCACATTAATGGGGCCTGTTATTGGTTGGAGTTACTTCAGCTGGTAACGGCCTATTAAAAAAAAAAAAATAATAACGCAGCGGTAGCAGCTGGCGCCAGGCCCCTTAATGTCCCTGGCCCTGTGGCAGCCGCTACCGCTGCTACCCTGGTAATTACGCCACTATTCTTGCCTCCTGAGGCAATTCACAGGTCCTGAGGGAGTGTTGAAACCTTTGACTGGAGTACGGGTGAGTACTGTTGGGAAGGGGGGCGTTCCTCACCGCTTAGCGTCATGGCTGGGCAGTAAAGAATGCCCCCACTGACAGTACAATGCTATGGACTCTACTGTGAGGAAGACAGACTGTCAGAAATACCCTTCTGACAGTGAAGAGCTACGGTACTGGCACCGATAGCTCTTCACCCGGGGGCACATACACAACGGGAAAAGTTGATAGTGCTCTGATTTCAGCTCACTGTCGGCTTTCTAGCGGTATATAAAACCGCATGTGCACGAGAACATGAAGGTCCTCTTTAAAGCAGTAATCCAGCTAAAACTTTCAGTCTACAGATGGGGAAACTTCTAAAAAATGCAGGATGCAATTCATACAATGCAGGATGCAAGTCATACAATGCAGGATACAAGTCATACAATGCAGGATGCAAATCATACAATGCAGGATGCAATTCATACAATGAAGGATACAAGTCATACAATGCAGGATGCAAATCATACAATGCAGGATGCAATTCATACAATGCAGGATGCAAGTCATACAATGCGGGATACAAGTCATACAATGCAGGATACAAGTCATACAATGCAGGATGCAAACCATACAATGCAGGATGCAATTCATACTATGCAGGATGCAAGTCATACAATGCAGGATGCAAATCATACAATGCAGGATGCAATTCATACAATGCAGGATGCAAGTCATACAATGCAGGATACAAGTCATACAATGCAGGATGCAAATCATACAATGCAGGATACAAGTCATACAATGCAGGATACAAGTCATACAATGCAGGATGTAAATCATACAATGCAGGATGCAATTCATACAATGCGGGATGCAAGTCATACAATGCGGGATACAAGTCATACAATGCAGGATACAAGTCATACAATGCAGGATGCAAACCATACAATGCAGGATGCAATTCATACAATGCAGGATGCAAGTCATACAATGCAGGATACAAGTCATACAATGCAGGATGCAAGTCATACAATGCAGGATACAAGTCATACAATGCAGGATGCAATTCATACAATGCAGGATGCAAGTCATACAATGCAGGATACAAGTCATACAATGCAGGATGCAATTCATACAATGCAGGATGCAAGTCATACAATGCAGGATGCAATTCATACAATGCAGGATGCAAGTCATACAATGCAGGATACAAGTCATACAATGCAGGATGCAAATCATACAATGCAGGATACAAGTCATACAATGCAGGATGCAAGTCATACAATGCAGGATACAAGTCATACAATGCAGGATGCAAGTCATACAATGCAGGATACAAGTCATAAAATGCAGGATGCAAATCATACAATGCAGGATGCAAGTCATACAATGACCTTAAATAGTGTTATTCCTCATGTACATTCCTACCATATGGCGCATTATCCTGAAAAAATTTACAAAATGTTGGGTAGCGTACACTTTAATGGAGATGTAAAGCAGTTCGATGTGAACCACCACTTTCCAAGACCTAAATATATTGAGGGGAGCAATGGGGAAACACTGTACAAAGAACGGCCAAGGTCAGCAGCAGTGTGTAAGACTTATTGTCTATGCGCTTTATGCTATTTTAGTTATTATTGTAATTCTCCTCAGGAAATAATTAAATAAAAGTAAATTACCATTCATTTTCTAAGATGAGAATGTCAGGCACCAAAAACGTTAGCAAAATGACTATAATTTTTACTACATAACAGAAAAAATGCGAGAGCTGGGAACACATAGTTAAACTTGTCTGCTCAACCACCTGGCAGAACACAATGTAAGTGCTCGCAGGGGTCAAATGCTGCGCTGAGCCCCTCAGACTAGAGGGATTTGCTACATGTACAATTCAGTAATGTTACGCTGCCAGCACAGCTACTCTGAAAGCGGATCTGCAAACCTCGAAAGCAAGTCAGTCCTGTAACACTTTGTAATGAATGAGATAAAAGTTTATTCACAGAATTTCTACCCAAAGTGAATGTGCACTATACAATTACGGTACATACAGGCATGATAGTATTGCTTTAAAGGGGACCTGTCACATTGAAAATATAGTCCAAATTAAAGACATCATTAGGGGTCCAGTGGACAGACCTAATAAGTGATTGACAATCCTTGGCTGGGTTCACATCTGCATTCTACGTATGATCCAATGTATGGTCAAAAGAATGGACTAAACAATAAAGACAGATCCATGTAATGTGCACAACAACAGATCCCAAAGGACACCTTTGATTATTACGGGGTCCGTCAGGTATTCCTTATTTTTGCCATCATTTCAGACATGATGGCATGCAGTACTTTTTAGTATTCAATGATAGATGGACTCTGCTGGAGACTCCGACTTCCCGATAGCTATTGGTCGCTAAGTAGGACTACCCACTGGACTGAGCAAATCCTTAAAGGGATTCTACCAATAAAACCTTTTTTTTTGTGGATAAGATGTCAGAATAGCCTTTAGAAAGGCTATTCATCTCATACCTTTGATAATGATATGATATGATCTCCGCCGCGCCGTTCCTTAGAAATATCGGTTTTTACCTGTATGCAAATTAGTTCTCTCGCAGCGATGGGGGCGGACCCCAGCACTGGAAATGCGATGGGGGCGTCCCCACTGCTGTTCGAGAACAGGCTCCAGAGACGCCTCTATCTTCGGCTGGATCCTCCCCTTCTTTTGTCGTCTTTCTTTGGCGTCACCTCCGACGCCTGCTCAGTTGGCTCTGCCAGTGAGACACTAGTAGAGCCGACTGCGCATGCTGGCTGGCGGACATAGTTCCAAGGCCGCAATTGTGCGCATGCGCAGTCAGCTCTACTAGTGACTCACTGGCAGAGCCAACTGCGCAGGCATCGGAGGTGACGCCAAAGAAAGACGACAAAAGAAGGGGAGGTTCCAGCCGAAGATAGAGGCGTCGCTGGATCGTGTTCTTGAGCAGCAGTGGGGACACCCCCATCGCATTTCCAGCACTGGGGTCCGCCCCCATCGCTGCAAGATAACTAATTTGCATACAGGTAAAAACTGGTATTTCTAAGGAACGGTGCGGCGGAGATCACATCTAAAGGTAAGAGACGAATAGCCTTTCTAAAGGCTATTCCGACGTCTTATCCACAAAAAAAGGGTTTTAATGGTAGAATCCCTTTAACTAAATAAGATAAAATAAGAAAATCCTTTAATAGTCCCACCACTATTGTCCCCTAAATGTCCCCTAAAAGACCATATGACCGGAAGAAGTTTGGTGTAGATGATGTGCAGGATCAAATTCCAACATGAACAGAAGTAAAATCCTTTAAGGGTGCTTCCATACAATAAATATAATGAGCACATCAGTGATATCACAAGAGTACGTATAAGCCCAAATTCATTATTTATGGGCAGATTAAGTAGAGAGTATGGAATTGTGTTATCTTTGCTTTTTTTAAAGCGTTTTCAGGTGTCCAGGAGATTTTTCATACAGATGATCTATCAACAGGATAGGCCATCAGTATCTGATTGGTGGGGATCGAGGTGATCAGCTGATCAGACTGTGTCTCAGTGCCGGAAGCGACTGCACATACAAGGCTGGAGGCAACTCAACAAACAGGCTCAGAAGTGCAGTTACCTGGGGCCACCATGATACAATGGGTGAGCCTGCACCGCTGCCTTTTATTACTTAGACAGGAACAGAACTGATTCTGCCCCCACCCTGTGCAGTAGCTTCCAGCACTGGGACATGGCGGGATGAGCTGATACAGTCCTATGAAAAAGTTTGGGCACCCCTATTAATCTTAATCATTTTTAGTTCTAAATATTTTGGTGTTTATAACAGCCATTTCAGTTTGATATATCTAATAACTGATGGACACAGTAATATTTCAGGATTGAAATGAGGTTTATTGTACTAACAGAAAATGTGCAATATGCATTAAACCAAAATTTGACCGGTGCAAAAGTATGGGCACCTCAACAGAAAAGTGACATTAATATTTAGTAGATCCTCCTTTTGCAAAGATAACAGCCTCTAGTCGCTTCCTGTAGCTTTTAATCAGTTCCTGGATCCTGGATAAAGGTATTTTGGACAAACAATTCAAGTTCAGTTAAGTTAGATGGTCGCCGAGCATGGACAGCCCGCTTCAAATCATCCCACAGATGTTCAATGATATTCAGGTCTGGGGACTGGGATGGCCATTCCAGAACATTGTAATTGTTCCTCTGCATGAATGCCTGAGGATTTGGAGCGGTGTTTTGGATCATTGTCTTGCTGAAATATCCATCCCCGGCGTAACTTCAACTTCGTCACTGATTCTTGAACATTATTCTCAAGAATCTGCTGATACTGAGTGGAATCCATGCGACTCTCAACTTTAACAAGATTCCCGATGCCGGCATTGGCCACACAGCCCCAAAGCATGATGGAACCTCCACCAAATTTTACAGTGGGTAGCATGTGTTTTTCTTGGAATGCTGTTTCTTTTTGGACGCCATGCATAACGCCTTTTTTTTTTATAACCAAACAACTCAATTTTTGTTTCCAAAATGAAGCTGCCTTGTCCAAATGTGCTTTTTCATACCTCAGGCAACTCTATTTGTGGCGTACGTGCAGAAACGGCTTCTTTCTCATCACTCTCCCATACAGCTTCTATTTGTGCAAAGTGCACTGTATAGTTGACCGATGCACAGTGACACCATCTGCAGCAAGATGATGCTGCAGCTCTTTGGAGGTGGTCTGTGGATTGTCCTTGACTGTTCTCACCATTCTTCTTCTCTGCCTTTCTGATATTTTTCTTGGCCTGCCACTTCTGGGCTTAACAAGAACTGTCCCTGTGGTCTTCCATTTCCTTACTATGTTCCTCACAGTGGAAACTGACAGGTTAAATCTCTGAGACAACTTTTTGTATCCTTCCCCTGAACAACTATGTTGAACAATCTTTGTTTTCAGATCATTTGAGAGTTGTTTTGAGTAGCCCATGATGCCACTCTTCAGAGGAGATTCAAATAGGAGATCAACTTGCAATTGGCCACCTTAAATACCTTTTCTTATGATTGGATACATCTGGCTATGAAGTTCAAAGCTCACTGAGGTTACAAAACCAATTTTGTGCTTCAGTAAGTCAGTAAAAAGTAGTTAGTAGTAGTTAGTAGTTTCAAATCAATAAAATGATAAGGGTGCCCATACTTTTGCACCGGTCAAATTTTGGTTTAATGCATATTGCACATTTTCTGTTAGTACAATAAACCTCATTTCAATCCTGAAATATTACTGTGTCCATCAGTTATTAGATATATCAAACTGAAATGGCTGTTGCAAACACCAAAATATTTAGAACAAAAAATGATTAAGATTAATAGGGGTGCCCAAACTTTTTCATAGGACTGTAAGTGCACTGATGACTGATCCTGTGGATCTATCACCAGTGAAAAAAACACTTGTGGACTGGAAATCCCCACTAAACCCCACAAGAAGAGACTTTCCCACTGCCCCAAGATTTACCTCCAAAATCAACAAAGTCAGGCAGGGAATTCTGGGTCTCGTCTGACACTTAGTCCGTCACTTACAGACAGAGATCAGGATGGACAACAGACAAAGCTGAGGAAACAAGTTGGATCGTAAGCAGAAATGCACCTTAAGTGTAACTTAATAAACCTTATTGTTGAGGCCCAGATTTCAGGGACAAGATACTAATAGAGCCTGGGACATCTAAGCATTAGCTGAGGTCAGGCATACTTGGTGTGCACTGCTTGAATTAAAGCAACATGACACAACTTAAGGAAAGGACTATTAAAAGTGTAACTGCACTTTCACAAATCTTTGATGTGTCAGAAAGACATGTCAGAAGTTTTGATCGGTGGGGGTCCAGGTGCTGAGACCCCTACCGATCGCTGAAGCGAAGACGAAATGAGCTGAGCCAAGGGTTGTCTTTCCTCATTAGCTGAAGACAGGATGATAGACTTGTTCTATAGATACATCCCCTGCTATCGTATTGAAGAGTTTCATAAACTTGTTCTGCTACTTGCCAAGAGCGATAGAGCTTGTGGAAGGTATATTAGGATGCACAGGTATACTAGCTTTGCTTCGCTGGTACTTTAAAATGAACTGCTAGCTAGCTTTTTGCCATTTTATGGATTTGTGCAAAGTGAACCCTATGAATTTTTGTTTCAGTAGAACAATATATTTATATTTATAAAATTATAAAATTTCATAATGCACATGGCTCACCCATCTCTAGTCTTTGTGGGTAGGCTCTGGCTGCAGGTCCGAGTTGTATTTTTAGCCTGACTCTGTACAGCTGCCTCCTACTAATTTTGGTCTTCAATTTAGATTATCTCTTGAGCTGTCTGTACTCTGGCACTCTCTTCAGTCTGTCTCAGAGGCCTCTTATGGCAGGTAAGGTATTGTGCTGACTCCTCCAACCTGCTGCACTCCCTGTGTTTCTAAGCTGTGCTGGTTCTTACATTACAGTTTCTGGGACCGGATCACATTGCCTGGACTGCTGATAAAACTGCTTTGCTCCTGCATTCAGTTCTGCTTTCTAAATCTTCTCTCCCTCCTTTCTTCAATGGCAGAGATGTAGCAAGAGGTTCAGCACGGGGAGAGGAAGGGGGGAATGGCGAGCACATCTAAGTAGGCCCCCATTGGTACACTGATATTAATATTATATGATGACCATATATTGGTATATACCTATAACTTATACCCCTGATTTCCTCTACATAAATATTACTTCCCTAAATCATCCCAGAAATAATACCCCCTTGTATTAATAATGCCTATTAATAATCTCTTTGCATTAAATTGTTTGTTTAGGAATTGGACAAACCAGAGAGGAATCTGGGGTAGGTGAAACATAAAATATATTATATATATACCATATTCACTTGTCCCCTGTGCTCTGGTGTTCGCCACCACTGTCTGTTTGAGCGGGTGCGATGCCTTTCCCACTGTAAGTCCTGGGCCTCCCCGCTAGCTACACCTCTGTCTAATGCTGAAGAAATTTTGCCCTTATATCTCTTGCCTATTTCCACCTCTGGGAGAAATGCAGTCATAAGCCATGCATCCTCACCAACATGTGGATTGTAACTTACAGAACAAGCATAGCACAAGGGAGTTCCAGAGTTACTCAAATGCATATAAATAACTCCCACCAGTAGCCCCAATCATAAGAAGCATACTTCAACCAGAAAGGTACATATAGACAAACGGTTCAGGATATATAATCCCAAGAAAAGGTATGAAGTATTCAACATACACAAAAAGTATTGTAAAATAACATACTTTATTATTAACAAAATTCCATTAATAAAAAGTTGTGTAAACATATAAAGACACACAGAACACCAATAATTCAAAAGAAAAGGACAGCCCACAAATACGGGTGTAACACTGTCAGACCACTAAAGTATAAATACACAATGACACTAAGATACTACTTGTTACCCACATGACAGAATGGGCACATATACATATCTAGATGTACATCATCTCCTGCCTGAGGTGTGTAAGTATATACAACATAAGGGAGGAGAGAGAAATATGCTAACAAAAATTATATACCAAGGGGTAAGGGAGACCCAGTGTAGTCATATAGAGTAAATGCTATATATGTTCAGCCATACCCATAAATGGCATACCTGAATAAACACAATAGTAGAAAGATGTAAAGAGTCAATCCTCAACATAGGTTAGCAGAAAGCCCAGCAGTTATGCCTAAAGGGGAAAAACATGGATCCCTTACCCATAGTAGAATGATCTGCAGGAGCCCGTGGCTGTGGGGAGTCCTAGCCCGACGCGCGTTTCGGCAGCGTGACCGGCCTTCTTCCCCCAGCCTTCTTCTTCGGCCTTTATTCAGGTATGCCATTTATGGGTATGGCTGAACATATATAGCATTTACTCTATATGACTACACTGGGTCTCCCTTACCCCTTGGTATATAATTTTTGTTAGCATATTTCTCTCTCCTCCCTTATGTTGTATATACTTACACACCTCAGGCAGGAGATGATGTACATCTAGATATGTATATGTGGCCATTCTGTCATGTGGGTAACAAGTAGTATCTTAGTGTCATTGTGTATTTATACTTTAGTGGTCTGACAGTGTTACACCCGTATTTGTGGGCTGTCCTTTTCTTTTGAATTATTGGTGTTCTGTGTGTCTTTATATGTTTACACAACTTTTTATTAATGGAATTTTGTTAATAATAAAGTATGTTATTTTACAATACTTTTTGTGTATGTTGAATACCTTTTCTTGGGATTATATATCCTGAACCGTTTGTTTGGATTGTAACTTAGTCCAACTCCATAGATGATGTGGTCCTCCCGGTCCCAAAGCCCTCCATTTATACCTGGGATTGGGAGCTCATTTGAATATTTCTGGTGCATGCTGGGAAGAGGAGAAGAGTCACCTTAATCTCATCGATTGCTGGGAATTGCTGGGTCTCGCTGGTTAGACGACATCGCAAAACCTGGGATTGGGAGCTCATTTGAATATTTCTGGTGCATGCTGGGAAGAGGAGAAGAGTCGCCTTAATCTCATCGATTGCTGGGAATTGCTGGGTCTCGCTGGTTAGAGGACATCGCAAAACCGCGCGCCAGGTTCTACACTTCGTAGACGGCGTCAGACGAGGGAAAAAAAAAAAAAAAAAAACATATACAAGATCATTCATCCAAATTTAATGAGCAACATGGAAGAGGAGAAAACCCACATGGTGAGCTGCAACACTTGCTATATGTTTACAGATCTGCCGGACCATAAAGCCAACTTCACCTGTATGAAATGTAAACTAGTGGCCCTTTTAGAAGAAAAAGTGCAGAGGTTGGAAGAAAGAATAGTGACGTTGAGAAGCATCAAAGAAAGTGAGGTCTTCATTGATGAAGCTGAAGCAAGCCTCCAGAACACAGTAGGGGATGAAAGTGCTAGAGAGCCTACAGTTGCAGAGACTGATGCAAGTCCCCCGAATACAGTAAGGGAAGAATACTTGAGAGAACCTACAGAGGCAGAAAACTGGACACATGTGACCAAGAGATGCAAATGGATCACAAGGCCATCACCACTCACACAGCTAAGTAACCGATATGAAACTCTCATGCAGGCGGATGAAAATGACAAAAATAACCTATCAGCAAAAGAAGAAACAAACGTCACCCAGAGACAATCAGGAGCAACAAGAAATGGTGTTGCAAGGAAGAAAAGAAGAGTAGTGGTTATGGGTGACTCACTGCTAAGAGGCACAGAGGCAGCTGTCTGCAGGCCAGACTTAACCGCACGAGAAGTATGCTGCCTCCCAGGAGCAAAAATCAAGGATGTGGCCGATAGGATACCAAGCCTCCTCAGCTCCAAGGACGACTACCCATTCCTACTGATACATGTGGGTACAAACGACACGGCCAAAAATGATTTACCAACTATCTATAAAGACTTTGAAAATTTGGGGAAGACAGTGAAGGAACTGGATGCGCAGGTAGTATTCTCATCAATCCTCCCAGTTGATGGTCATGGCATCAGGAGATGGAGTAGAATACTAGAGGTAAACACCTGGCTTCGACGCTGGTGCCGAGAGCAAGGATTTGGATTTTTGGACCATGGCGTGAATTACCTCTACGATGGACTCCTTGCTAGAGACGGGATACATCTCACAAAACCTGGGAAAAACATATTTGCCAGAAGACTTGCCACACTCATCAGAAGGGCTTTAAACTAGAAGAAGAGGGGATGGGAAGAAAAAAGAAAGACAAGAACATGCAGCTAAAAGACATACTAAACAAGGTTACTAGATGTGGTAAAGAGGACCCAAGACAGGATACTCAGAAGGAAATTACGAAAAAGGATGCAACAGAGCACAATCTGAAATGTTTTTACACAAACGCACAAAGTATGGGAAACAAACAAGGAGAACTAGAGCTGATGATACACAAGGAAAACTATGACGTCATCGGCATCACAGAAACCTGGTGGAACGACATGCATGATTGGAACATACAGATGGAAGGATACAACTTATTCAAAAAGAATAGAACTAATAAAAGAGGGGGTGGAGTTGCATTGTATGTTAAAAAAGAACACATCTCTACAGAAATTACAGTTTTACAGAATGATAATCTACTGGAAATTATTTGGGTAGTAATTCAAGGGAAAAACAATGATAAGGACATCATACTAGGCGTTTATTACAGACCACCAGGACAGACAGAAGACATGGATGAGATTTTTTCACAGCAAATGACCACGCTCTCAAAGAAACATGAAATAGTGATCATGGGAGACTTCAATTACCCTGACATTCATTGGGAAACCCACACAGCCAAGAGTAAAGGCTCCATCAAATTTTTATCCTCTCTAGCGGACAACTTCATTGCCCAGCTAGTAGAAGAAAACACGAGAGGAACATCCATTTTGGACCTAGTCCTAACCAACAAAGAGCACATGGTTAAGGGACTACGGGTAGCAGGGACACTGGGATTCAGCGATCATGCTATACTTGAGTTTGGGGTTGCAAGAAGAAGAAGACCTGAGAAGACACAGACTTCAAGGCTCGACTTTAGCAGGGCAGACTTCAAGAGCCTGAAGGCAAGGGTTAGCAGAATTCCATGGTGCAAAATTCTTAAGCACAAAAATGCACATGAAGGGTGGGAAATCTTCCGTAGGGAAATCATTAAAGCACAGGAACTAACAATACCTAGAAGGAAGAAAAATGGGAAGCACCTAAAAATATCAGGATGGATGACCAAAAAATTACATAACCTGCTAAAAAGGAAAAAGGAAACATACAAAAAGTGGAAGATGGGAACTATACCTAAGGAAGAGTACACAGCAGTCTGCAGACTCTGCAAGACAAGCATCAAAGGAGCTAAGGCTGAACACGAATTGAAGCTTGCAAAAGAGGCAAAGAGTAAGGTAAAAGGATTTTGGGGATATGTTAAAAGCAAAAGAAAAGTGAAGGAGACCATTGGAGTCCTGAAGAATGACAAAGGAGAAACAGTTAACATGGTGGAACAGCAGGTGGAGCTACTAAATTCATATTTTGTATCCGTCTTCTCCCAAGAAACTAATGGAAATATCGACATTAATGGTGATGGAGATGAGGGGAAGGAGGACTCCAAGCTGACTATAAGCACAGGTCTGGTAAGAGAGCACTTAGCCAAGTTACAGGAAACCAAGTCCCCAGGACCAGATGATTTACACCCTAGAGTCCTGAAAGAGATAGCAGAGGAAATAACAGAACCCCTTGCTATAATCTTCGGTAAGTCATGGGAAACAGGAGTGGTCCCTTTAGATTGGAAAAGGGCAAATGTTGTCCCCATCTACAAAAAGGGGAAAAGGGACGATTAAGGAAATTACAGGCCGGTAAGTCTGACCTCGATAGCAGGAAAAATCTTTGAGCAAATTGTCAAGGAACATTTACTTCGGTACCTGGATGGGAAGGCATTAATTAACCAGAGCCAGCACGGCTTTATGACCAATAAATCTTGTCAGCCTAACCTGATTTCCTTCTACAACAAAATCACTGAATGGTTGGACCAAGGGAATGCCGTGGACATAGTATATCTTGACTTCAGTAAGGCATTTGATAAAGTATCACATAACCTTCTTATTGAAAAAATGATTAAGTATGGCTTTGACAAAAAATCAGTTAGGTGGATTCACAACTGGCTTAATGATCGGGCACAACGAGTAATACTAAATGGCTACACATCCAACTGGAAGAAAGTCAAAAGCGGGGTGCCACAGGGCTCTGTTCTGGGCCCAGTACTTTTTAATATCTTTATAAATGATCTGGACGATGGAATTATTGGGGAACTCATAAAATTTGCAGATGATACGAAGATAGGAGGAATAGCCAACACTAGAGAGGAGAGAGAGTATATTCAAAAGGACTTAGACACACTGGAACAATGGGCTGAGGCGAACAAAATGGTATTTAATAGGGACAAATGCAAAGTTCTACATCTGGGTAACAGAAATGTAAAAAACATATATAGTATGGGAGGAATAGAACTAAGTGATAGCATAGGGGAAAAGGACTTGGGCATAATAGTAGATCACAAATTCAACATGAGCCAACAGTGCGGTGCTGCTGCAAAAAAGGCTAATAAAATTCTGGGATGTATTAAGACAAGCATTGAATCTAGATCAAGAGAGGTCATTATTCCGCTGTAGTCTTCCCTGGTCAGACCACACCTGGAATACTGTGTACAGTTCTGGGCACCTCAATTCAAGAAAGACATCGATATATTGGAGCAAGTCCAGAGAAGAGCAACCAAAATGGTGGAAGGTCTGCAAACCATGTCCTATGAGGAGCGTCTAAAAGAACTGGGATTGTTTAGTTTGCAGAAGAGAAGGCTGAGGGGAGATTTAATAGCAGTCTACAAATATCTGAAAGGTAGTCACAGTGCAGAGGGATCTCCCCTATTCTCATTAGCACAAGGAAGTACAAGAAGCAATGGGATGAAACTAAAGGGAAAGAGATACAGATTAGACATTAGGAAAAACTTTCTGACAGTGAGGGTAGTGAGAGAGTGGAATAGGCTGCCACGGGAGGTGGTGGGCGCTCCATCAATGGAAATCTTCAAGCGGAATCTGGATAAACATATAGCTGGGATGATTTAGGAAAACCTGCACTCGCAGGGGGTTGGACCTGATGGCCCTTGAGGTCCCTTCCAACTCTACCATAAGAAAAAAAAAAAAAAAATACAACAGTTCAGCAGTTGAATTGTAATGTCTCTGCCTGTTCAGATCTCTGCACCACCCTCTGCTCGCACGCTGTGGCGCAGGAGGCGTGTGCAGTTTGATTCCTTGCTTAGAGCTTTTGGTTGCACTGTGTGAACATGGCTCTATTTCTGTAATTGAATTTCCACCACACCCATCTCTTGCACCTTGTTTGCCTCTGTTCATGAAATGGTTAATTCTAGCCTTGCCGTGTGACTGACAGCCTGTCTTCCAATCAAGCCTAGGGCGGGTCTTTGGCTTCCTATATACAGGCCATCAGCCCACATAGCCTTGCTGGCTATTGACTTTGTCCCTGCTAAGTGTCTTTTCTTCTACTATTATATTACTGACTTCCGACCTCTGGCTTTCCCTATTGACTATTCTTTGGATTTTGATTTGGCACTGCTTAGCTCGGCTGTTACTGAACCCTTGGCTTGCTGACCTCCCTTTTGTGTTGTTCGTCTTGTCTGTGTTGTCACCTACATAGCTAGGGCCCGTCGCCCAGTTGTCGCCTATTGCCTAGGATAGGACCGGCAATCAGGAAGGGACAGTGGGTTTCAACTTAGGGCTCACTGTCTATTGTCCCCCCCCCCCTCCAGAGTTGATCAGCAGCTACTGGGGAATTGCTGCCTCTATTGCAATTCCCTTACATGAACATTGCAAATTTAATGTACAGCAATAAACGTACATATCAAAGCAAATCATGTTAAAGCTACCAGGACGGTGTCTGCCTCCATGTAAACCCTTATGCTCTCAGGATGTATTCTTCATATTGTACTTTTACTGAAATATATTGTTCTCCTACTCTTCAGCTCATCTTGACCTGACCAATACACGACCTGCCCACAGAGCACTTCCCCCATTAACTTGCCTATGGGAGTAAAAGCTGGGGATCTGCCTTTATTTGTATAGAAAAATAAAAGGTTTTCTATCCAGCCATGAAATTATCATTTACCTTGATAGAAGTTTTAGAATATCTATAAGTCCATTAGCAGATTGTTGTACCTGACTCATCATACCCATTAGAATAATAGCGGCAAGTGTAAAGCTGAAATAACAGAAGGAATAGCCCATAATGCACAATATGGCTTATTTATCAATGTGAAGCTCTAGGAACAACTCTGATAAATTTATATAAATGACAAGTGACATACACAGCTGGAGAGAATTGTAGAAATCTCTTCTGAGCGGCAAACAGGTTTTTTTTTTGTGAATTCTCTTATCGAATCCACAGGAGGATATCCAGATGGGAAAAAAAAACAACATAAAACTGTAGAACAGGTCACAGACTGGTATGAGAATAATTGTTGGATTTAGATGAGTTTACAAGAAATAAAGGGGTATTCTGAATATAGACATGTATTATATAGGAGGTTCCATATAACACTCTGAGGGTAAGTTCAGATGGGGTTTTTTGGACCGGAACCTGAGGTAGCTGCGACTGAATGCCGGTGTACTGCATCTGCATCCATTCGTGCACTCCGCTCCGGATTAGGCCCAATGAATGGGCATAGTCGGGAGGAGGGAGTGTCTTCAGGCCGAATCGCGAGGTGAAACAGCCTGAAGAATGAGCACCTCATTTCTTTTTCCGGAACAAGCCGGCTCCCAGAAAAAACGCCTAACCGGCTCCCATTTATTTAAATGGGAGCCGTCTTTTTGGTTAGGATTTTGAGGCGGATACGGCCTCAAATTCCTGACCAAAAAACTCGGCGTGAACTTACCATCAGCCGACTCCCGGAAAAAAAAGCGAGGCGCTCATTCTTTAGGCCAATTCGCCTCACGATTCGGCCTGAAGACACTCCCTGACTGGTTTACCTAACTCTACCTGGGACAACTCTGATTTTCTCCCACATTAAAAAAAAACATGATACAGTCTTTTGATGAGCTTTCAATTATATATACACCGTAGTTTGTACGGTATGGGGAAGATTTACTAAGACTATTTCCTTTTTCACAGTATAACATAGGATTAGAGATGAGTGAACAGTAAAATGTTCGAGATTCGATATTCGTTTCGAGCAGCCCCTCAATATTCGACTACTCGAATCGAATATCGAACCCTATTATACTCTATGGGGGGAAAATGCTCGTTTCAGGGGTAGGCAACATTCGATCAAATTATACTTACCAAGTCCACGAGTGAGGGTTGGGCTGGATCCTCCAAGAAGTCTTCTCCGTGCAGCGTCCCCGCGGCGAGCTCTGAATTCACTCTGCCAGGCATCGGGCCTGGGCAGAGCCGACTGCGCATGCCCGCAGTACAAGCGGACATGCGCAGTCGGCTCTGCCCAAGCCCGATGCCTGGCAGAGTGAATTCAGAGCCGGAAGACACCACGGGGAACCTGCACGGAGAAGACTTCTAAAGGTAGGAGAAGAACCAGTGTTGATTGGCCGACTGTATAGCATTCGGCCAATCAATGCTGGTTCTGCATCGAACTTTTACATTCGAATAGCGAGTGGTACTCGATCGAGTACGAGTATTTCGAATACCATAGTATTCGATCGAATACCTACTCGATTGAGTACTACTCGCTCATCTCTATTCTTTGGACTTTTTGGTCCAATTTTGTACTACTTATAAGTTGCCTTATTTTACAAAATTATTTTGGTACCAATTGTTGCATCATGAGCCTGGCCCTGTCCCTTTTCCACTACTCTTGTCAAACAATGCCAAAGAACCACATAATAGATATGGTACAGACCATGTAGGACAGAGATTTTTGGTGTGTTTGGCTTTATAAATTGGCCCCAATGGGTAGAATTTATTAACCCCTTGATGCCAGTTTCCCAGCATAGATGGTTGATTATGTGGCGCAGTTTTGGTGACATGGGCCATTATAAATAATGACCCTCTCTATATGGCACTTTTGGTGCAACAGTTTATGAAAAACAAAATTTCCTGCCATCCCTATGTGATAGCAACCTCTGCAATTCCAATTCAGTACGTCCTTCCAAGCTCGTGCCGCCTTTAACAAGAATCGCCTACTCACAATGCTAAAAAGAAGTCAATTCATTCAAGCCAAAGTAAAATAATAAGGGAAAGACTTATTAAATATAATGGACTTTGTTGGATATAATCAATGAGGAATGTATAGGCTTTTATGTTTGTTTAATAGAGGTCATTAATTCTGCCTGATAGATACATTAATCACACAAACTATATGTGACCATTTGATTTATGCATGTTAAATTTTATTAGGATAACTACACATCACCAGCAATAATAATTATCTGATGGCTGTAAGTGGAATATACAGTGTGACGGGGCTGCGGCCAGAGACTTCTCCTATTAAGACCATTGTGTACTTACCTGCTGTAAAACATCTCCATTGTGGGACTCTTATTTAGGATTAACTACTATATTATTAATGATTCGGATATCTGGCTGTCCTATGCTATTCTCCTATTAACTCTTCCCAGAGCTAATTTTATGGCTCCACTCGGGCACAAGCATCTTATTGCATAGGAATATTTCACCGTAATTACCCAATATAGAGAGATAGAAAGTTAGCAAGATGCGGATTTCGATGGTGTGTTGACCTAGAGATAGGGACGGGAAGGAACGGTACATTCATATTTGTCCTCCTCGTTTGCTTCTTGGTTCTGATCGCTATCACAGTAAATTGCTGGAGCAATTACCCATATCAAAGCAATCTAATATTGTGATCTAGTGATAGCATTACGTGAGCTCGTAACCATTAATCTAGCTGAAATAAAATATTGAGCAACCTTGCTAAGTTTTGTTTAAAAATACTCAGCCGTTTTGTGCGCGCAGCCCCTATGCAGATCTACACTGTCTACCAATAGGTATTTGGACACCTGTGGTCCAATCGGCACGAGCAGCAATTACAACCTCAACCACAAGTCCTTGTATAATGGCTAGTGGTATTCTATTCCATTTGGCTTGAAGAAGACAGTTAAGTTCTTTCACCAATTTTGGACGGCTGTTGCACCCCTTAGTTCGGCGATCCAACTCGATAGGGTTCAGGTCTCTGGGCAGGCCAGTTCAGTCGGTTAACCTGATTGTCACTATACCAAGCCATGGTAGACCTCGCTACATGACAGCTGGCGTTGTCATCCTGGAAGTAACATTGGTCTGACCCATAGAACCGCCATAATGTAGAAAGCACACTGTTATCTAAAATAGTGCAATAGGCATCGGTGTTGAGTTTACCATGCACTGGGACCAAGGGTCCTAGTCCATACCAGGAGAAACACCCCCAGGCCATAACTCCACCTCCACAGAACTTTACTGGGTGTCCAAATACTTATTAGTAGGAGCGTGGTGGGGTGAAGCCATTGGTCCCATCACATTGTTCATTATTTGTGCATGGACCTTGGACAAAGAGGTTATTTTATAACAAAATCTGTACCTCATCATACATTAGGTAGGGAGTACCAAGATCAATGTGGGAAACCAGTTCCGGTTTATGTATACAAGGATAGTTAATAAGGGTCTGATCCCCGTGGTCCCATCGATCACATAAGGGTCCCATGTGTCACATTCAAAGGGAGAAATGCTCATGTATGTGTTTCCTGCTGTTCCATTCAGGGAGATGCTGAAAATAACCAAGTATAGTATTTGGCCATCTTCAGCGGCTGAATGGTATAATTGTTGTAAGCCACTTCAATGGAATGACTGCTGACCCTGCCCCAGGGTCCAACACAAGCTGGAGCAGCTAACCTATATTAAAGGATTAGTGGTCAGTGTGAAAATGGCAAGATTTCAGGAATTGTTTCCATAGTGACATAAAAAAAGTTAGAAAAAACTGATAACATTCTAAAACTATAACCGTTTCCACATGGCCCACTGACCATATACATCGGGGTGGTGCACTCTAAATTTTGCAAGAATGTCCTGGCAGAAGAACAGTTTATGGCCATCCCTGGCTTCCCAAATTGCTATGGGAGCTCCAATGATGCGGCACCCCTTTCAGCCCAGAAGTCATGTGATCTGTCAGGGGATGGGAACCATATGAGCTGCTGGGTCATGTAGACTCCAATTTCTAGCTCTCTGAGGTGAGCAAAGCCATAATCAGTAAGTGAAAGTGACGTTATTATACTCTGGGGTCTCTTTAGTATAAGGCGGTGGCCATTTTAGTTTGTCTGAGACAAATCTCCATTTCTTCAATTTCCTAAATTTTTTTTATAAATAAATGAATTGAATATTTGGGCCAAACCCTGCTCGATATTAGGAAATCTGTTCCCAATAGTGGAAAAAAGAAGCAACATGCCCTTTCTTGCATGCACTACACCGGCATCCAGTCGTGGCTTGCTGTTTTTTGGATCAGATTCTGAGGCGGCCTCCGTGTCAAAATCTGGTCTAAAAAAGACCCCGTGTGAACCCGACCTAAGGCAGGTTGTAGATGACCGCGCTGCAACTGGCCTGCCATGAATTAAAAGCACAGGCTGCACATGGAGGACATGGGGATGTTCCCGTGTGCCACCTGTGCATGGGTCATGCTTCCGCGGCTGCTTTCATTAAATGAATAAAATAGGACCTTTCCTATCTGACACGGCCTGGACTGTTGGCCTGCATGCGGGACTGTGAAAATCACGGTCGTGTGCAAGGAACCATAGAAAAGAATGGGTGTTTTCCGTGAAATACATGATTATTAGAGATGAGAGAGTAGTGTTCGATCAAGTAGGTGTTCGATCAAATACTATGGTATTCGAAATACGTGTACTCGATCGAACACTACTAGCTGTTCGAAGTTTAAGGTTCGATGCAGAACCAGCGTTGATTGGCAGAATGCTATACATTCTGCCAATCAACACTGGTTCTTCTCTAACCTTTCCGAAGTCTTCTCCGCGCTGCGTCCCCGCGTCTTCTTCCGGGTGGAATTCACTCTGAGCCGACTGCGCATGTGCGGGCATGCACGCGCATACATGCGCATGCGCAGTCGGCTCTGCTCAGGCGTCGGGCCTGGGCAGAGCCGGACGTGCATGAGCAGTCGGC
The DNA here is from genome assembly GCF_031893055.1 of Leptodactylus fuscus. Taxonomy (NCBI): domain Eukaryota; kingdom Metazoa; phylum Chordata; class Amphibia; order Anura; family Leptodactylidae; genus Leptodactylus; species Leptodactylus fuscus. The sequence goes on from NC_134269.1 coordinate 39,788,718, forward strand.
TCTGCCTAGGCCGAATGCCTAGGCAGAGTGAATTCCACCTGGAAGAGGACGCGGGGACCCTGCGCCGGGAGAAGACTTCAAGCAGAATCCAGCCCGACCGTCACTCGTGGACTTGGTAAGTATGATTTTATCGAATGTTGCCTACCCCTGAAACGAGCATTTCCCCCCATAGACTATAATGGGGTTCGAAATCCGTACGAACAGTCGAACAGTGTGCGGCTGTTCGAATCGGATTTCGAACCTCGGACACTTTAGTGTTCGCTCATCTCTAATGATTATCACAATGACCCACACCATGGTCGTCTGCAAGGGACCTAAGGCCTGCAGATAAACCTCAAGTGATGTCCATCTCTTTATAACCTGTAACACCCTGGCTGCAGTAATATGGTTCAACCTCTATGGTAGGTACGCCATTGTATAGTCGCCATATGATCATGTGAGGTGTACAGAAAGCTATGCAACTTGCAACGAAAATTCTCAATCTAGTTTTTGCTATTTCTTATCTTCACTGACTGGTCTTATGTAGAAAATGAGAATCTAATATATTGTGATTTGAGCTACTTCCTAGACCTATGTGCAGATCTGTTTACTGCCGGAGCATCCTTTGGGGAGGAGAGGAATGAGATGCCGGGATAGAAAGCTTTAGTAAACTGTGGCTAGTGAGGCAGAGGCAGAGACTAAGAGACAAATGAGGTGAAACCAGAGAAATTTCATTTGTCAGAGAGGACGGAGGGAGAAATTGGAGAGGGGAGCAGGAAATGGAGCAAAGCCAGAGAGATTTACAGAGGCACTAGCTTCACAAGAGGATGAGACTTTTATTAGCACATTCATGGGAAAACACTTATGTTGCTGACAGCTATAAAAATAATAATAATAATCTATTCCTTGGGTTCCAGTTGAAGGGGTTAACTTTCCGCAGCCTGCAGCGTGCACGAAAAACATTATACCTCGTATGAAGAAGAACGAGTGTAACATATCCATTATCGTCTCTAACTGCTGCGTCACAGAGGGGCTTGGAAATTTTGGGCTTGAAAATTGTACAAACAAAAAAAAAAAAAACCCTTCTATTTTGTTGACCTTGTCTTTATACTATGATGTACGTCAGGCCTTCCGCCATTACATAGGAAACAGCATTGGCATTAGTCGCATGCAAGAAGTGCAGAGTTTTCCAATTTCGAGAAAGTAATTGTGGGATACCATAGAAATGGTCGATCCTTAACCCCTTCCCGCCAATTACATTTTTTCATTTTCGTTTTTCGTTTTTGACTCCCCTCCTTCTAAACCCTATAACTTTTTTATTTCTCCGCTCCCAGAGCCATATGAGGTCTTAATCTTTGGACAAATTGTTCATCATGATGCCGCCATTAATTATTCTGTATAATGTACTGGGAAGCTGGAAAAAAATTCAGAATGGGGTGGATTTGAAGAAAAAATGCATTTCTGCGACTTTCTTACGGGCTTCGGTTTTACGGTGTTCACTGTGCAGCGAAAATGACATGTCCCCTGTATTCTGTGTTTTGGTACGATTCCGGGGATACCAAATTTATATGGTTTTATTTACATTTTAACCCCTTAAAAAAAATCCAAAACTGTGTTAAAAAATTTTTTTTCTAAAAATCGCCATATTCTGACAGCTGTAACTTTTTTATACGTCTGTGTACACGGATGCATAGGGCGTCATTTTTGCGGGGCCAGGTGTGCGTTTTAGTTCTACCATTTTCAGGAAATGTTATTGCTTTGATCACTTTTTATTCAAATTTTTATCAGAATCAAAACAGTGAAAAAAACGGTGGTTTGGCACTTTTGACTATTTGTCCCGCTACGGCGTTTACCGAACAGGAAAAATATTTATATAGCTTTGTAGAGTGGGCGATTTCGGACACAGTGATACCAAACATGTATGTGTTTCACAGTATTTAACTACTTTTATATGTGTTCTAGGGAAAGGGGGGTGATTTGAATTTTTAATACTTTTTGAAAAAACTTATATATATTTTTTTTTTTTTGCATTTATTAGACCCCCTAGGGGTCTTGAACTCCATGGGGTCTGATCACTAATGCAATGCATTACAATGCTAATGCATTGCAAAATACCAGCACTTCTATTTCAGGCTATGTAGCATAGCCTGCTATAGAAGCAATGCAATGACAAGCCGGAGAGCCTTCACAAGGCTCCCGGCTGTCATAGTAACATGACGCCGGCCTCGGAGCTTACTCCGGGTGCCGGCAATCACAAAGAAAATGGCAGAGACATAAAGCAGTAGACACCCGGCGGGCTATGGCGGCCGCCCGCCTCCCGGGTGGTCGCTATAGTTACACACCCGGCATGCGCCGTACTATTACGGTGGATGTCGGGAAAGGGTTAAGGGACATAGCAAGCGAACTGAATTACCCAAAATCGACAGTGGCCTATGTGATTACAAAGTGGAAGGTGAACGGTGATTGTCGGTATGTGCCCGAGACCGCAGACCCCCGAAACTGGGAGATGGAGACCGACGAGTGGTGGGCAGAGAAACCGCACCCAACCGATGACTCACATACACCAGGAGTATCACCAGGCATCCGGGAGTATTGTGTCCATCAATCCCATCTGTAAGGAAGGACATCTGCTGGGGTCTACCAACTATTGTATAGGAATAAATGTTATTTTTCTATTCTATCACAGGGGTCCAAATACTTATTGGTATACAGTGTACTATATATATGTGTAGGGTGTTGACATACTATAAGAGGAAGAAATACATCTGTATGTTGCAGAGTTTGTCCTTTTTTTATTTTTTGTCAGAAAATTATTCCATAATTATTGGTTAAGCAGAAACAACCATTGTGCCAATTTTACTTGCGCCATTTAGCAATCACTTTTAATATTGTGTTCACTAGATTGTTGTTATGGCAATACCAAAGACACCGGTTATTTGCTTTGTTTTCATGTATTGAATTGCAAATTTTTTTTTGTTTTTTTGCAGGTTTATATTTTATTGTAATTTATTTTTTTAAAAATTAAAAAGATGAGATGATTGAATTGTCAAATATTTTCTCCTCCTCTGGCTATAAATATAATAAATGTTTTTCTATTGTACCACAGGTGTCCAAGTACTTGTTGGTGGACAGTGCATATATATATATATATATATATATATATATATATATATATATATAGTGAGAAGGTGACAGGAGGTGATAGGCGGAATGCTGGAATCACAGCATATCTCCCCAGGTTTCTGACATATACGTGGTTCAGTGCGGGTCTTGAGTAGACCTCAGCCTAGGTGTGGGTCCTGGGCTCATTACTGGGCCATAAAAGGCTGCAGAGCCTGCACTTCAGCATAGATTCTGGAGCAAGAAGAGATGCCTGGGTCTGTCCTGAAATACTGAAAGTCTGGTGAGAACAAACTGTGCTATTTTGTTTTTGTCTATGTGGTTGGTAGTAAGTAACATGTATAGTCAGCCCTTAAACTGTTTAGTTAGTGCTCAGACGAGCAGGATTTTGTACATGTTTGTACCTGAAGTGAAGGTTTATTTATTTTGCTGGGGGTTTTTTTTCAAATAAAAACCCGTTTGCACCAGATTTTGTGTCCCTGTCTCTGATTACATATATATATATATATATATATATATATATATATATATATATATATATATATTGGCCCATATGTTCATGAGGGCTGCTATACAGATATTCATCATACAGCCCTAATGAGTATGAAGGTTTCTATAACGCATCTGTAAAGCAGCCCCAATGAAAGTAGCTCTGAAACAAATTTCTTGCAAATCTTGTGACCAAAGAGATTGAACCTGAAACAAATTGAAACAGAACTTAAGAGGTTTATCCAACATTATTGTCAAGCAAAATTGTTAGGAATTGGCAAAAAAGGAATGGAAAGGATGCAGAAGGGAATAAACACCATGGACCATCGTGGACTGGTATGAAATATAAAATTTTTATATACAGTCCTATGAAAAAGTTTGGGCACCCCTATTAATCTTAATCATTTTTAGTTCTAAATATTTTGGTGTTTGCAGCAGCCATTTCAATTTGATATATCTAATAACTGATGGACACAGTAATATTTCAGGATTGAAATGAGGTTTATTGTACTAACAGAAAATGTGCAATATGCATTAAACCAAAATTTGACCGGTGCAAAAGTATGGGCACCTCAACAGAAAAGTGACATTAATATTTAGTAGATCCTCCTTTTGCAAAGATAACAGCCTCTAGTCGCTTCCTGTAGCTTTTAATCAGTTCCTGGATCCTGGATAAAGGTATTTTGGACAAACAATTCAAGTTCAGTTAAGTTAGATGGTCGCCGAGCATGGACAGCCCGCTTCAAATCATCCCACAGATGTTCAATGATATTCAGGTCTGGGGACTGGGATGGCCATTCCAGAACATTGTAATTGTTCCTCTGCATGAATGCCTGAGGATTTGGAGCGGTGTTTTGGATCATTGTCTTGCTGAAATATCCATCCCCGGCGTAACTTCAACTTCGTCACTGATTCTTGAACATTATTCTCAAGAATCTGCTGATACTGAGTGGAATCCATGCGACCCTCAACTTTAACAAGATTCCCGATGCCGGCATTGGCCACACAGCCCCAAAGCATGATGGAACCTCCACCAAATTTTACAGTGGGTAGCATGTTTTTTTCTTGGAATGCTGTTTCTTTTTGGACGCCATGCATAACGCCTTTTTTTTTATAACCAAACAACTCAATTTTTGTTTCCAAAATGAAGCTGCCTTGTCCAAATGTGCTTTTTCATACCTCAGGCAACTCTATTTGTGGCGTACGTGCAGAAACGGCTTCTTTCTCATCACTCTCCCATACAGCTTCTATTTGTGCAAAGTGCGCTGTATAGTTGACCGATGCACAGTGACACCATCTGCAGCAAGATGATGCTGCAGCTCTTTGGAGGTGGTCTGTGGATTGTCCTTGACTGTTCTCACCATTCTTCTTCTCTGCCTTTCTGATATTTTTCTTGGCCTGCCACTTCTGGGCTTAACAAGAACTGTCCCTGTGGTCTTCCATTTCCTTACTATGTTCCTCACAGTGGAAACTGACAGGTTAAATCTCTGAGACAACGTTTTGTATCCTTCCCCTGAACAACTATGTTGAACAATCTTTGTTTTCAGATCATTTGAGAGCGGGCTGTCCATGTTCGGCGACCATCAAACTTAACTGAACTTGAATTGTTTTGTAGAAAGAAATTGTCCAAAATACCTTCATCCAGGATCCAGGAACTGATTAAAAGCTACAGGAAGCGACTAGAGGCTGTTATCTTTGCAAAAGGAGGATCTACTAAATATTAATGTCACTTTTCTGTTGAGGTGCCCATACTTTTGCACCGGTCAAATTTTGGTTTAATGCATATTGCGCATTTTCTGTTAGTACAATAAACCTCATTTCAATCCTGAAATATGACTGTGTCCATCAGTTATTAGATATATCAAACTGAAATGGCTGTTGCAAACACCAAAATATTTAGAACTAAAAATGATTAAGATTAATAGGGGTGCCCAAACTTTTTCATAGGACTGTATATATTCTCTATGCACTCTGGTGTTTACGCCATGATTTTTTTTTAGAAATTAAGAATAAAAGCCATGTTTTAATTCAGTGACTTTCGGTGCTGGATCTTTTTTCTTATTGTGAATACAATAAACACCATGGCCTACTATCTTTTGTGGCACCATAATGGTGTCATTTTAATTTTTGTTATAGGACCCTCCCTCTTCTATGCACTGTGTATATGGCCCCATACTTCCCAATAGTCCAATACAGATCACCACAACCCTCACAAATAATCCATCATCATTTCACTAGTTATTATCAGCCACTAGGGTTGAGCGATCAGGATCGGGAAAGATCGGATCGAATTTCACGATCAGGATCGGCTGGAAAATGATGGAAAATCGGATTTTAATAACGATCCTGAAATCTCAAGATCGGCTCAACCCTACCAGCCACGGTTTTCTTCAGAACGTGTACTCAAAGAGCTGGAAAGTAGCAGTGGGCTACCGTACCTCTTTATCATGTGTCAGCATAGTATATACATGATCAATTGTATAATAGATTCTATATATTGTAATAATGTATATGATGCCATTATTTGCTGTCTGATAAATTGTAGGTATTGTAAGTTTTTATTCCGTACTCATGACTTCTTGGCTTCCTTTGTAGTAATGAGAAAAGGACATGTCGCCGTGTCTTGCTCACTTTATTCACAGTTCATATAAGTTCATTAATTCCTTTCCCATCTCACAAAGGAGGACATTAATCATACTTCCCAGGACAAAATAATTGTGTACATTCACACTTCATCAGGAAAGGAAGCATGAACCTGACTAGCAGCCCCCCATGGGGCTATTATCAGAAGAGACATGCACAGATTCCTTATTGTTCACATACATTCCGTGCTGGGTATTTTACTATCCGCCTCAGCCCTGGATGTCCACGTTCTGCAAAGTGAAATACATATTGATCAATAGAAAAAAAAAAGTACAGGATCAATACAGCTGCAAGTGCTGGAGACAGGGCAGAATGTGCTTGCTGAGTTGTTTCATCCATGAACGTGAATCTTTTCAACCTTTATGGTCTTGATTATTTGGATACAACAATGGTTTTCGGGACTTTAAAAAAACAAAATATAATACCTGTATATACTATGATGGGTACGGAAAGTATTCAGACCCCTTTCAATTTTTCACGCTTTGTTTCATTGCAGCCATTTGCTGAAATCAAAAAAGTTCTTTTTATTTCTCATTATGTACCTTCAGCCCCATCTTGACGGAAAAAAAACAGAAATGTAGATATTTTTGCAGATTTATTAAAAAAGAAAAACTCCCTCCTTCCCGACTAAGAAGAGGAATGCCATGACTTTATGCATTGCACCGGCATCCAGTCGCAGCTAGCCATTTTTTGTTACAGATTCTGAGGTGGCCTCTGCGTTACAATCCCGTCCCAAAACCCCCCCCCCGTGTGAACCCGGCTTTAGAGGTTTTGCTGATTCCAAATAATGGGAGATGATACAGTTCTGACTTCTGATATAATCAGAACTAAATGGGAATAACCATAATAACTGGGCAAGAACAAGGTAATCTGGCCAGTATGGGCAGAGGAAAATAATCAGTTTTTATTAATCCAGTATAAAAAAATCCATGGTTGGCAATACTGTATGAGGTCTACATGTTTCGGAAACCTTGTATACACTGGCTTAAAAAGTTTTATATTAAACATTACAGTACCAAGAAAATATCACATGATCAGCTAAAGGATCTCACATCATAAGATAGGCCAGTGGTCCATTTAGCATGTTTTATCCTAGATCCTTTGTTCTGAGTGACTGCCCTTGCACCAGTAGAATAGTGTGTGGAAAACCAGCTGGTTAACCCAAATGTTGTCAGACTGAAGTGTGGTCCTTAGGTATTCCAAAAAAAATGAGCACATGGTAAATCAAGTAGGGCTCCCACTTCTTCCCGGTTCCCTCATTCAGTTGTTATCTTAAAGGCAATCTACTACCTACCCCTAGCGTATTCAACCGCTACCACTGTAGTACAAAACACATTGGTGCACTGGGGACGGGCCTTCAACTCCCCGGATTACTGTTCTTGCCGCCGAGACCTCTACCATGTCTTGCCTGCTCCACCTTGTGCAGTGCAAGTTGATCCTCCCGGTGCTAAGACATCACCAATTCTACTTGAGTTGCAAGAGAAATGCTCAAGGAGCTGAAGGCCCCTTCTACAAATCTACAAAAGTAACACACACAACAGAGGTATGTTGTTTTTCACTGTAATGTGCTCTGTAATACAATGGTAGCCGTAGAATATGCTTGAGTAAGGTGTCAGACTCACTTTAAATGGTCATTAACTTTTTAGGCAACTTAGACAATTTAGTAGTGCATGTGATTTCTCTTTTTCTCTGTCAGGGATCTTTCTAGCTGCATCATAATATGGATTTGAAGCAGTGTCCCTGGATCTCCTATATTATGGTCGCTTGGGTTTTTTTCTCAGCTATTTGTTTGCCATTTTACAGTTACTTCTGGCAGAAGTACATGTAAAAAGTATAAGAAAAATTTAGTAAAGATTGAGAGTCCTCAGTAGTTGACTTTTTTAATGGCTAACAAAAATGATGACATATTGCAAGCTTTCGGAACTGCTATAAAGTTCCTTCATCAGCTTGATATAACACAATGTCTGAAGGCAAGCACATTTATACAGGAATACAGTGTTTGATGCACAATTGATGGAAAGCAGTACAAGCAAATAAACACAAAAATCCAAAAATATGTCAGTTCACAGAAAGGCTCTCTAAGTTTTATGATTCCCTTGATGTGGTGACTAATTGTTGTAAAAGGACATAAAACCATGTGACTGCTATGTATTAGCAAAGAAAAATGCTAAATCTGCTGTAGCCATAATGGGGCTATTAGATGAACATTAGATAGGACAGCACATAAGAAGGGTTATACAACTGGAGAACACATTACCTAGCAAGACCATGTAAATATCTCAACTTTTGATGAAAATTCAGGTATTAACAACCGATTCAGGAGACTCCAAATTCTGTTTCCTATTAAATGTTCCGAAGATGACCGAAGAGGACCCAGAAGGCATAAGGCAGCCCAGGAGAAGTTTGTGTGGTGCTGATGCCAGGGCCACATAGAATTGTACCTGCATAAAGGTCTGTAGTAATAATAAAATCTCACTTTGCCATAATGGCTTCCCTTATGTAAACTAATTGAATTTTGCTTCTTTCTCACACATAATGTAATGCAATCGTTCTAGTTGAAGGTTTCCAGCACTTGACTTTGGCATTGTTCTGTTCTGCAGGTTCAGAATTATCCATTACAAGAGGTGCCAGCCCTGAGTGAGAACACATGTACAGTATATCTAGCCCTGGCCGGAGATCTACCGGAGGAAATAAATTAGTAGGCTCCGGTCATAGACAATAACTTCATGTGAAGTGAGTTGTGTATGCGTGAACAATAGAAGGACAGGTCTCTTAGAAAGTGACATTTTAGCTGACATTTATTGGAGAGAAGAGTACTTTGTACATATTGAGTGGAAAATAATCCAGAAACACAGATCAGCAGTAGGAACATGATGGGTTGTTGCACAGAATCAAGTTTATACCGAGTGACTGTCACTCACCCAAACTGGAGGCGAAGTGTTATTGTTTATCCGTGAGTGTATTCTGTCCTTATATAGCACTAGTATATTCTATAGTGGTGTACATATCCTATATTCCCTCGCATTACTTACTATTTGTATTGGAGCTTGCAGTCTAGTTTTCCTACTTTATATTCACCGAGTAGGTCCATTTTTTGTGAAGAAAGGGCAGCTCGTTTCTTTTTTCCGCTAGCAGTCTACATAGACCACCATTGTGAGTTCCGTGCCAAAATCCGCCCCCTCTTGTCCAGTGTGAACTAGCCCTAATAAAAGCTCCTGCTCATCTGAGCTGCTAACTAAACAAGTGATATCCTATCAACGGTCAACACACAGGGCAAAACCACTGGCAGCAGTTCACCCAGGAGTTTCACCATTCTTTACAAGCTTGGGACAGAACCCGTCTCCTCCTCTCCCCTAAAACTGCCCAGGGCTGAGGTCTTGAGAACCTTTTAGGGTCCATTCACACAGAGTTTTCTGGCACGGATTCTGATGCGGAATTTGCATCAGAATCCGCATGGAAAAAAAGCCTTCCATTGACTTCAATGGGTTACTTTTTCCACTCGTGGAAAAAGGAACCCATTGAAGTCAATGGAAGGCTTTTTTTTCCGTGTGGATTCTGGCGCAAATTCCGCATCAGAATCTGTGCCAGAAAACTCTGTGTGAATGGACCCTTATAGGCCTTTAATGAGGCCCAGCTCCAACCTGTCTTTGAAGACTCCTCCCTAGTAGGACAAGAAGTGGGTCTCTCCCTCTCTCTCTCTCTCTCTCTCTCTCTCTCTCTCTCTCTCTCTCTCTCTCTCTCTCTCTCTCTATATATATATATATATATATATATTATGCATTCTGGAGAAATGGGAATGGATTCACACATAAAGTTTTTATGATTTTATTTTAAACTTTTTCATTTCTTTTTACTTTTATTTTATCCACCACATCACTTGTGTCTTCAAATTGCTATCATTGGATCACTTATTGTAACATCTCTGCCTGTTCAGGTCTCTGCACCACCCTCTGCTCGTATACTGCGGCGCAGGAGACGTGTGTAGTTTGATAATTTGCTTAGAGTTTTTAGTTGCACTGTGTGAACTCGGCTCTAGTTCTGTAAATGAATTTGCACCATACCCGTCTTCTGCCTTTGTTGTCTCTGTCCATTAAGTTGTTAATTTTTGCCTTGCCCTGTGATTGACAGCCTGGCTTCCTATCAGGTTCTGGGCGGGTTCTTCCTCCATATTTAGTCTTGGCTCACATTCACATTTGTGCTTTCTATTGCCTTGTGCATACTTGCTTTTTTCTGTCGCTGTTATTACTTGTATTCTAATCCTTGACCTCTGGCTTTCCCTACTGACTATTCTTTTGGACTTCGATTTGGCACTGCATTGCTCTACTGTTACCGAACCCTGGCTAGCTGACCTCCCTTTGTTGTTGTTCGTCTTGTCTGCGTTTTGTACAGGAAGGGATCATCTTCGAGTTGCCGCCTATTACATAGGATAGGGCCTGGCAATAGGAAGGGACCAGGGGGGGGCTTCAGCTTAGATCTCACTGTCTCCTGTGCCCCTTCCCAGGGTTTCCAGCAGCTACTGGGGAATCGCTGTCCTAGCAATTCTGTAATACTTATACATTAGACTGCAATTCTGCACTATTGCAGTCTATGGTTATATTGCTTTATTACTGTTGAGGCCTACCACTGGCAGAGCTCAATAGTAATACACTATTGGGAGGCTTTGGAAGGCTCTTTGCTAATATATGGTCCAAATGGCTATAAATCTGCACTGAACTATCGGCTATGGTGTCTACAAAGCTACTAGGTGGGTGGTATATCCATACCCCGACATATCATTACATCATTACATATCAGGTGCCTTATTTTGTGGGAAGCGGTAAATTCTAGTAGTTCTTGGTGTAATGCAAGACAGGACAGGTCCTCCAGAAAAAGCATTCAAGAGAAATGGATCCTGAATAGATGACCCCCCCCTCCCCCCCTTCATTAACTCAGAACTTCCTTACTATGAGAATATACAAGTAATATAACCATAGGAGCTTTATTTTGTGATTCTGAAGCTTCTGATATAAAGACGAGCCTGATTGGGGCTCTGTTTTGTGTCATCTAGGTCTAGAAGGTTGCACTTATGTTTCCCATGATGACTCATAGACATGGTAAAGCCAGGTGCATTGACTCTAAGGGTGCGTTCACATGATGTAACGTGCTGCGTGATGTGGCATGTATACGGCGTGTGAGAGTTTGCACAGCGTAAAAGCTCCCATTCATTTCAATGGGAGTTAGTATTGTATACGCCGCATTATTTTGCGGCCGTGATATTGCGCAAAATAACATGGCATATACGCTCGTAACTCCCATTGAAATCAATGGGATCTGTTTGAACGCTCAAACTCTGACACGCCGTATACGTGCCAGATCACGCTGCATTTTACATCGTGTGAACGCACCCTAAGATAGTGTATATACGAGTCCAGCCAAGTCTGTATTTGTGTTGCTTTATGGTCCTTCCATATATTCTACCTATGCACATACCTCTAAGGGGGTATTCACACGGAGGAAGTTGCTGCTGATTCTGCATCAGAATCAGCACTGAAAAAAAAGCTTGCTATTGACTTCAATGGGTTCCGTTTTCTACGCAGAAACTATTAAAATCAATGGGAAAAGAGTCTCTTATTGATTTCAATGGGTTCTACGTGGAAAACAGAACCCATTGAACTCAATGGAAGGCCTTATTCAGAGCTGATTCTGATGCGGAGTCCGCACCAGAATCAGCGCCAAATTCCTCCATGTCAATGCCCTTAGAACAAAATAGGTATGGGCCTGTATCGGGCTACGGTGAAGAGCATACAACACGTTACTGTTAAAAGCTGCATAAAACAAAGGCAAAACTCAAAATGCAGGATCCGAGGGACACAACCAAAGTTGGTTAAAAACAACATGGAATATGCTAAAATTTTTCTTGCAAATTATCCTATGCGTATCGAGGTAGATCAGTAAAGAAATGTCCCACCAATCAGGGAAATGCTAACTCCAGTATATTTCCCGGAGGAATAACAGAGGAATGTCACAATACAGAATTCTAACAAGATTGCTCCACAATAGTTTTTTTCCACGTCAGATACAATTATTTACCAATGCAGACATGTCCGGAGAGCTGACAGCTCCTCTGTAAATGTATCTTAAAATCATCTACTAGGATTCTGATCTTAATGGTACCCGGTGCTTCGAGCGCCTGTCATTCTAATCCAGCCCAGCGCTTGCCTGTCAGCAGACAACACTGCTTGCTTCTTTATGAATACATATCCATTTCTTTAACATCCCTCTTCGCATGTGGTTAATCTCCATGAAGGTAACCTTTGTACTAACCCAAACCCAGATTACGCTGTGAAGTGGGATTATAATCACTACAGCGAGTTTTCTGCTATTACAACACTGAGACAAATTGATTTGTTTTCAAACACACAACCTACAAATGTATTATTCACAATCCTGTTGACATTTTCCGTAGATGTTCTTCAAAGCCAGCCATCTGGAAAGTGAATACATGCTGACTCCAGCGTGGTCAAAAAAAAAGGAAGAAAAAAAGAGAAGAAAGTTTGGAATTTCTAGGCACACAGCAATGGTTTTCCTTAAGAGTTCTCCGAGATCTCACATTTAATCACAAATAATCTATCACGGATTGTTTACTGCACTGATGTAGCGGAGCTGACCTTGTCCGTATCATTATGAGTGCATTCTTTCACTATCAGTGCATTGACTTTGGGCGTGTAAAGGTTTACAGTCACAGTCGCACGTGGTACAGGTGTCAATATGGCTGTAGAGTTTCAGGCACGAGTATTATATTAATAGATTTTGTACAGTTTCCTTGGAAACTGAAGCATCAAGCATGCTACTATACCTCTTTCTCTCCATGCCTGATGTTGGCAGCTGCATTATAGTTAAAGCAGGACTCCCACAAAAATATTCTGTGCAAAGGGGTATGGACGCACATCTTAAAGGGTAGGGCATCAAGGATAGGATAGCAATATAATATCTGGCACCCGGGACCCATCTGGATCATTGGTGCTGAGGCAGTGCGACTCTGGCCATACAAACTGTAGCTGTGAACGTAGGTGTTGCAGTGCTGTCCTATTGAAGTCTATGGGACCTATAACCTCTCCGAACATGCCGATTTCAGTAAATCCTTACAATCAGGGGTATGACTACTGGGATAGCAGTGGTTGCGGCTGCCACAGGGCCCGGGATATCAGGGGGCCTGGCGGAAGACGTTGCAGATTTTTTTTTTTTTAATAGGCTGTTATCTGCTGGAATAAGTTAGGCCGTGGGCTCAGGTACCCCACAAACAAGTTTCAGACCCTAGAGTATTATGATCACAGGGCTAGGAGAGGTAAGGGAACATAAAAAAAACACTGTTACTTATATCTCCTGGCTCTGGAGGGCTTCAGGCCTACTTGGTGACGTCACAGACATCATTTGGGCCAGGGCTTGCATCTTTTTTTTTTTTAATGTAGATTGTGAGCCCCACATGGAGCTCACAATGTACATTTTTCCCTATCAGTATGTTTTTTTGGAATATGGGATGGAAATCCATGCAAACACGGGGAGAACATACAAACTCTTTGCAGATGGTTTTTTGCCCTTGGCGGAATTTGAACACCAGGACTCCAGCGCTGCAAGGCTGCAGTGCTAAGATAAGATAAGATAAACCTTTAATAGTCCCACAATGGGGAAATTTCAGTGATGCAGTTTTATGGATGGTACAGTAGTATATAACAAGAGAGAAACACATACAAGCTCATGGCAGATAGAGAAATCCTAGGAATCATAGCAACTAAAACGAAAGAAACAAAGACACACTACAGGATCATTTAGTTCTCTGTGTGAAGTGATGTTAATAATACAGCCGACCGTGCTTGGAGGACACGAGGAGGGGGGGGGGGGGTTTACAGCATGTACAGTAGATATAACAGGCAGAAACGTTTTTTTTTTTTTTTGCAGAGGTGGGGGACATATGCAGCTATCACGATAACATGTGGTAGTTCTTTGGTAGGTGGTGAGAGCTCATGCTCACAGCTGATAGTTCAGTATCTTGCATCAGCACTATTGTCCATTAACCACAAAAAATGCCCCAAATGTCCTTCATCACAAGCCCTCCTCCTTTCTTCTTACCACTGTGTTCTACTGCCCAGAGAGGTCTGAAGCCATCCAGGTAGACAGGGTGCTGCTCTCTTGCCAAGCTTCCATAAACACATGGGTAAGTGGGTGATGGTAGGTTCCCAGGCTGTAACAGAGTCCCACGTGTCCACAGTAATAGAGAGAAATACCAGTCAGCTGTAGCATCTTCACACATCAGCAATAGACGCCAAAAATCATCTCCTTGAAAGAAGAAGTCCACACTTCCATGTAGGTTTCTCCTCCATGCTGCATGGTGTCCATGCTGTTCTTAGCTCCTGGGGGGATGGTAACAGGCACATGTGCAAACAGGGAAACTCCAGCTGATTCAGGTCTTGAGTCTTGTCCATGCTTAACAATAGAAACAAAAGGAAAAAAAATACTCCACAGGTCTTCCATTCCATTTATAGTTGCTAATTCATAGTGCTAGTTTGCTTGGATAGAGGATTCTTGAAGATACAGACAAAAAGAGTGAAAAAGGAAGATAAAGGTTGCTCTCAGCTTGGAGCTCTGTATTGAGGCAGCCACTCAGTGCAGCGCCATCTTTACAACCACCGTGTGGCCCAGAGGGGCTTGCATCCTTATGCGGCACGACGCAAGCCTCGTTTCCACTGACATCTGTTCCATCATTGAAGATGTCTGACATCACCAGGGAGTGTGCCGGAGCACAGGAGAGGTAATTAACAGCGTTTTTTGTTTGTATCTTCCCCTGGGGTCTGAAAAGACCCACCATTCCTAGTTACACCACTGCTTACATTCCTCATGAAATAACAAATCTGGAGCAGCTTACTTTTAACTGTTTATTGTGCCGCTCCTAGAAATGTGTGACCCCCCTTATTAATGGGGTATGTTCCTGCACAGTCTACCATGTCCAGTTGTCCAAAATTGTTAATTTATTCAGAAATTTCTTGGAGGAATAACACAGGAATGGTACAAAGAAGAGGTTTAAAGGGGTTATCCTTAGGATAGGCCATCAATTGTAGAAAGTACATAACCCTTATAGGCTAAAGCACTATGTCATGAAAATTAAGTGGAAACACCACAGCAAAAAAGTACCTGCAAATTGATCAAAATTCTGGCTAATCCCAGCCACACATTACAGAAAAAAATCCACTGCGAAAAATTGCAGAAAGTTAATTATTCCTGCAGAAATGCTGGTGTTTCCATATTGCTTTCTGCTGGATTTTTTTGCTGTATCATGCTACAAGGGACCTTACCTTTATGGAGTGCATGTCTTTAGGATAGGCCATCAATATTAAATTTGTGTGGGTCCAACACTCAAGACAGTGTGGTTCGCGGTGCCATACAAACGGTGGCGGCGAGTGTGGATACTACAGTGCTGTCCCATTGAAGTCTATGTCTCAGTATCGGTGATCTAAGGGCCCCTTCACACGGCGTAAGCGCGCCGCTCATTTAGACACGTATACACGCGTCCGAGCGTGGCGCTTCAAAACAGAGCCCATTGATTTCAATGGGAAGCGTGCGTATATGCCGATACGTGTATACGTGTCTAAATGAGCGGCTCGCTTACGCCGTGTGAAGGGGCCCTAATAGTGATGGACATCAATATTAGAAATTGGATAACCCATGTAAGACCAATGACCCACATTGTGTAAACGCCGCGATTTGGCCATGGCATAATTGTGCCGTGTTTTACATAACCTGCATAGTGGATGGGATTTGGCTAATTCTATCCACATATCGCAGAAAAAATTCTGCAGCGTAAATTCTGCGATTTCAAAACTGCTTGTAAATCTCAGCATGTTGGGTATATCTACGGAGACACTGACGTTTTCTCCATAGGTATAATAGAGGCAGAAATTCTGCAGACGCATTTTTTTTTTCAGCGATTCACTATGTGGGGCCTTAGCCTAACCAAAATTTTCATTTATACCTCCGAATTGTATGTCCAATAGATGTATGTCCAATAAAAGTGCTATCGTCCACAAGACATATAGTTAACCTCTCGCTGTCCATGACTACCAATAACCCGTTTTTATGACACCTATTCATCCATTTAACCAGTTACTTCCCAATTGTTCCTTATGGAGGCCATGACTATAGGTTCTGGAACCTTTAAGGAGTGAAGAGGTTAAACACTTGTCAATCCCCATAAGCTGATGAAGTGGCGGATTCCTAAATCCTTAGAGGAGCCGATAACACTGGCCTTTCACGAAACCCCTCCGTAATGAGAGTGCGCCCTCCCTCTTTAAATAAATGCATAATAAATTGACTGGAGCGTCTTCCTAGAGCCAAAAGGAATCTCTAATCCTGTAATTAAAGCTCAGGTTAAAAGGATTTGCTGCCTGATCCGTCCCACCTCTGTGCATGGGGCTGCTAAGGCTGCCGTTTGATTATCTTGTAAATCCATTTTTATGATGCTGAGCTCCCCTTCTTGTCACTCATCTCCTGGACTTCATGTGCCAGACCGCTGCGCTTGTGGAACAAAGAACCGAATGTACTGTATTCTGATGAGTTACAGGACTGGAGACCATGCATCTATGTCAGGACCCTTTAATTGGCAATGCTTGGGGAACTTGGCATTGTTGCAAATCCTACAAATCCATAGTATCCAACCTCCAATGATGCTGATGATATAGTTATGTTACGCTGTGTAGGGTCTGCATATACCATAACATGATATATTCATCAGGCCTTATTCACACAACAGTGAAAAATGGACACCACTCAGATGTTCTTAAAATCATGATTGAGTCTATTTGCACAACCCTTTTTAAGGCCGTGAATTAAAGGCACGGATGGTGCATGGAGGACACGTGGATGTTACCTGTGTGCCACCTGCGCACTAGCTGTGTTTCAGTGGCCCCTTTCATTAAATGAATAGGAGCAATGAAAGCTGGGCCGCAAAATAGGATAGGAATAGGACCTGTTCTATATACTGCAGCCCAGACTGTTGGCCTGCATATGTGACCATATAATTCATGGTCATGTGTATGGGCCCATAGAAATTAATGGGTCAGTGTGATAACATGGATAGTGCACTGACCCACACCACGGTTGTCTGCAAGAGGCCTAACTGTCGTAAAAGAACTGATTTGATTGATCTGTTTTGACAGACTTGTGAATATACCAATAGACATTCATGGATTTTAAAACAACCCTGTGGCTAAACTCTATGTGGCGTCCCGCAGCAAAACGGTGCTTCAGGAAAAAACACTGCCTCAACATATCTCGGTTCTTGCCGCAGCACTTTGCACAGAGAGTTCGCAGAGGTTACCTATGGGGAAACCGCTGGTGTTTCCATATAATTGACATGCTCCAATTTCCAAAGCGGCAATGTTTTTGGAAATTGCAGCGTTTCCACTGTGCGTATTTTACCGCAAAGTTGAAATGGGTTTACGCCATGTGGGGCCCCGGGCTGTGACAAACTTTTGAGAAATGTCCATCACACGCCCATTATAACGCTACGTTCACACTATAACATTCGTGTTTCCATTCTTTGAGTCTGTTTGTGGAGTAAAGAACGGAAAAGTTATCCAATTAAAAATCAGTTACTTGTGGAAAAACACCAGACCCCATAGACTATAATGGGGTCTGTGAGGTTTCTGCCCAAAATCAGCAGAGAGAAAAGTCCTGCTTGCTTAAACGTAAAGGAGGACGGAGTCCTCGTACGGTCACCCATCACCTGTTTTCACGGATCCCTCATATATTTCATGTCTGGAGGGACAAAAATAGGACCTGACCTATATTTTGACAGCCAATGACAACAGACCGTCAAAATAATGGTCATGTCAATGGCCCCCATTCACTAAGATTGATATCAATGCTCCCAGCCAGATAAACCATTCCAGCAGAGACTGAATCAGCGGAGTGACACCTACTGAAGGAAACGAAGAACTGCAGGAGCTGGAGGTGACCAAAGGTCGTCTTTAAAAAGAATTACCTTGGCAATGTGCTCAAAGTTTCTAATGATAAAGGGTAAGAGAACTATTAACAAACTTGTAATCGTTTATTTTCATGCTAACTTTTACATTTTCTCAGAAATGTCAATGATAGATTTGTACTGTAATAGCTTGACAAGGAAAACTTGGCCTTTTAAAGCAGCTATATTATTATTCAACACATTGTACAATGAAATGTCTTTAGTCTGCCAGACAACAGCAATTTCACTATTATAGGACTGCAGGTGGCAGAAAATTATGCACCTCTAAGATTTCAGGTGACATCTACTGGACAGCTTAGACTCTTGAGGACTGATCCAGGCCAAACATTGTGTAAGATGACTGGAGATGCACTGCTAGTAGATTTGTGTCCATGTGTCTAGTTGACTTGTATTATGGTCAGGGGCATAACTAAAAGCTCAGTGGCCCTGGTGCAAAAAGTTTACATTGGGCCCCCTTAGGCCGGGTTCACACGGAGTATTCTGGCTCGTCATTTGGTACGTAGACGCTACGTACGGCCGCCGCAAAATCACGGCTGCAAAATAGCGCCGCGTGTACGGTACCGGCTCCCATTGAAGACAATGGGAGCGTATGCGGCCCGCAAATCCTCCCGCGGTGTCTACGTACCAAATAACGAGCCAGAATACTCCGTGTGAACCCGGCCTTATGCAACTTTTCCTTAGGACCATCCACCACTTTCCATCCATATATTTAGTAGTATTTAGGCTTCCCTTTCCTTCCTTTCTCTGTGAGCACTTGTTCACAAGATGTGTCGGCACACAAGCTTCCTATAACTCACATTCCCGCCTGGTGCCCTATGCACAGTAACCCTGTCCCCTTTGTGCCATTTACTCCCTCCACATAATCCATCTTTGACTGCACATCCCAGTGAGCGCCCTCTATTGGTTTGCAACACTGAGGCACCTGACTTCCTAATTACATCATGGAAGACAGATTTGCATATTCTTCCCATGGTCCCTTGCAAAGTGGAATGCTAAAGGCTTAATAAGTCTCCACACACCTATATGGTGGTCTCTCCCTAAGGAGTGACGATATCCCCTTAACCTTATATGCTACTGGCCAACTGCTCCTTTCAGGATTAAAAGGCTATTATTCTGCTTTCTGACAGAAGAAGGCTGTGCATCATAAATCTTCTTCACCTGACTCACTCCAGTAACCCCAAAGGGCAGGGGTAATAAATGTATGATGCACAGACTACCAGCCTTCAAAGAAAAACACAAGGAGATCAAAGAAGTGTTATGTTTAGTTGCAAGGCCATAATAAAACAACATCAAGAAATTGGCTAATAACTGTAAGCAGTAGAGACAGTTACCTACAACTAGCACACCTCTGCGAGCCAAGACAGACCCCCAGACATCTTCATCAGAACTCGTTGCAAGGAAAGATGGACTTGAGTTGGATCTAGGGATGTGAATTGTTACAAAACTATACATGTACTAATAATAAATGCACTGTTACAAAAACTAACATAAGTCCAGTAAACTTATATAGAGGAGTGGATGCAGAGAAATCATATAGCAGAGTCCAAAAACCAGTAGAGAATGTAGTAAGCAGAAACGGAAGACAAAAGTAATATCTGGGAAACTAGCCAAGGGTTACAAATCTAGCTGGGAACATCCCAACAGAATCAAGAGGCAAAAGGAGAATCCAATAAGAGCCAAATCAGTTAACAACAAAATTAGCTGGCACCTGTATAAAAAGGAGTGATCGGTTTCTGATAGTTCAAGGCATGGGAGTATACAACCGAAAAGCTGTCACGGAAAACTTAAAAAAGCTGCAGCTGAAGAGACACTCCTGAGAAGAAGTATAATCAGTCTTAGGGTAAGTTCACATGAAGATTTTTGGTCAGGATTTTGAGACCTTATCTGCCTCAAAATCCTGACCAAAAAGACAGCTCCCATTGAAATCAATGGGAGCCGTTCAGGAATTTTTTCTGGGAGCAGGCTTGTACCGGCTCCTGGAAAAAGAAGCAAGGTGGTCATTCTTCAAGCCGTTTCGCCTCGCAATTCGGCCTGAAGACACACCCTCCTCTGGATTAGGCCCATTCATTCATCTGGAGCGGAGTGCGCGGCTGGATGCTGGTGCAATGCACTGGCTTTCAGTCGCGGCTACCCGGCCGTTGGATCGGAACCTGAGGCGGCCTCCACCTCAGGTTCCGATCCAAAAAATCTCGTGTAAACTTACCCTTAGTGTAATACGGGCTGAGACAAATTTTTCTTCTTTGCATTTACCCTTAGTGTGGTGAGGGTAACTTGGGTAACTTTTGGTTCCCCTCTGGCACATGGGCCCAGCCGCAGCTCTATAGTTAAACCAGTGATGATGGTATCTATGGACATTCCAAAAATGTTACAGATTATGTTTTATATGATAATCCTCACTCTGGTCCAACCTAAAAATATATTTACTATGACTTTTATTTCTTTATAAAACTGTCCTTTCTTAAAAGTATTCTTGCCGTAATCTCTTTGTACGTGAAGCCTTGAAGTCTACAACTTTACTGTACAATTTCCAATTGACGGAGAGAAAGCTCCTTGAATAAGTAAAGCAGTAGCTTTTCTCGATGGTAGTTTTTGTTGTTATTTAGACGCCTTTATAACTAGTTCTACATGATCACAGAAGTGTAAAAATCACATCTCCTCAGTCGCCTCCGTCAGAGAAAAAAATATATGTATTAGGTCAAAGAGAAGCGAATCTCCAGTCTTAAAAGAGGTGAACCTTGGTCTCCATAGAATTTCTTAAACTGAGCATCAGTTCATGTTATCAAGTCACAGGGTCCGTCTCAAGTGCTGGAATTGGAAGAAGTTAAGCAGAACAAATGCTGAAAGGGTGGCGGCTCAATGTGCGAGAATTTTCTTATCATCGAAAACCACTGAAACAAAAGCTTCTCTGGAGAAAGGGCGGCCCAGTCTGTGACTCATATATTGTTCATGTCGATCTCCTTTCTACAGATGACCCGGGCAGTAGGCCGACGGCGGTCTATTTTTGCATCACACAATCCAGAGGAAAATACAGAAAAAATAATCCATTTTTCTATTAGAACTTAAAAATCAATAGATGGAAGAAAATAGTGGTGTGGTTAGACACGTCAACTATACAACATGTGGCAGCCATACTGTAAGTGGAGGGGAGAGTTAGCTATGAGTCTAGTAATATTTCCGTGCTATAAAATAGATCATATAAGATGTTGTGCGCAGCTTTTTGTTTTGTAGCGTTAGCTGTATGCAAGATAAGAGCGAAGCGGCGTCCAAATTTACACACCCTTATGTGTTTTCTGGAGCAGATCCATTGATTTTAATTAGTTAGAAAATCTGGTTATTTAGTAGAATACGATATTTTGCAGAATGACTGGATTAATAGAAGAGAAAATCTCCGGCTAAGAATTACTTCCTTATGTAGGGGCTTATTGCATAGTGTTTACTCAATTTGTCAGTAAGCAGTAGCTCCCCCTAGGGACAACTGCCTTCAGCAGAATTTCAACTCAATGAGGCACATTTACTAATACCCGTCAAACTTACCCTTGATTCACATCTGCATTTGGTAACCCATTCGGGGAGTCCGCATTTGCAAGCGGTGTGTAGTGAAAGCACACGGACCCCATAGACTATAATGGGGTCTGCGTGCTTGCCGTGTGCTGCCTGCACGAATCATGCGAACAGGAATGTAGATCGTGAAGTACTTTCCTGTCCGCATGTTCCCTGAGGAGATCTCGCAGCAAGCACATGGAGGCAATTATAGTCTATGGGGATCCATGTGGTTTCATAACGCTTGCAAATGTGTTCGGTAGTCCGTTCGGGAGACTCCAGCAAATGGATTACCGACGTAGATGTGAACGAAGCCTTAGACTACACAGTTTAGAAATAGGCCTCATTTATCCCAGTGGCAATTTTGGTGCATCTTAAGACTGTCCAGTTTAGGTGTTTTTTTTATTTTTTTCCCCTATCAGTATGTCTTTGGAATATGGGAGGGAATCCACCTCAAACATGGGGAAAACACCCAAAATCCTTGCGGATGTTATCCTTGGTGGGATTTGAACCCATGATTCCAGTGCTGCATTCTAACCACTGAGCCACGTTGCTGCCCAGTATAAGTTTACACAACCAATTAGATGATTTACTTTATGCTAGAATTTTGCACCAAAATTTTGATGCAATTTTGTTACATTTTAAGCCATGCACTTATGTTATAAGCCATGCACAATTTCTGGAAAGCCACACCCCCTTGTCAGAGATTTTTTTTTTTTTTATGTCTAATGTTTGACTCAATGTGTGAAGGAGACCATGAGATTTCAAGTACTGTAATAGAAAAATGGGATGAAACCCCCTATTAAAACATTATAAAATAAATCATTCTAGAAAATGGAACCTAAAATGGACATCTTAAAATTCACTTTGAAGAATATACAATTAGAGGTAACCTATAGGTAATGGGGATATTCAGGATTACAGAATACAGTAGGTCAATGCTTCTGGCCTTACAGTTTGGGAATAAAATATCATATTTCATATCGTGGTCCCACAACTACCAAAACAAAGAGTCAATCAAAGGACCTATGGTTGACAGAATAAAGGACCTATGGGTGATATTTAAAGGACCTATGGGTGACAGAATAAAGGACCTATGGGTGACAGAATAAAGGACCTATGGGTGACAGAATAAAGGACCTATGGGTGATAGAATAAAGGACCTATGGGTGACTGAATAAAGGACCTATGGGTGACAGAATAAAGGACCTATGGGTGACAGAATAAAGGACCTATGGGTGACAGAATAAAGGACCTATGGGTGATAGAATAAAGGACCTATGGGTGACTGAATAAAGGACCTATGGGTGACTGAATAAAGGACCTATGGGTGACTGAATAAAGGGAGACACAAATAAAAAAGTTCCTGCAGACCTTAAAGGGGACCTGTGACCCGGTCTGAAGAACCCAATGCAAACTTGTGAAAATTAGCCAAGTGGGCGAATGAACTGTATGAAATGCCGAACACACCCCATTAGGAGCCTCAGTGTTACTGACCACTTTGCTAGTTTACCTTAATTTTCACCAACACTAAAAGGGCTTATAACTCTGGAATGGCTGAATGGATTTGGACAAACAAAACACCAAAACACTCAGGACATCAGCACCTATCACATGGTGACAGGTCCTCTTTTATGGGAAAAAGAGCTTGGTCTTTAAGGGCTTGTTCACACGGGGCAAGAGTGGGTGGATTTTGATGGATTGTCCCTTCGCAATGGAGGTCTATGTAGACCGCTAGCATTCTTTTTTCCTTGAGCAGTGTGTTCCCTCTCACGGAAAAAAGAAGCGAGCTGCCCTTTCTTCAGACGGATTTCGTGGCTCATTCAGCCGCAGCATCTGCCTCACGACAGCACCCTGCGGACTAGGCCCATTCATTTGGGCCTACTCCAGAGCAGGAAGCCGCAACTGTCAGAATCCACGACAGTCGTGGCAGGCGCATTTTGGTCCTATTCTAACACAGCTTCCCACGTCAAAATCAAGACCAAAATATGCAGTCACTAGCCCTATGTGAACTAGCCCTTAGGGGTCAAAGTCCAGAGCTACGTTAAGAATTTGGTATGGGTCAGAGCTGAAATCTCCAAGTATTCCCTACTTATTCAGAGGCAGCACCAAGCTTCCTTGGGTATAGTACAGTCTATACACTACTGTATACTGTAGATTTAGTAAGCTGAATGATATAACATGGTGTCCTAAAGGTGGACCGATGCTTTAAAGGAGCCAAATGGATACCGGTGATGAAAAAACAAGGAGTTCGTCTTGATCAAAGTAAATGCACAAAATTTATACACCAGAATTAGCCATACTTTGTGAAAATTTCGAGAAGAGATGGTCGGTATTAAAAGTAATGTTAAAGGGATTGCCATGTTTTAAAGGGATTTGTTGTTTTCTAGTGGCCGCACAATGTTATTACAGCCTCATTCCATATAAATCGCTCTTCTTTTTACCAAAATCTCTTAGATCTTGCAGAAGAGTTGGAACAAATTATAAAAGCCGACATTTTCTTCTATGCAAAAAAACAAATTAACAGTAGATTAAATGAATAAGATCAATGACGATTTGTGGCTATAAAGATCCCGACTTCTCCAGGTGTTGGAGGAGAGTGACGTGAAACACTTCAAAGTCTGAATCTCTATGTAGTCTGTATTAATCCAATGTATACCTTTTATTTATGTGAGAGTGTAATGAATGGAAAGCAATAATGAAGATGCATTACTTGTACCCTGAATGGTCCTTGAGAATAAGTATGTTCTTTATGCTCTCTTCTCAGCACTGAGGGAATGGCCTTGAGATGTATAGAAATTCGTCTTGTGATCAAAGTCATGTAAAGCAGAAATCGTTCTTCATACTATATGTATATTTCGGTAATGGCTCCAATCAATAGGACAAGGCCTTCACTTTTAATCCATCCGTTCTACATATGTGAGTTGAATTAGTAGAGGAAGCCTCCATGAATAAAGGGTCAATGATGGAAAATGGAACATTAGAAACAGGCAAATCTGCGAAAATCCGCTGCACGGCATTTTACTGATGCTGACATTTTCTATAGAGATGTGGTTTGCTATATCAGGCAATGGAGGTTGAAATAGAATGGCATATACAGGATTTGGTAAAAGAGGGGGTTCACAGACATGATGAACGAGCCCCCTGGTTTCAAATGGAGTACAGTATGGGTGAACAATGCAGAGTCCAAACTGGTGTGTTTTCTATATGGTCCTATATTCTTCACTATGTTATGACTTGTGATGGAGCAATTTCTTGTTAGATTACCCACAAATATACAATATGAGGGAAAGTTAGTTCGGTAGAAGCAGTGCTGCGGACCCAAACAGTCAAGATAGGGACACGAAATATACAGCAAAATAGTTTATTTAGGAAAAAATAGGAAAATAAATAAACCTTGACTTCAGGCACAAAAGTCATAAAACAGAATACAGCCATAACTTAAAATAAATATAATAAATAAATAAATAAATTAATATAATAAATACCTGCTCGTCTGAGTCACTACCTAATTCCCGATTCACATCTGTGTTTGGAAATTGCGGAGTCCACATGGGGACCCCACCTGAACGGACTACCAAACGCATTGGCAAGTGGTGTGCAGTGATAGCACACTTACCTCATAGACTATAATGGGGTCCATGTGCTTTCCGCACTGATGCACACATACTTGGCCACTGCACATCAATACAGTCAGTATTTTTCATACACAGATACATTATAGTAGAAAAACGTCTACATGAGCAAATATAACTGACTATAATACAGCCAGCCCCCATAGGACCGGTAAATGTGAAATCAGGAGAAGAGTGAGTGGATGGAGTAACCCTTGGGGTCAAGGACTAGTTCTGTTCATGTGACCCGGAGTCAGAAACAGACCAGAACCACTGGGTCCAACATAAAGATACTGCCAGAGGAAGTCAAGTAAGTTTATCTCCCAAGAGAACTTGTCCTACAACCATACAGAACATCTACAAATCCATATTTTAGTGCAGAAAAAAATGCACTACCAAAAGATCTGCTTCAGAAGTAGTCATCACAGTCATATATCTGTGGAACCATTGTGTTATCAAGTTGGTTTGACATTTGGCCACCTCTAAAGGTATTGAATTAAAAAACTTCCCTCTAGTCACCCTTCAAGCCCTGTACAGTGATCTGGATTTTGCTGCGGGAACCTTCCAGATTATTACTCTCTGAAGTGGTCCTGGTGCTGGTAGAAATTGGCCCAGTGGATCCAGAGACATTGGGGAGAAGCTCTAGTGCTCAAGGAAGAGAATAGTCAGACAAAGGCAGGCGGCAAGAAACCAGCATGAAGTTACAATTCATTTTTAACCATTATGAGTAGAGATGAGCGAACACTAAAATGTTCGAGGTTCGAAATTCGATTCGAACAGCCGCTCAATGTTCGTGTGTTCGAACGGGTTTCGAACCCCATTATAGTCTATGGGGAACAGATACTCGTTAAGGGGGAAACCCAAATCCGTGTCTGGAGGGTCACCAAGTCCTCTATGACACCCCAGGAAATGATGCCAACACCTCTGGAATGACACTGGGACAGCAGGGGAAGCATGTCTGGGGGCATCTAACACACCAAAGACCCTCTATTACCCCAACATCACAGCCTAACAACTACACACTTTACACACTCAATACCACCTCTCTGACAGTAGGAAAACACCTTGAAACATGTGTATTTGGCACTTGCAGTGAGGAGAGCTTGTCACCAGCAGTGAATTTGGCCCTTGTAGTAAGTTGAGGTTGGCACCAACATTTGTTTTGAAAATCAGGGTGGATTGAGCCTCTAACCAGCAGAGTTTGGGCAAATTCATGGTGGAGGGAGCCTCTAAACACCCCAGTTTGGGCAAATTCATGGTGGAGGGAGCCTCTAAAAACCCCAGTTTGGACCAATTCATGGTGGAGGGAGCCTCTAACCAGCCCAGTGTGGGCAAATTCATGGTGGAGGGAGCCTCTAAAAAACCCAGTTTGGACCAATTCATGGTGGAGGGAGCCTCTAACCAGCCCAGTTTGGGCAAATTCATGGTGGAGGGAGCCTCTAAAAAACCCAGTTTGGACCAATTCATGGTGGAGGGAGCCTCTAACCAGCCCAGTTTGGGCAAATTCATGGTGGAGGGAGCCTCTAAACAGCCCAGTTTGGGCAAATTCATGGTGGAGGGAGCCTCTAAACAGCCCAGTTTGGGCAAATTCATGGTGGAGGGAGCCTCTAACCAGCCCAGTTTGGACCAATTAATGGTGGAGGGAGCCTCTAACCAGCCCAGTTTGGGCAAATTCATGGTGGAGGGAGCCTCTAAACAGCCCAGTTTGGACCAATTCATGGTGGAGGGAGCCTCTAAAAAACCCAGTTTGGACCAATTCATGTTGGAGGGAGCCTCTAAACAGCCCAGTTTGGGCAAATTCATGGTGGAGGGAGCCTCTAACCAGCCCAGTTTGGGCAAATTCATGGTGGAGGGAGCCTCTAAACAGCCCAGTTTGGACCAATTCATGGTGGAGGGAGCCTCTAAAAAACCCAGTTTGGACCAATTCATGGTGGAGGGAGCCTCTAAACAGCCCAGTTTGGGCAAATTCATGGTGGAGGGAGCCTCTAACCAGCCCAGTTTGGACCAATTAATGGTGGAGGGAGCCTCTAAACAGCCAAGTTTTGGGAAATTCATGGTGGAGGGAGCCTCTAACCAGCCCAGTTTGGACCAATTCATGGTGGAGGGAGCCTCTAAACAGCCCAGTTTGGGCAAATTCATGGTGGAGGGAGCCTCTAACCAGCCCAGTTAGGGCAAATTCATGGTGGAGGGAGCCTCTAACCAGCCCAGTTTGGACCAATTAATGGTGGAGGGAGCCTCTAAACAGCCAAGTTTGGACCAATTCATGGTGGAGGGAGCCTCTAAAAACCCCAGTTTGGACCAATTCATGGTGGAGGGAGCCTCTAACCAGCCCAGTTTGGGCAAATTCATGGTGGAGGGAGCCTCTAAACAGCCCAGTTTGGGCACATTCATGGTGGAGGGAGCCTCTAACCAGCCCAGTTTGGACCAATTAATGGTGGAAGGAGCCGCTAAACAGCCCAGTTTGGACCAATTCATGGTGGAGGGAGCCTCTAAAAACCCCAGTTTGGACCAATTCATGGTGGAGGGAGCCTCTAAAAAACCCAGTTTGGACCAATTAATGGTGGAGGGAGCCTCTAACCAGCCCAGTTTGGACCAATTAATGGTGGAGGGAGCCTCTAAACAGCCAAGTTTGGACCAATTAATGGTGGAGGGAGCCGCTAAACAGCCCAGTTTGGACCAATTCATGGTGGAGGGAGCCTCTAACCAGCCCAGTTTGGGCAAATTCATGGTGGAGGGAGCCTCTAAACAGCCCAGTTTGGGCACATTCATGGTGGAGGGAGCCTCTAACCAGCCCAGTTTGGACCAATTAATGGTGGAGGGAGCCGCTAAACAGCCCAGTTTGGACCAATTCATGGTGGAGGGAGCCTCTAAAAACCCCAGTTTGGACCAATTCATGGTGGAGGGAGCCTCTAAAAAACCCAGTTTGGACCAATTCATGGTGGAGGGAGCCTCTAACCAGCCCAGTTTGGACCAATTAATGGTGGAGGGAGCCTCTAACCAGCCCAGTTTGGACCAATTAATGGTGGAGGGAGCCGCTAAACAGCCCAGTTTGGACCAATTAATGGTGGAGGGAGCCGCTAAACAGCCCAGTTTGGACCAATTCATGGTGGAGGGAGCCTCTAACCAGCCCAGTTTGGACCAATTCATGGTGGAGGGAGCCTCTAACCAGCCCAGTTTGGACCAATTCATGGTGGAGGGAGCCTCTAAACAGCCAAGTTTGGACCAATTCATGGTGGAGGGAGCCTCTAAAAACCCCAGTTTGGACCAATTCATGGTGGAGGGAGCCTCTAACCAGCCCAGTTTGGGCAAATTCATGGTGGAGGGAGCCTCTAAACAGCCCAGTTTGGGCACATTCATGGTGGAGGGAGCCTCTAACCAGCCCAGTTTGGACCAATTAATGGTGGAGGGAGCCTCTAAACAGCCAAGTTTGGACCAATTAATGGTGGAGGGAGCCTCTAACCAGCCCAGTTTGGACCAATTAATGGTGGAGGGAGCCTCTAAACAGCCAAGTTTGGACCAATTAATGGTGGAGGGAGCCGCTAAACAGCCCAGTTTGGACCAATTCATGGTGGAGGGAGCCTCTAAACAGCCAAGTTTTGGGAAATTCATGGTGGAGGGAGCCTCTAACCAGCCCAGTTTGGACCAATTAATGGTGGAGGGAGCCTCTAAACAGCCAAGTTTGGACCAATTCATGGTGGAGGGAGCCTCTAAAAACCCCAGTTTGGACCAATTCATGGTGGAGGGAGCCTCTAACCAGCCCAGTTTGGGCAAATTCATGGTGGAGGGAGCCTCTAAACAGCCCAGTTTGGGCACATTCATGGTGGAGGGAGCCTCTAACCAGCCCAGTTTGGACCAATTAATGGTGGAGGGAGCCTCTAACCAGCCCAGTTTGGACCAATTAATGGTGGAGGGAGCCTCTAAACAGCCAAGTTTGGACCAATTAATGGTGGAGGGAGCCTCTAACCAGCCCAGTTTGGACCAATTAATGGTGGAGGGAGCCTCTAAACAGCCAAGTTTGCACCAATTAATGGTGGAGGGAGCCGCTAAACAGCCCAGTTTGGACCAATTCATGGTGGAGGGAGCCTCTAACCAGCCCAGTTTGGACCAATTAATGGTGGAGGGAGCCTCTAAACAGCCAAGTTTGGACCAATTAATGGTGGAGGGAGCCTCTAACCAGCCCAGTTTGGACCAATTAATGGTGGAGGGAGCCTCTAAACAGCCAAGTTTGGACCAATTAATGGTGGAGGGAGCCGCTAAACAGCCCAGTTTGGACCAATTAATGGTGGAGGGAGCCTCTAAACAGCCAAGTTTTGGGAAATTCATGGTGGAGGGAGCCTCTAACCAGCCCAGTTTGGACCAATTCATGGTGGAGGGAGCCTCTAAACAGCCCAGTTTGGGCAAATTCATGGTGGAGGGAGCCTCTAAACAGCCAAGTTTGGACCAATTAATGGTGGAGGGAGCCGCTAAACAGCCCAGTTTGGACCAATTAATGGTGGAGGGAGCCTCTAAACAGCCAAGTTTTGGGAAAATCATGGTGGAGGGAGCCTCTAACCAGCCCAGTTTGGACCAATTCATGGTGGAGGGAGCCTCTAAACAGCCCAGTTTGGGCAAATTCATGGTGGAGGGAGCCTCTAACCAGCCCAGTTTGGGCAAATTCATGGTGGAGGGAGCCTCTAACCAGCCCAGTTTGGACCAATTAATGGTGGAGGGAGCCTCTAAACAGCCAAGTTTGGACCAATTCATGGTGGAGGGAGCCTCTAAAAACCCCAGTTTGGACCAATTCATGGTGGAGGGAGCCTCTAACCAGCCCAGTTTGGGCAAATTAATGGTGGAGGGAGCCTCTAACCAGCCCAGTTTGGACCAATTAATGGTGGAGGGAGCCTCTAAACAGCCAAGTTTGGACCAATTAATGGTGGAGGGAGCCGCTAAACAGCCCAGTTTGGACCAATTCATGGTGGAGGGAGCCTCTAACCAGCCCAGTTTGGACCAATTAATGGTGGAGGGAGCCTCTAAACAGCCAAGTTTGGACCAAGTAATGGTGGAGGGAGCCTCTAACCAGCCCAGTTTGGACCAATTAATGGTGGAGGGAGCCTCTAAACAGCCAAGTTTGGACCAATTAATGGTGGAGGGAGCCGCTAAACAGCCCAGTTTGGACCAATTCATGGTGGAGGGAGCCTCTAAAAACCCCAGTTTGGACCAATTCATGGTGGAGGGAGCCTCTAAACAGCCCAGTTTGGGAAAATTCATGGTGGAGGGAGCCTCTAACCAGCAGAGTTGGTGGAAATCAGGGTGGAGGGAGCCTCTAACCAGCAGAGTTGGGGGAAATCAGGGTGGAGGGAGCCTAGTATTAGCAGAATTGTGCAACGCTTATGGTGGATGAGTATGAGGATGCGGAGGAATTGGAGAGATTGAGTACAGACATGGAGTTTCATGTTGGGGTGCTTTACACAGGTGGGCACAAAAATGACGGCTCTACCCAGTGGTGGTTCATTTTTATCAAAGTGAGCCGGTCGGCACTCTCAGCTGACAGACGGGTGCGCTTGTCAGTGATGATGCCACCGGCTGCACTGAACACCCTCTCAGATAGGACGCTGGCGGCAGGACAGGACAGCACCTCCAAGGCATATAGGGCAAGTTCAAGCCACAGGTCCAACTTCGACACCCAATACGTGTAGGGCGCAGAGGGGTCGGAGAGGACAGGGCTGTGGTCGGAAAGGTATTCCCGCAACATGCGCCTATACTTCTCACGCCTGGTGACACTAGGACCCTCCGTGGCGGCACTTTGGCGAGGGGGTGCCATCACGGTGTCCCAGACCTTAGACAGTGTGCCCCTCGTTTGTGTGGACCGGTGAGAACTTGGTTGCCTACTGGAGGAACTGCCCTCCCTGCCGCCAACGTCACATGCTGGAAACATCTCCATCATATTCTGCACCAATTGCCTGTGGCAAGCATTGATGCGATTGGCCCTCCCCTCTACCGGAATAAAAGACGAGATGTTGTTTTTATACCGGGGGTCAAGGATAGCAAAGATCCAGTACTGGTTGTCCTCCATGATTTTGACAATACGCTTGTCGGTTGTAAAGCACCCCAACATGAACTCAGCCATGTCTGCCACAGTGTTAGTTGGCATGACTCCTCTGGCCCCACCGGAAAGTTCAATCTCCATTTCCTCCTCATCCTCCATGTCTACCCATCCGCGCTGCAACAATGGGACGATTCGAAGTTGCCCGGAAGCCTCCTGTATCACCATCACATCATCGGACAACTCTTCTTCCTCCTCCTCCTCCTCCTCCTCCATTAAACGCAGTGAAGCGGACAGATGTGTGGACCTACTCTCCAGCTGTGACGGATCGGATGCTATCCCTAACTCCTCTGTGTGATCTGAGTTATCCCTGATGTCAATCAGGGATTCTCTCAGAACACACAAGAGCGGGATTGTAAGGCTCACCATCGCATCCTCAGAGCTCACCCTCCTTGTGGACTCCTCAAAGACCCGTAGGATGTCACAAAGGTCTCTCATCCATGGCCACTCATGGATGTGAAACTGAGGCAGCTGACTTTGTGGCACCCTAGGGTTTTGTAGCTGGTATTCCATCAAAGGTCTCTGCTGCTCAACCACTCTATTTAACATCTGAAACGTTGAGTTCCAGCGTGTGGGGACGTCGCACAAAAGCCGGTGTTGTGGCACATGCAGGCGTTGCTGGAGAGATTTTAAGCTAGCAGCGGCTACTGTCGACTTGCGAAAGTGGGCGCACATGCGCCGCACTTTCACCAGTAGCTCTGGAACATTGGGGTAGCTCTTTAGGAAACGTTGCACCACTAGGTTGAAGACGTGGGCCAGGCATGGAACATGTTGGAGTCCGGCAAGCTCCAGAGCTGCTACCAGGTTCCGGCCGTTATCACAAACGACCATGCCTGGGCCCAGGTGCAGCGGCTCAAACCATATTGCCGTCTCATCGAGGAGGGCATCCCTCACCTCGGAGGCAGTGTGCTGTCTGTCCCCCAAGCTGATCAGCTTCAGCACAGCCTGCTGACGTCTACCAACGCCAGTGCTGCAACGTTTCCAACTCGTAGCTGGGGTCAATCTAACAGCGGAGGAGGAGGCGGTGGCGGAGGAGGAGGCGGTGGCGGAGGAGGAGGCGGTAGAGGAGGAGGAGGAGGGGGGTGTTCTTCTCGTGTCCCTGCCAGGAATGTTAGGCGGGGAGACGAGGTACACCGGGCCAGTTTGGGAAGCAGTCCCAGCCTCAACTACATTCACCCAGTGTGCCGTCAGTGAAATGTAGCGTCCCTGTCCGCATGCACTTGTCCACGCGTCGGTGGTCAAGTGGACCTTTGTGCAAAGCGCGGAACTAAGGGCCCGCCTGATGTTGAGTGACACGTGCTGGTGCAAGGCGGGGACGGCACACCGGGAGAAGTAGTGACGGCTAGGGACGGCATAGCGAGGTGCCGCAGTTGCCATCAGGTCCAGGAAGGCGGGAGTTTCAACAAGCCGGAACGCCAACATCTCCTGGGCCAGCAGTTTAGCGATGTTGGCGTTCAAGGCTTGCGCGTGTGGGTGGTTAGCAGTGTATTTCTGCCGCCGCTCCAATGTCTGAGAGATGGTGGGTTGTTGTAAAGAAACGCCTGATGGTGCCTTTGATGGTGCAGGAGAAGGAGATAAGACAGGACCAGGGGAGGATGAGGTAGAAGTCAACAAAGTGGCGGAGGCAGATGAAGTGGTGTCCTGGCTCGTCCTCTGGAGTGCATCGCCAGCACAGTCAGCAGTGGCAGTGGCAGAGGCAGAGGCAGTGGCAGAGGCAGTGGCAGTGGCGTGAACGGCAGGCGGCCTTTGTCCTGCCGTTGCTGCCTGCCACTGATTCCAGTGCTTGGATTCCAAATGACGGCGCATTGAAGTGGTGGACAGGTTGCTCTTCTCAGAGCCCCTAATCAATTTCGAGAGGCAAATTGTGCAGACAACACTATATCTGTCCTCGGCGCATTCCTTGAAAAAACTCCACACCTTCGAGAAACGTGCCCTCGAGGTGGGAGTTTTTCGGGGCTGGGTACGAACTGGAACATCTTGGGAGATTCCGGGTGTGGCCTGGCTTCGCCTAAGCTGCTGACCTCTGCCTCTGCCTCTAGCTACCCTTTTTGGTGCTGCACCTGCCTCAACATCCACACTACTTTCCCCGCTTGACATCCCCCCTGTCCAGGTCGGGTCAGTGTCCTCATCATCCACCACTTCCTCTTCCAACTCCTGTCTCATCTCCTCCTCCCGCACAATGCGCCGGTCAACTGGATGCCCTGACGGCAACTGCGTCACATCATCGTCGATGAGGGTGGGTTGCTGGTCATCCACCACCAAATCGAACGGAGATGGAGGAGACTCTAGTGTTTGAGCATCTGGACACAGATGCTCCTCTGTTAGGTTCATGGAATCGTGACGTGGAGAGGCAGGTTGAGGGACAATGAAAGGAGCGGAGAACAGCTCTGGGGAGCAGGGACAGTTTGGGTTATTGTTCTGTAAAGCTTCGGAATTTTGGGAGGAAGGAAGACAAGACTGTTGGGTAATAGGAGGAGAGGAGGCAGAGTCTGACTGGCTGCTGGACAATGTGCTGTAAGCGTTCTCTGACAGCCATTGCAAGACCTGTTCCTGGTTCTCGGGCCTACTAAGGTTTGTACCCTGCAGTTTAGTTAATGTGGCAAGCAACCCTGGCACTGTGGAGTGGCGCAATGCTTGCTGCCCCACAGGAGTAGGCACGGGACGCCCTGTGGCTTCACTGCTACCTTGCTCCCCAGAACCATTCCCCCGACCTCGCCCACGGCCTCGTCCACGTCCCTTTCCGGGAGCCTTGCGCATTTTGAATTCCTAGTTAGAAATTGGCACTGTATACCAGTAGTAAAAATTGTGGGTGCACGTAACCCCAATATATTCTTTGAATTACCAGTCAGAAACTGGCACTATATGGCAGTAGCAAGAAATGAGGGTATTTGTATTCCCAATATATTCTTTGAATTCCCAGTCAGACAATGGCACTGTATACCAGTAGTAAAAATTGTGGGTGCACGTAACCACAATATATTCTTTGAATTACCAGTCAGAAACTGGCACTATATGGCAGTAGCAAGAAATGAGGGTATTTGTATTCCCAATATATTCTTTGAATTCCCAGTCAGACAATGGCACTGTATACCAGTAGTAAAAATTGTGGGTGCACGTAACCACAATATATTCTTTGAATTCCCAGTCAGACACTGGCACTATATGGCAGTAGCAAGAAATGAGGGTATTTGTATTCCCAATATATTCTTTGAATTCCCAGTCAGACAATGGCACTGTATACCAGTAGTAAAAATTGTGGGTGCACGTAACCCCAATATATTCTTTGAATTCCCAGTCAGACACTGGCACTATATGGCAGTAGCAAGAAATGAGGGTATTTGTATTCCCAATATATTCTTTGAATTCCCAGTCAGACAATGGCACTGTATACCAGTATTAAAAATTGTGGGTGCACGTAACCACAATATATTCTTTGAATTACCAGTCAGAAACTGGCACTATATGGCAGTAGCAAGAAATGAGGGTATTTGTATTCCCAATATATTCTTTGAATTCCCAGTCAGACAATGGCACTGTATACCAGTAGTAAAAATTGTGGGTGCACGTAACCACAATATATTCTTTGAATTACCAGTCAGAAACTGGCACTATATGGCAGTAGCAAAAATAGTGGGTGTATATAGCCCCAATTCTATTGCTAGGGGACTTGCAGGGTATTTCTGGGGTGAAGGTGGGGGGGCACACCGTTGGAACGGGTATCGGGGGTATATATCGGGTATACGGGAATACACTGACAGTGTATTCCATTCAGGATCCTGGGAAAGCTGGGTTGCGGCGATTGAGCCCGTCAGTGCCACGTTATACTGACAAGCTTCTCCCTGGAATTTAGCTCTTACAAGAGCTGTTGGTTGTCTTCTCCTTCCTATCCTAGCCTGTCCCTGCCTACCCAGAATCTAAGCCCTAGCTAGCTGGACGGAAACCTCCGTCCCCGGTGAATTGCAAGCTCAGAATGACGCGAAGCTGGGCGGCGCTGTTCTTTTAAATTAGAGGTCACATGTTTTCGGCAGCCAATGGGTTTTGCCTACTTTTCTCAACGTCACCGGTGTCGTAGTTCCTGTCCCACCTACCCTGCGCTGTTATTGGAGCAAAAAAGGCGCCAGGGAAGGTGGGAGGGGAATCGAGTAATGGCGCACTTTACCACGCGGTGTTCGATTCGATTCGAACATGCCGAACAGCCTAATATCCGATCGAACATGAGTTCGATAGAACACTGTTCGCTCATCTCTAATTATGAGATATGAGAATGGATCTTAAAGGGAGTGTATCACCGGTATCCAGGATATCAGCCCAGCTCCGCAGATAGATAGGTTAGGATCACCATTTTTGTTAACATGTGAATAAGCTCTTTGAGGTTATCAATAGAGATGAGCGAGTAGTACTCGATCGAGTACCACTCGCTGTTCGAATGTAAAATCCGATGCAGAACCAGCATTGATTGGCCGAATGCTATACAGTCGGCCAATCAATGCTGGTTCTTCTCCTACCTTTAGAAGTCTTCTCCGTGCAGCTTCCCCGCGGCGTCTTGTAGTGCGGACATGCGTAGTCGGCTCTGCCCAGGCCCGATGCCTGGCAGAGTGAATTCAGAGCCGGAAGATGCCGCAGGGACGCTGCACAGAGAAGACTGCTCGGAGGATCCAGCCCGACCCTCACTCATGGACTTGGTAAGTATAATTTGATCGAACGTTGCCTACCCCTGAAACGAGCATTCCCCCCTCCCCATAGACTATAATAGGGTTCGATATTCGATTCGAGTAGTCGAATATTGAGGGGCTACTCGAAACGAATATTGAACCTCGAACATTTTACTCTTCGCTCATCTCTAATTATCAACATCAATACCCTCATTCCTCCAAAGGGCTTATTTGTAGTTTGACCAAAATGTCGATATCTTGCAAATGGAGGCCTATTGACCTGTTGATTCTGGAAATCCGGACTTATTTGGAGAACTGGGTTGATATCCTAGATTCTCGTGACAGACGCCCTATAAAGTGGTTCTCACTGCACCAGTGGTAAGATACACAACAAACACCAACATATGATTCAGATCAGATAAACCTACGGTTCAGATCCTTAGAAACTTACAATATAGGTAAAGTTAAATCTCATGGTTAAATTTTCCTTCCCCCATTGTCAATGTTAAGATATCCTTGTTCCGTGTGCTATCTTTAGTAATACATGCGGGTCTATCCATCCGCAGCTTACAACAGTGTTTTTGCAACGGACATCATCCATATTGAGACTACAAAGTGGGATGTCGGCCGCCCCTCAGCCCCACGCTGTCAGTCTATTAAAACAACAGCTGTACTGTACCTTTCTCTTTGTAGCAATTGGCACGGAATCTATTCTCGGTGTCCAAATATGTAGTAGCGTTTAGCTCGGCACCCATGACTGCAAGATCTGTTGGTTTTAATTAAGTTTTGCACAGGGCAATAGTTTATGAGCCATAATATAATCAGCGTCGTCTGATTCTCTCCCGTAAAAATCCCGAGCAAATTAATTTTAGATAACACAAAACAGATTTCTCCTTCTGCTCAATTATTTATTTTTTTATTTTCATTGCCAGTTGTTAAAAATATTAATTTCTGTAAAGTCTGCAGAAAAAAAAAAAATATGTCTCCCAGCGCAGCACATTCTCTGGTCCTTTTTATGGCTGAAAGATGATACTGAGCGGAATGAAATTACCAGGATTCACCATTCAGCCGTGTAGCAGATTATAATATCCAGAGACTAGGTACTGGGGGAGGGAAAGCGAAATATTGTACAAGTTTCAGTGCACTCTAAAATATAAGAAAATGGTGGCTAATGGTGGCGGAAAGACTGGGATACATACCGAATATGGATTGCAAGTTATTGGATAGATCTATTTAACTCCTTGGGTGTACCATTAGATGTCTATACTGTTCCTTTTTCAGCTTTTTTTCTTGCAATTTTTTGCAGTTTTTTGTGCGACATACTGTATATTTTCTATTGACTATTCATTGATGTCTGTTGCCTTCTATAAGACAGTTTAATCAATGGCCTCGAAATCCGCCTGCAAAAAAAGGCTCTTATTCATTTCAATGGGAGCCATTCACTTCTTTTTCCTGCTAGCAATTTTTTTCCGCTAGCGGGAAAACGAAGTGACATGCGCAATCTTCCCTTGGATTCTGTGGCTGACTCAGTTGTGGCATCTGCGGCATGAGAATCACTCCCGACTAGGCCCATTCTTTCGAGCCTAATCAGGAGTGGGATGCTGTGACGGGATGCCGATGCACTGCTAGGCAAGCCGCGTGGAAAAACCACATGTTTGAACTAGCCCAAATAAAGCTGTGGCCAACCCCACATTTATCCACACCAAGGTCTGGTATTTATTATTTAACTGGAATGGTATGGTGGGTCACCTATGGTTTATGGATTCTGGTTTTAGTCCACTCAGTATTCCCCCTCCTTAGACATTTATAGGCATGAATCATCTGTGTCATGTTATCTGCATTTATTTTAACAGGTGTTTTAGGAGAGGGAAAGGGTCATTGAAACAGCCTTGCAAGCAGTGGCGGATCCAGGGTTTGCGGGGCCCTGGGCAATTGACTTTGGCGGGGCCCTACTTACTGGGGGTCTCGCACTTCTAACCTGTACTTCCCAACTGTTGAAGACTAGAAAGAGGGAACAAAACGTGCAGCGCGCGCAGCACGCCGCAGCAAATTAGTCCCCGCCCACTTTTATGTTGACTCCACCAATTCTCATTCAATTTTCATGTGATTCCACACAGTATAATCCTCCTACAGTCACCCGTAAATTATATCTCCCCCCCATTTTCATATACACCCTTCATCTACCCCTAGTTTTCATGTCCCCCCACAGTTTCATTTCCCCCCCGTCTCTGCCCCAGTGTCATGCTGTTCTCCCCCCTTCATCTGCCCCAGTGTCATGCCGTTCTCCCCCCTTCATCTGCCCCAATGTCATGCCATTCTGCCCCCTTCATCTGCCCCAGTGTCATGCCGTTCTCCCCCTCCATCTGCCCCAGTGTCATGCTGTTCTCCCCCCTACTCGCCTGGCCCTGGATCCGCCCCTGCTTGCAAGGCCAGGTTCACATGGAATTTTTTCGGACCGGATTTTGAGGTGGAGACCGCCTCAGAATCTTGTCCAAAAAATGGCTACCCGTGACTGGATGCCGGTGTAGTGCATACACTGCACCGGGATCCATTCGCGGCATTCTGCTCTGGATTAGGCTCAAATGAATGGGCCTAGTCAGGAGGGAGTGTCGCGCCACAGACACCCGCAGCTGATTCAGACGTGGAATCTGCGTCAAGAAAGGGCATGTCGCTTCTTTTTTCCGTGAGAGGGAACAAATCACTTGCAGAAAAAGGAACCCATTCAATTCAATGGGAGATGGTTTTTTAAAGCCGGATTCTAGTGAGGATTCAGCGTCAAAATCCGGTCCAAAAAACCAGTGTGAACCCAGCCTAAGAGCAGAAAGAAGCATTTCTCTTAGATAGCTAAAGAGGTTGTCCAGTATAAATATAAATATATACATAGGGGAAGGTGAAGAAATAACAAAACGTACTTACCTGTCCCCGGTGCTCCCATGTGTCTCAGCATGGTCCGATCCTGCTGCTCTGATCTTTGCTTGCAGTCAAAGTTATCCTCCTCCTGTTCATTCACCACCTCCATCATCGGCGGTTTCTATTGAAATCACATGCGTGCGCAGTAACGCTCCCTCCTGCGTGCTACTGCGTATGCTCCAGCACCATTTTCCTGTAAAGAACACTGCAAGCTGGCGCTGAAGTGTGTGACTTCAATAGAAACTACCGACAATGGAGGCGGTGAATAAGCAGGAGGAGGGGGGCTTGGAGGCAGCGGTGGGTGTCCATAACATATGACGTAAGGGGGAGCATGTAACACCCACTGTGCACGGTGGAGCTGATTTGCATATCGATTTTCATGGTAATTATCAAAAACGGGGGGCAGTGGCGTAACTAGGAATGGTGGGGCCCCATGGCGAACTTTTGACATGGGCCCCCCCTTCCTGACCGACACCGTAGACCTTGACCGACCGACCGACCCCCCCCCCACGCCGCATTCCTGCGTGCTCTATTATGTCCCTCAGTGGCCCCTGCACACAGTATTACACCCCATTGTGGCCCCTGCACACGGGATTATGCCCCATAATGAACACCCATGAACAATTATTATACTCTGGGGTATTTTCAGACCCCAGAGTATAATAATCGGAGTCTGACGGGAGATACAGACATAAAAAAACAGTTACTTACCTGTCTCCGGCTCTGCTGCAGTCTTTGGTTGTGTTGGCCATCTTTAATAATGCACGGATGTCACATGACATTTCATGTCCTCCCTCCATCTGCCCTCAGTTTCATGCACCCCTCATCTCTACCCCCATTTTCATGTCCTCCCCTCCATCTCTGCCCCTAGGTTACTGTTGCTCCTCAATTGCTCCACACCACACATACATACACACTCACACACAGACACACACACACACTCTCCATTCTGCATCTCACACACCCCTCCCCTTCA
This sequence comes from Leptodactylus fuscus, assembly GCF_031893055.1. Taxonomy (NCBI): domain Eukaryota; kingdom Metazoa; phylum Chordata; class Amphibia; order Anura; family Leptodactylidae; genus Leptodactylus; species Leptodactylus fuscus. Next base: position 39,828,736 of record NC_134269.1, read on the forward strand.
GTACAATACAATACAATACAATACAATACACAGAGTGCCCCCTGACAGTAACAGCAATTGCAGGCAAGTCTGAATACAAACAATGTGTAGATTACTGATCCATCTACTGACACTGACCTCCCCCTCCTCCCAATACACAGATATCAGGACACTGTCCTCTCCCCTCCTCCACAACACACACACTCCATTCTCCATCTCACATTAATCCCTCCCCCTTAGTACCTAGCACCACATCTCTCCTTCTCTTCTTCGCTTGCAGGACTGTACGGGCTAAAAAGACATGCCCACCTAGTCATGTGACGGCTGACGTCACACAAGGTCCTTCATCCACGGGTCCTGCAAGCTTTCCCCCAATCTTATCGCAGTTACAACAGTTTGTCTGTGATAAGAGCGGGGGTAGCGGTCACCGGGCCCCTAATGTCCCGGGCCCTGTGGCAGCTGCCTCTGCTATGGTGGTAGTTACGCCACTGACGTGGGGTTTTTCTACAAACGATTAGCAGCACCTGAATAGCCTTTTTAAAGGCTATTCAGGCATATCTTTAGCTAAAAACACAAAACTTTAGTGATAGAGCCACTTTAAGGATTTTTTTTTAATAGTTCCAATGCAACTAAACAAAAAAAAAAAAAAGTTTTTAAAAGTATGGATAAAAAGTTCCTACTGTTTGTGTTCTTTTACGCAATTTGTATTTCCATGGTAACAGACTACAAATCAAGTACAGTCCTTGTACTTAGTCCGACTACTTATGCCCCTTTCACACCTTTCCCCCGGGTCGGGTTTCTGCATTCCACCAGGTTTCCATCTTCAGCCCCGGCGAAACTGGACAGGAGACCAAAACCCAGCGGTCAGTTTTAAAACCCATTCACTTGAATGGGTTTGTAAAGGTGACCGCCCGTGGGCGTCGTCTGCCTGTCCGCGGGGAAACCGTTTTTTTTTTTTAACCGGACACAAAGTCCTGCATGTCCGACGCAAGTGTGAACCCCCTTTGTAACCTACTAAATGTACGGTATGGCTTTAAGAGACTGTATGACAGCACACTGTGTGACTGCATCGTACATCTACAGGATATAGATGTAGACCCATAATGGAACGAATTTTTATTCAAGGCTATATAAACAGCCGCTTCATTTTTCAATTTCAATGCAATGGTAGATTTTTTTTTATTTTTTATGAAAACAAAACTCCAACCACTATAAAGATGTATTGAGAAATTATTCAGCACAGAATATTGGACCTAAACCAAACAAGGTGTGAAAGGAAGAGATTCATACTAAAGATCAATTTTTATAAATGCCAAACATCTCCCACGCTAAAAAGTTTTCCCATAAGTTACTACATAGAGATCTGACAGGTCTCCAGGCTTGTATAATCTGGAATCTAACAATTTATCATATAAACTCCAAAGCAGATGGTTGTTTCTGGTTTGCCTCATACCCTTAGCTATGTGGCAATGTTTTTCAAGCACCTATACTAAACCTGGATCTAATGTGCTATGCGGATCCTCCATTAGTCCTAAAAATATATGAGTACATTGACAACTGGGTGTTACCATTCTCCTTGTCAAATGGCCATATCCTTACACCATCTGGTTCTGTTAGCACTGACTGCACTGTATCAGATTGTCTAGGGCAGTGGTCCCCAACCTTTTTTCCACCAGGGACCAGTTCTGGCAAGACAATGTTTCTATGGCCCCCTGGTGGCGGGAAGGGGTGTGGATGGGGGCGGGGAAGAGGTGTGGTTGTGGGTGGGGTTAAACAGTGTAATGTAGTTGCCCAAAGTTTGGTAGGCTAGTGCAGAGTGGAGCCAAGACTGGAGCTGCATGTCCTGCATAGTACTAGAATCCCGGACATTCAGTGGGTCCCGGCTCAACCCCGCACTTTGCTCACCTTATCCCAATGAGCAACGACAAAGCTTCTGACTCCTTGCCGCCGGTACGCGGACTGGTGCAACATGCCTCGCGGCCCGGTACTGGTCTGCTGACCGGAGGTTGGGGACCCCTGTTCTAGGGACATTGCCCTCTCCACTAATGACACAGTTGTCAATAACAGAGGGGTGGTCCAACAGAAAAATTTAAGAAATTTGCTCCAGAATTGTTGTATTGGAAGAAATTTTACTATTTACTAAAACAAATATGTCACGAGTTGTGAGTGACAGGCTGTTTTTGTCAGACATTGATTTGTTTATGCAGCAGCTACTTATTCCCAGGGAGCAGTACCAGCAAGACTCCCTTCACCATCTGGATCTCTTCAAAGAGATCTCCTGTAGTACCTTTCAAGCAATGGCATAATTAAAGTCTTGTGGGCCCCGGTACAATCTCATCCCTACAGTGAATTCCTGATAGTGATGGTTACGGGAGCTAAGGAGTTTAATCCACCTTAGTGTGGTTAGGGTAATCTGTGGGTCTCCTTGGTTTATGGGCCAGATGGAAACTGCAATCTCAATACTGATGTCAGTGTTTATGGGTCCCCTAAGGCTCCTGGGCCCCAGCATGACTGCACCTTCTGCACCCCCTCAAGTTACGCCCTTGCTTCCAAGATCCATAACATAACATCCATTTGGCAAAAAATAATCCAGATTATAGTCAGCAGTTGCTACTCTCATGGAAGCTTGGAGACAAGTACACAAGTAGTGCTCTTGGAAGGTTGGTTTCAAGAATATTTGGGAGGTTCACTGAGAAAATTTGCAGGCAGAGTCTCTTCTCCAAGGTCTGTTGAGGTCCCATAGGATGATAATCGGAAGCCAAGGAGTGTATACCAAAAAATAAAAAGCTTACCTTTTCTGGGCTCCACCATGGCATTCTCCAGCATTCCGATCTTCTTACCTAATGCTTACGATGTCTTTCAGCCACCAGTTCATGACTGAGGCCTGTGATTGGGATCTGTGGTTATTTGGGGAACGTTGACATCATCAGCCATAGGTCTTTACTGGGACCTGTGACTTTGACGTTCCAGTGTCAAAGCATGATGACATTGATACCTCTCAAGTAATCAATGTTGCCCAATGAAGGCTCAGCACAGACCTGGAGAAGAAGACATGTTGGACAGCTGAGAAGAAAATGCCACAGAGGATGAATGATGGAGCACAGGAAAATGGGAGTTAATCTTTATGTACCCTCCCTGGGCTCGAATTATTACACTCTGGGACCTGAAGAGTCTCCAGACAGTAATGATCAAATTTAGAGTTTGGCTGAAGTTGACATCTTTGGAAAGATCATAAGAAAGTTGATTTGTTACAAACCAACTTGCCTATCTGTCAGGGCTCAACTGTGAATTGCAAAGACGTAGTAGTGATACTCACCGGTCATGAAAGTCCTTTATTGGCGATTTCACATACTATATACACAATGTATACATACGCAGTGTCAGAGATACATGGTTGACCAGGCAATGGCCGTTTCACAGACAGTCTGCTCTTCACTCTTGTCAACTGTATATGCAGAATACATACATAATGGGCTTGTCAATGAAGGACATTTAGGGTGAGTGCCGCTACCACTTCTTGTTGGAACGTTGCAAATAACATCCATTTATTTTATCTTTAGAAAGAAATAACGGTTCTCTGTGTACTAAGTATTACAGGTTCTAGTCTAGACTTTTTTCTTGCTGCTCTTTAAGTAAAGTATTGATGTTATTTTTTTTATTATTTTTTTACTATTGTATGGAATTCAATGCGAGAAAGAACTGTTCACCTTAAGAACCTTATGTATAATTGCATGACAATGTTCAATCTCATTTCTTTTGTTGCTTTGAAAAAACACAGTGAATGGCCGAGCTACTGTAGTTCAGAGAAGGAATGAAAATGGAGTTACCACTATCGATAAGCCTTTGTCGAACGATGACCAAAGACCAAACAATTCTACAGTCTGAATAGTAAGTTAACCATTGTAGTCATAGTCAGTAACATTGGTTTAATGTATTAAAGGGTTTAGCCAGGATTTTTTTTATTTATGGCCTACCTGATCGGTGAAGGACTGACATTGGGCTCCCACACAGGTTAGTTATTCAGAAAACTCCCAACACCTATATTATACACTGCGTAGAAATAGAAGCAGATGGCTCTGAGCCATGTGTAGTGCTGTTACTGCAGCTCGGTTCCCATTGACATCAGAAGTGGTTCCAAACAGTTGACCCATGCCAGGACCAGCTGTTGGCCACCCACTTATTTATGAGTAATTCTAAGGATTGGCCAAAAATATACAAGTATACAAACTCTGAAGATGTTCTTAGTTATCTATTTCTATACCGTACACTGAACTTTTGAAAGTTCCATATCAATTATTACAGGGAAGTAGATAGATAGATAGATAGATAAATAGATAGATAGATAGATAGATAGATAGATAGATAGATAGATATGGTCTTTGTGTTCACTGATGATATCACAGTCAATTAAAGAGATTATTCCACTAATAACATGTATTTCCTATCCATAAGATAGAGTTAAATGAGTGATGGCTAGGGGTCAGAACATTGGTCAGAACATTGGGGCTACCGCTCCATTTACTCAGAGCATACGGGGAATTTGGAAGTCCTTGTTCTCCTCAATGCTGGGGATGCCAGCATTCAGAGCCCCAGTGGTTAGACATCTATCCATTATCTTGTGGATGGAGCTGTGCTTTGTATTCAGTAAAGAGGGTGCAATGCTCACCCAAAAGTTTTGGACTCTTCCAACCCTATCGGTGCAAGAACCCTCACCAATCAAATATTCCTGAACTTTCCCAAGGATAGCTCATCAATATTACAAGATGGAGGACTCCCATAAAGAATAAAGGCCCTGAAAAGCATTGCCTCTCTCAATGGACTGAGATCATCCATGTATTACTATAGAACAATCTGTATTGGTGTTGTAGAGTACTATGGAAAAAATGTAGGCATGTGTAAGAAGGGTTTCAGAAATAGAAATGTATGTCAATTAACAAAATGAAGAGAGTGAAGAAAAGAGAAATCTAAATCCTATCAATATTTGGTGTGACCTTTACCCTTTAGAGGCGGAGTCCAGGAAGTGATGATACGGCCCCCACAGAGCCCTGATCTCAATATCATCCAGTCGAAGAGACAGAAGAATTGGAGCAAGCCTACATCCACAGAAGATGCACAGAACATCTCCAAGATGGCGGAAACAACCTCCCTGCTGACTTCTTTCAAAAACCGTCTGCAAGTGCCGAGAAGAATTAATGGAAAGCAAAGTACAAAGGAGAATTAGATTTCTCTTTAGTTCATTCATCTCATTTACAAAATTGAGAAAAATATACTATTAACACTTCTATTTCTGAAGCCATTCTTATCATGTAGCATTTGTCAACACCTGGCCAAAACTTTTATATGGTACTAGAAATGGGGACAACAGTAGACCCATTGGGAATTGCACTAGACCCATGATGACCATCCATAGCAGCTCTGATATTAGAGGGGTTGTCTGGGATACAATTGCCCCTTTAATAAATAATGGCGTCCATAGGGGGTGATAATAGCTTCATGCTATATCTCTGTAGCCCCTTAATTTTGTATTGGATCAGCCAATGAATAATGGAGCAAGGTCTCCTTAGAACAGTTGCCGGCGGTAGGTTTTGCCGATGTTCAGAACAATTTTTGTCCTTCCTTGAACAGAACGCAGTTCAAAGTCATTGTAAATTATATCTGCATGTTAATTGTTCCTCGCTGTATGCATGTATGTATATTTATTTCTGACAATACAGACACTAATTTTCTGTCTGCCCATATATTTGTTCAGCTCATGAGCAATTTGCTGGAGGGTATCAGAAATGTAGGTGGCAAGGTCAGGCAATGCATGTCAGAACAGCCTGTGAATAATTAGTGCTTTTAATTATTCCCTTTGGGAAAGATCTGGAATATAGGAGCCATTGATGACTGATGATAGATTTCGGCTACTCTAGAGGATGGCGCGGGGCTGTGTGCTCGGATGAATATGTGCTTAGTCTAGTAGGCTCTGACATATGATATGTGCTTTGGGTATGTAGATGAGGTTTTCCTGTTTGCTTGTATGTATATATGACCAAAGTGTAACATTTTTACAATGATGTATTTGTTTAGACATATGTAAGGCGTAATTTTCGCACCTTCACGCAACTTTGTTGTTTTTACAGGGAATGGCCTGTCAGTCTAAACATTCAGCTATGTTTAAAGTGTATAATGAAGGTGCAAAATTCTCTCATCACTTTACACTTGCCTAGGGGGCTGATCATTCTTTGATCCATTTGGGCTTTTCAGAGGCGTAATATTCATCGAAGGGTTTTCTTGAGACATGTTAGTGGCACTTTAACAGGAATCCATAATCTGAGTTTCACATTGATGCCTGGAGGAATGGTTTTGTGACACTTTGTAGGGTGAGAAAAGCCATTTTCAATGTTGACTTGTTGTCATATATTATCACTGTGCAATTGATGTCGATGCTTTTTGTGAACCAACACGGCATCAAAGATTTTAAGTGTTGGCATGTCAATGTGGGTGTTGGGTATTACACCCCAAGGGCATGGCCTTTGTCATTAAACTTTAATGATACAATCACTGAAATGACTTGTTTTATCAGACACAATGGCCAACATGTAATAATACTTTAAATGGTCACTGACTCTCTAAGCCTCTCTAAAGTTCCTGCCACTAGGTGTCTACCTTCTAATTTACAGTTGACTTCTGTGTTACAATGGAAGCGCATCCTTAGAAGCAAGACAGTAAGACAGTCAGGTGAGGAGCAAGGGGGTGAGGGTTCTCCTTTCACACAGATAATTTAGATGGGAGGGGCTGAATCTCCTCATAGCCTTATGTCTTCAGACTGCAAGGACCAAACATTCATCATTTATATGATGGTCACTTGGGCTTTTTTCAGCTATTTGTTTGCTCTTGTACAGTTTCTCCTGGCAGAGTTACAGGTTAACAAAATAAACTAGTTACAGTATAATGGATAGGGAGGGGGCAGACTGCTCCTTATTGTACACATCCATAGCCACAACAAACTGCTCAGCAAAATAATGCACATATTTCAACTTCTCAAGTACCCTTTAAGTGTATGTTCTGGGTATGGAGAGTGAGACTGACACCTGAACAGTATGGTGCTTGCATTTTGTCCAGTATATCACTTAATAATGCTTTAACTGTTTGTTGCAGGCAAGGGGGGCAAATAGGACTGGCACCTGATCATTGCAGTGTCTGCATGCTTGGAATGACTGGCACTGCCTGCACTACTTGGAACCACAGCAGAGCTCCCAAAATAGGAAACTGTCCCACTCAATCCAGGTTGGCTGAGGGGGTGCCCACTACCATAGGGAATGGTGCAGATGCTCTCTTTGTCCTATGACCAAAAGGGCCCTGAATGTGTGAGTTAGGTAACTTTACTGTATGATTTCCTAATAGGACAACCCCTAGTAGATCAGAGCCATAATACATCTGTATGTCAAGTTGAGCAGATCTTTAAAGGGGTTGTCCCATAACAAGGATCCTATCTATACTGCTAGTTTATGTGGATATAAGACTTTTCCTAAATACATTGCTTTATCAAAACTGCTTTGTTTGGCCGCTATCTTAATTTATTCACTTCATTGTTGACACTGGCCCTTGGGATTATCTGCTCATTTGTCAAGTGACAAGCTGCCTGATCTCAGGGGGGGGGGGGGAAGGAGGGGCTGACAAGCAACGGAGCTCCTCATATAGGGAAGGGGGGAGGAGAGAGCTCCTGGATTACTGTGCTGTCTATCTTCAGCTTTTCCACTTATCAGCTAGTTTAATTTAATTTGGCTGATAAGGGCTGAGATAAGGAGTCTGTTACTTCTGTATGTAATGCAAGCTGACTCAAATCCAGCTCTGCTACATCAGTTTCCACATCAGCATCATACTGTGGATTATAGATAGCAGAGCAAGTGAAACCCCGCCCACCAATGTGTGAGAAATCCAGGAAGTGAAGAGAGTACAGAGACTTCAGGCTGCAGAACAAGAGTTATGGGAATACCCCTTTAATTCTGACAGTCATACTATTAAGGTGCTGGGATGGTGTGGATAGTCTTCTGAACCTGACCCTTAAGCCAGGTTCACACAGGGGTTTTTTTGGACCGGATTTTGGGGCGGAGGCCACCTCACAATCTGATCCAAAAAACGGCTAGCCGCGACTAGACGCCGGTGCAGTGCACGAGCATCCAGTCACGGCATTCCACTCTGGATTAGGCCTAAATGAATGGACCTAGTCAGAAGGGAGGTGTTGCGATGCAGAATCCGCCTAAGAAAGGGCATTTTGCTTCTTTTTTACGTGAGCGGGAACAAATCACTCATGGAAAAAGGAACCCATTGAATTCAATGGGAGGCATTTTTTTTTATCCTGATTTTGACATGGATTCCACATCAAAATCCTGACCAAAAAACCCCACGTGAACCCGGCTTAACTTCTAGAGTCAGAAATTACTTCAGTTCCATTTATAAGCTGCAAACATCTATCTATCTATCTATCTATCTATCTATCTATCTATCTATCTATCTATCTATCTATCTAGCTATCTATCTATCTATCTATCTATCTAGCTAGCTATCTATCTAGCTATCTATCTATCTATGTGACTGACTAACCAGAAAGTGAGTGGAAAGGGTGGAGCTGGGCAGTCCAAGGGTGTTGCAAGTGTTAAACATAGGGATGAGATCGGCGACGCGTACCTACAAAAGTCTCATTTTCTCAGTATCTGTCCTTGAATTCAGTATCCGAAGTGCCTGATTATTCTTGGCCTGAGTTTACGCGAACAAGCTGTATTGTGAAGAAGAGAAGCGGCTTATGGTTTAATTATTTTCTCATTTTCCTTCCCTTAAATGCAGAAAGTGTATGTTTCTGCCACAAGGAATCGTTAATTAGCATTTTCTGCCATTTTGTACGGAGATTAATTCGACATCCATTCTATAAATCCACAGCGAGCCTGTAATCTGAACGGGTATTCATGGCGAGCATTCCCCACTCTCCCTTTAAGTGCGTTCCACTAATTGTATACTAATGAGTACTGGATGAATTAGAAAACATCTTTCTCATGAATGAATTATGAAGAAGTTTATGGAGGGCTGTTCCAGGTCTGGCCTCTCTCATGGAATCCCACGTAGAAATTTGCAAACTGTACCGTCTAATTAATTTGCTTGCTATAAAATAAACGACTTTCTCTCCCCCTGCACACAACTACGTTACTTGAATGCTATCAATTTGTATTGTTATGTGTTTAACCTTTTCAGTGCTGGTGTCATTCACTTTATTTAATGATTTAGGTTGGCACACATGAAGAGCTATATGTAACGTCCACTATTCCATCATATTAGCCGACCATTGCTGCATCCCGTAGGGTTATAAAGTTATAATGGCATATAAGTGGTACATGTTTGACGCCAAAGATGCTCCACTTTCTTATTTTTGTGCCCACTGTCAACTTTTTAAGACAGTCTATGGTACAGGAAGGGGATCAAGTAGACTGGGATGGGGATACCCTAGTCCTTGAGATTTACTAGAATTTATGCCAGTTTTCAATTCTGATGTATGGGACCACCCGGGGAGCACCAGAATTATTATGAGTTAAAACCAATGGCCCCTCTGACACATAAGAAGATACTAATATTATATGTGGCACATAGGTGATAACAACATTCCAGATTTGCATTTGGGCCCATCTTGGGCCTTCTTCTGATTGGGTCACATATACACTATTGCATTCTTGGTCACATCATCCCAGCTCATCACTTTTTTGGATGGAGATCTTCAGTTGTAACCCCTATCATGGCAGCATAAACTATACAATATTTCTATAACCAGTGGGGTATTTATCAAGACCTGCATTTAGTGCTCTGCTCTTTTTTCGAATCTGTTTTTATTCGTTCTTTGACAGATTACAATGAGCAGAATATACAAATGGTGATAATGTAAAACAGGCATCGTGATACAATACAGAGGCATGAAGATAAATTGCCGAGCAATGTCAATGGGATAAAACGATAAGCAAATTAAACTTGAGACCATTTGGAATGTTATAGGAGACCTGCAATTGAGGACTTATATAGAAGAAGACCAAACTATGGGCATAAACCTATGGATTGGGATATAAGGTGGGTGTAAGTCATAGGGACACTTAAATATTTCAGCTAAGACATAAGGGCAGTTAGAATACGGGGTATAGACTAGACCAAGGGCGCCATATTTCCAGGAAACTGTGCCATGTGCCTTGTTCCACACTACCAACTTCCTCAAACAAATCCAGTTGTTGGACCTGGTCTCACCATAGTTGGATTGTAGGTGGCTCTATGTCTCTCCACTTATCTCAAAGTCATAAAATGTAGCATGTAGTTCCTTTTACCGTTTTTGTATAGGGTACGGTTTTGGGTGAATGGAAGAGGACAATAAGTTGGTATAGATATTTGGGATGGGCCTGGGAATGGGCTAATAACTAAAATAGCAATTTTCTGATATCGTAATGAGTCAAGGCCTTGTTGAGTTCTGCTCGGCTACGTTTGTGGCTTTCTTACATTTCTATATACTGTGTCTCTAGGTGGACAGAAAGCACATGCAGCCAATGCAGGGCGCTACTGACATAAGCTGCTTATGCTTAATATGTCTAATGCACATTTTATGAGTTATTTTAGTGACCTACTATGTTTATCCTAGATGAACGCTCCTGGACCCTGCAGCGTGTTATTTATGTGGTCGCATTAAACCCAGCGAGGATCTGACACAACAATGTGTATTGATTTTATATGTTAGTAATTTCTTTTTTAATTAGAGATTATAATAAATCACACGTATATTATATTAATATGTTGTTAGTAGTGACACGGCGACAAATCTATATCCATAGTCTCTTCTTTCAGTTTGATATGTTTACTAGTAGATAAAGTGGTGTGTTACATTAATATCCATTTACAACCTGTTTATTCCAACATTTATTATATAAGGGCATCACAAGAGCGTATATATCCATTCATCTTGGGACATGTTAGCCGATCATATTGACTCTTCATCGTTCTGAGCACTGGATATTTTTGTAAGGTGGATTTCACTTTGCGCAGGGCTGTAATACTGTATGAGCACATGTTAGCAGCCATGTTATTCCCATAACATCAGACAGTCAGACTCGTGAGTTTGGTCAGCACATGGTTAGCTATTAAGGGGAATCTGTCTTCAAAAACTTGATATCGAACAAGTTACAGAGCATTGTATCGGACAACACGCAGAGTCGTAGCTGTAGGATAGGAAGAGGCTGTCAAGCGAGTTTACGAGGGCAGAGATTCGATCCTGGCGATGGAGTCTTTGTAGTCTCTGATACATTCTCATGGTGCTGGAGCCTTGTTTGCCCATTTCTAAAGCTATCTTTTTCCAGGTAATGGTGCATATACTGGACTATGTAATGGTATAAAGGTGCTTAGTACATGGTCCCCTACAATGTATAGTGTCTAATTTGATATCTGATAATAGACACCCTTTACAATAAGGAACCACAGTTTCTCTTAAAATATGAAGTTGTCCATAGCCTGCTCCTACCAACAACAGACATCAGGGGACTGTCTGTCCACCCCAATACCTAAATTGTGGCCAATCGTGAACTTGTGGCAAGATAACCTAAAGCCAGGTTTACATGGGTTTTTTTGGGGCTGGATTTTGACGCAGAGTCCACGTCAAAATCCGGCTCAAAAAACTGCCTCCTATTGAATTCAATGGGTTCCTTGTTTGTTCCCGTTCACGGAAAAAAGAAGCAAAATGCCCTTTCTTCAGGCGGAATCTGTGGCTAAATCAATGTGGATGTCCACGGTGCGACACTCCCTCCCAACTAGGCCCATTCATTTGGGCCTAATCTATTGCACTGCTCCGGCATCCAGTCGCGGCTAGCCATTTTTGGACTGGATTCTGAGGGAATCTCCGCCTCAAAATCGGATCCAAAAAACACCCGATTGAACCCGGCCTAAGAGGTATCTAATCAACAGCCTCAGGTTTTGTGAATTCTTTGGCTCTTGCTCTTCAAGGCATAAGAATTATATAAATAGACATCTACAGTTTCTGGCTCAATATGTTGGCAGCAGTTCCTATGAGTTGGGGACTCCATGGATCTGACTTGTTTTATCTGACTTTTCTAATTATTTCTGATCTGTACAATGTCTAAGTAGCTGGTCAATGGGCTTACATTTTCCAATAATGTGTCCTGGTATCAACTCTTCCCCAAGTACGTAACATAGACACATACCCGATTGTTAGAGGTGAGCGAATCTGTTTATAACAAACAGGAGTCAACCCAAGTATTTTAAATTGTTCAGATGAATAATTCAGGGATTCTTCTTGGATAAACTATAATGGCCGACATGCGTTGAAGTAAATTATTATACTCAGGGGTCTCTTCAGACAGATGAAGGTCCAGAGCACGACAAGCATTGGGACTCTGCAAGAAACATGGTTACCCAGTGGTTAGAACTGTGGCCTTGCAGCACTGGAGTCCTGGGTTCAAATCCCATCAGGATCAACACCAGCAACGCCTCCATCTTCTTCTGGAACGGCCTCTCCCTGTGTCTTCTTCCATCCTAGGTTTCAATCTTCTAGACATGCACAGTCGGCTCTGCCTAGAAGATTGAAACCCAGGACGGAAGAAGACGCAGGGAGAGGCCATTCCAGTAGAAGATGGAGGAGTCACTGGAGAGTTCTCTCGCAGAATTGGGAAGTCCCCAGTGCTGAGAGAGAACTCATTTGCATACCGAAGAAAACCCAATTTTCTACCAAACGGCATCTATAGGTAGGAGAATAGCCTTTCTTAAGGCTATTCATACGTGTTAGAGAGAAAAAATGGGATTCCAATGATAGGATCCCTTTAAAGGGCTTGTTTCTAGTTGACCCCTTTAACAATTGTTTCTAAACATTTGTATACTTTCCCCTTGAAACCATGACTTTCCCCCGAATCGTGTTTACTCTGTATTTTTCCACTTTCTTCTTGCTGTTATTTGTAGCTCAGATGTTTTTTTTTCTTCTTACTTAAGTCGAGAAATCTAATTTTCTCTCCTGTTTTCTCGTTCTATAAATTTTCATGGTCTAACCAAAGCTTGTGACACATTGTAGAATTCTGAATCAGAAGCACTGTTATGTACATTCACACCACGCTCTTTGTCTGCTATTGGTATCTCGGTTTATTTTTTATGTTGCTTTGTGCCCACTTGCTTTCCGAAAAAAAAAAAAAAAAAAAAAAAATCATTTTCCTTTTCATTGCATAAAAATCTATTTCAGTGAAAGTTAAATCCCTGTTTTTAGTTTTATTTATTTTTTTTCCATCCAGAAAATGTCATTGGATTCATACACTTCACACAACCGCAACTAATTCAAAATGACAGTGTCACAATTCCGGTCTACACGCTGGCGGACCCCAATTGTCATTCATAATTGTGCCACACTCCCTTCATGTCGCTACGAAGAGATCCTGGGAGGGAGGGAGGGAGGGATAATATACAGATAACTCAATTTTTAAAGAAAAAATTCCTATTTCATTATGCGAAGAAAGTCTTCAGATTTTACATGTTCCCTTTAACCCCTCCCGCTGTAGCCATTTTTCATTTTTGCATTTGCCTATTTACTCCACATCTTCTCAAAGTCATAGCTTCTTTATTTTTCCGTTCACGGAGCCATATGGGGGCTTGGTTTTTGTGGAACATATTGTATTTCCTATACAATTACTTGGGAAAAAAAAATCAGAATGGGGTGGAATTGGAAAAAAAACCCCATAATACACAATACCCATTTATTCAGCAAAAAAATTGATTTGTTGTCAAATTCTAACTCCTGTAACATTTTTGTATTTCCATTTACAAAGCCGTGTAAGAATCTTTTATGTGAGGCAAGATGCAGTTTTATTTATTTATTTATTATCAGTTTGGGAATGTAGAACGTTTGATCAATTTGTTAAATTTTTTTGCAGAGAAAGTGGTAACAAATGTCATTTTAATCAATGCACACAGTGATGTCATAGAGTCATAGTATAGAGATAATACACACGGTGATGTCACAGTACAGGGATAATACACAGTGATGTCACAGTACAGGGATAATACACACAGTGATGTCACAGTACAGGGATAATGTACACAGTGATGTCACAGTACAGGGATAATACACACAGTGATGTCACAGTATAAGCACAATGTACATAGTGATGTCACAGTACAGGGATAATACATACAGTGATGTCACAGCACAGGGATAATACACACAGTGATGTCACAGTACAGGGATAATACATACAGTGATGTCACAGTACAGAGATAATACACACAGTGATGTCACAGTACAGGGATAACACACACTGCTGTCACAGTACAGAGATAATACACACAGTGATGTCACAGTACAGGATAATACACACATTGATGTCACAGTACAGAGATAATACACACTGTGATGTCATAGTACAGGATAATACACACAGTGATGTCACAGTACAGGGATAATACACACAGTGATGTCACAGTACAGGGATAATACACACAGTGATGTCACAGTACAGGGATAATACACACAGTGATGTCACAGTACAGGGATAATACACACAGTGATGTCACAGTACAGGGATAATACACACAGTGATGTCACAGTACAGGGATAATACACACAGTGATGTCACAGTACAGGGATAATACACACAGTGATGTCACAGTGCAGGGATGATACACACAGTGATGTCACAGTGCAGGGATAATACACAGAGTGATGTCACAGTACAGAGATAATACACACAGTGATGTCACAGTACAGGATAATACACACAGTGATGTCACAGTACAGGGATAATACACACAGTGATGTCACAGTACAGGGATAATACACAGTGATGTCACAGTACAGGGATAATACACACAGTGATGTCACAGTACAGGGATAATACACACAGTGATGTCACAGTACAGGGATAATACACACAGTGATGTCACAGTACAGGGATAATACACACAGTGATGTCACAGTACAGGGATAATACACACAGTGATGTCACAGTACAGGGATAATACACACAGTGATGTCACAGTACAGGGATAATACACACAGTGATGTCACAGTGCAGGGATGATACACACAGTGATGTTACAGTGCAGGGATAATACACAGAGTGATGTCACAGTACAGGGATAATACACACAGTGATGTCACAGTAAAGGGAAAATACACACAGTGATGTCACAGTACAGGGATAATACACACAGTGATGTCACAGTACAGAGATAATACGCACAGTGATGTCACAGTACAGAGATAATACACACAGTGATGTCACAGTACAGAGATAATACACACAGTGATGTCACAGTACAGGGATAATACACACAGTGATGTCACAGTACAGGGATAATACACACAGTGATGTCACAGTACAGAGATAATACACAGTGATGTCACAGTACAGGGATAATACACAGTGATGTCACAGTACAGGGATAATACACACAGTGATGTCACAGTACAGGGATAATATACACAGTGATGTCACAGTACAGGGATAATACACAGTGATGTCACAGTACAGGGATAATACACACAGTGATGTCACAGTACAGGGATAATACACACAGTGATGTCACAGTACAGGGATAATACACACAGTGATGTCACAGTACAGGGATAATACATACAGTGATGTCACAGTACAGGGATAATACATACAGTAATGTCACAGTACAGGGATAATACACACAGTGATATCACAGTACAGGGATAATACACACAGTGATGTCACAGTACATGGATAATACACACAGTGATGTCACAGTACAGGGATAATACACACAGTGATGTCACAGTACAGGGATAATACACACAGTGATGTCACAGTACAGGGATAATACATACAGTAATGTCACAGTACAGGGATAATACACACAGTGATGTCACAGTACAGAGATAATACACACAGTGATGTCACAGTACAGGGATAATATACACAGTGATGTCACAGTACAGGGATAATACACAGTGATGTCACAGTACAGGGATAATACACACAGTGATGTCACAGTACAGGGACAATATACACAGTGATGTCACAGTACAGGGATAATACACAGTGATGTCACAGTACAGGGATAATACACACAGTGATGTCACAGTAAAGGGAAAATACACACAGTGATGTCACAGTACAGGGATAATACACACAGTGATGTCACAGTACAGGGATAATACACACAGTGATGTCACAGTACAGGGATAATACACACAGTGATGTCACAGTACAGGGATAATACACACAGTGATGTCACAGTGCAGGGATGATACACACAGTGATGTTACAGTGCAGGGATGATACACAGAGTGATGTCACAGTACAGGGATAATACACACAGTGATGTCACAGTACAGGGATAATACACACAGTGATGTCACAGTACAGGGATAATACACACAGTGATGTCACAGTACAGGGATAATACATACAGTAATGTCACAGTACAGGGATAATACACACAGTGATGTCACAGTACAGAGATAATACACACAGTGATGTCACAGTACAGGGATAATATACACAGTGATGTCACAGTACAGGGATAATACACAGTGATGTCACAGTACAGGGATAATACACACAGTGATGTCACAGTACAGGGACAATATACACAGTGATGTCACAGTACAGGGATAATACATACAGTGATGTCACAGCACAGGGATAATACACACAGTGATGTCACAGTACAGGGATAATACATACAGTGATGTCACAGTACAGAGATAATACACACAGTGATGTCACAGTACAGGGATAATACACACAGTGATGTCACAGTACAGGGATAATACACACAGTGATGTCACAGTACAGGGATAATACACACAGTGATGTCACAGTGCAGGGATAATACACAGAGTGATGTCACAGTACAGGGATAATACACACAGTGATGTCACAGTAAAGGGAAAATACACACAGTGATGTCACAGTACAGGGATAATACACACAGTGATGTCACAGTACAGGGATAATACGCACAGTGATGTCACAGTACAGAGATAATACACACAGTGATGTCACAGTACAGAGATAATACACACAGTGATGTCACAGTACAGGGATAATACATACAGTAATGTCACAGTACAGGGATAATACACACAGTGATGTCACAGTACAGAGATAATACACACAGTGATGTCACAGTACAGGGATAATATACACAGTGATGTCACAGTACAGGGATAATACACAGTGATGTCACAGTACAGGGATAATACACACAGTGATGTCACAGTACAGGGATAATATACACAGTGATGTCACAGTACAGGGATAATACACAGTGATGTCACAGTACAGGGATAATACACACAGTGATGTCACAGTAAAGGGAAAATACACACAGTGATGTCACAGTACAGGGATAATACACACAGTGATGTCACAGTACAGGGATAATACACACAGTGATGTCATAGTACAGGTATAATACACACAGTGATGTCACAGTACAGGGATAATACATACAGTGATGTCACAGTACAGGGATAATACATACAGTAATGTCACAGTACAGGGATAATACACACAGTGATATCACAGTACAGGGATAATACACACAGTGATGTCACAGTACATGGATAATACACACAGTGATGTCACAGTACAGGGATAATACACACAGTGATGTCACAGTACAGGGATAATACACACAGTGATGTCACAGTACAGGGATAATACACACAGTGATGTCACAGTACAGGGATAATACATACAGTAATGTCACAGTACAGGGATAATACACACAGTGATGTCACAGTACAGGGATAATATACACAGTGATGTCACAGTACAGGGATAATACACAGTGATGTCACAGTACAGGGATAATACACACAGTGATGTCACAGTACAGGGACAATATACACAGTGATGTCACAGTACAGGGATAATACACAGTGATGTCACAGTACAGGGATAATACACACAGTGATGTCACAGTAAAGGGAAAATACACACAGTGATGTCACAGTACAGGGATAATACACACAGTGATGTCACAGTACAGGGATAATACACACAGTGATGTCACAGTACAGGGATAATACACACAGTGATATCACAGTACAGGGATAATACACACAGTGATGTCACAGTACATGGATAATACACACAGTGATGTCACACTACATTGATAATACACACAGTGATGTCACAGTACAGGGATAATACACACAGTGATGTCACAGTACAGGGATAATACACAGAGTGATGTCATACTACAGAGATAATACACACAGTGATGTCATAGTACAGAGATAATACACACAGTGATGTCACAGTACAGGATAATACACACATTGATGTCACAGTACAGGGATAATACACACAGTGATGTCACAGTACAGGGATGATACACACAGTGATGTCACAGTACAGGGATAATACACACAGTGATGTCATACTACAGATATAATACACACAGTGATGTCATAGTACAGAGATAATACACACAGTGATGTCACAGTAAAGGGAAAATACACACAGTGATGTCACAGTACAGGGATAATACACACAGTGATGTCACAGTACAGGGATAATACACACAGTGATGTCACAGTACAGGGATAATACACACAGTGATGTCACAGTACAGGGATAATACATACAGTGATGTCACAGTACAGGGATAATACATACAGTAATGTCACAGTACAGGGATAATACACACAGTGATATCACAGTACAGGGATAATACACACAGTGATGTCACAGTACATGGATAATACACACAGTGATGTCACAGTACAGGGATAATACACACTGTGATGTCACAGTACAGGGATAATACACACAGTGATGTCACAGTACAGGGATAATACACACAGTGATGTCACAGTACAGGGATAATACATACAGTAATGTCACAGTACAGGGATAATACACACAGTGATGTCACAGTACAGAGATAATACACACAGTGATGTCACAGTACAGGGATAATATACACAGTGATGTCACAGTACAGGGATAATACACAGTGATGTCACAGTACAGGGATAATACACACAGTGATGTCACAGTACAGGGACAATATACACAGTGATGTCACAGTACAGGGATAATACACAGTGATGTCACAGTACAGGGATAATACACACAGTGATGTCACAGTAAAGGGAAAATACACACAGTGATGTCACAGTACAGGGATAATACACACAGTGATGTCACAGTACAGGGATAATACACACAGTGATGTCACAGTACAGGGATAATACACACAGTGATATCACAGTACAGGGATAATACACACTGTGATGTCACAGTACATGGATAATACACACAGTGATGTCACAGTACAGGGATAATACACACAGTGATGTCACAGTACAGGGATAATACACACAGTGATGTCACAGTACAGGGATAATACACAGAGTGATGTCATACTACAGAGATAATACACACAGTGATGTCATAGTACAGAGATAATACACACAGTGATGTCACAGTACAGGATAATACACACATTGATGTCACAGTACAGGGATAATACACACAGTGATGTCACAGTACAGGGATAATACACACAGTGATGTCACAGTACAGGGATGATACACACAGTGATGTCACAGTACAGGGATAATACACAGAGTGATGTCATACTACAGAGATAATACACACAGTGATGTCATAGTACAGAGATAATACACACAGTGATGTCACAGTACAGGATAATACACACAGTGATGTCACAGTACAGGGATAATACACACAGTGATGTCACAGTACAGGGATAATACACACAGTGATGTCACAGTACAGAGATAATACACACAGTGATGTCACAGTACAGGGATAATACACACAGTGATGTCACAGTACAGGGATAATACACACAGTGATGTCACAGTACAGGGATAATACACACAGTGATATCACAGTACAGGGATAATACACACTGTGATGTCACAGTACATGGATAATACACACAGTGATGTCACAGTACAGGGATAATACACACAGTGATGTCACAGTACAGGGATAATACACACAGTGATGTCACAGTACAGGGATAATACACAGAGTGATGTCATACTACAGAGATAATACACACAGTGATGTCATAGTACAGAGATAATACACACAGTGATGTCACAGTACAGGATAATACACACATTGATGTCACAGTACAGGGATAATACACACAGTGATGTCACAGTACAGGGATAATACACACAGTGATGTCACAGTACAGGGATGATACACACAGTGATGTCACAGTACAGGGATAATACACAGAGTGATGTCATACTACAGAGATAATACACACAGTGATGTCATAGTACAGAGATAATACACACAGTGATGTCACAGTACAGGATAATACACACAGTGATGTCACAGTACAGGGATAATACACACAGTGATGTCACAGTACAGGGATAATACACACAGTGATGTCACAGTACAGGGATAATACACACAGTGATGTCACAGTACAGGGATAATATACACAGTGATGTCACAGTACAGGGATAATACACACAGTGATGTCACAGTACAGGGATAATACACACAGTGATGTCACAGTGTTAGGATGCCCATAAGACAGTTACTGAACCTGACAATAGAAGGTGGTTGCAGCATGATAAGGTTTATGCTAAACTGAATGAAAACTAAGTGTCCTGAGTGATGTTACTATCACAATATCTTTGACTCTAAATTTCATATGAGCTTTAGAGATGTGTGATCTAGTGTCCTCGGGCCTCCTAGGTGACTTCATAGGCCTCGGGTCACTCCTGAAGCCTGTGAATGATCCTCAGTGGTTACTAGGGTTCTGTAGATGTCAGTGTATTATAATATTATAGCAATTGCATTGGTTAACCAAACTGGAGATCAGTTAAGTATGAACACGCCCATAGTGGGATTTTGCTGCCATTCACTCATTTAGATGTAAATCCTTTATTTGGTATTTACTTATTTTTTTCTATAGACAGACTTGAAAATAGTCTTAGGACATGTTGCTGCCATATAATCATAATACCAATACTTACATGTGCAATATGGACCAGTCATGGATAGATTCATATTTCATGTATATTTCTATAATACAAAAAAATAGAATAGACGTTGCACACAAATAATTTGTAGAACCCCTTTAAGGGCACCTGCAGACAATGTGAAACATGTAAAATCACCATCATACTTTCTCTCTTTCCCCTGACCTGCTAAAATATCTACTTCCTTCCAATTAATGTCTGCATAACCTATGGCTGAAAACACCTCATCTCTGTACCATCCACAACCCACTCGTTCCTCAGAGCTGTCATTCATCCCTTCCTGCTTATGACATTATCTCCCACTTAGTATTCGTCAGTCAAGTACTAGCTCGCTCCATTTATAAGTCCGACCGATAAATGGCATCCGAAAATAAACACCTATCTAACTGAGACCGCGCAGTTCACTTCTGACAGGTTTTACATAAGGCTATTGCATACAGAAATGAGAGACGTTCCTCTAGAGCTCATGGCTGATATAGCGAGACTTCATAGAGTCTACAGAAAAGACAAAGAGTGACAACTTTAATGCAATGTAAATGTAACAATTAAGTAATAATATTAGAAAGCAATGTACAATTCTCCATTCACTGACATGATACATTGTACCACAACAGGCACAGCAAAGTGAATGTAATATATGTGCAAATTCCAGGGGACAAAGCTGTATTAGTTTAGAAGCCGCATTTTGGAAAACCTTTATAGGGAATTCTGAGTAAATAGAGGTTCAGCATCTATTCGGAGCCTTAAAGGCCTTTCTGGACTCAAGAGTTTATAGGTCCTGAGAATAGGTCTGCAGTATGTGTTTGGTGAGGTTCTGACATCCGCACCCCTTACCGATCGGATGGTCTGGTTGCCACTGAGTGTTGGATGCTATTGGATTTGATGGGGCTGGAAGGTGTGCAGAGGGTGCAGTTCTATCCAGGCCCAGAAGTCTTAGAGGGCCCATACAGTGTCTCTACCCAAGATGAGGAGACCAGTATTGTACACAATATATTATAGTACGAGGATCTGGTGCAGATTTTGCACTGGGGTGCAGAAAGCTTTATTTTACATTGCAAGTAATAAGTGCAGAGGTGCAGCACTGTCCAATGGCAAAGAGTTAATGCAGCTTTGTGCATGTTGCAGTGGCGTAAGTAGAAATGTCGGGGCCCCAAGATAATGTCCACATATGACATGTGGCTCCCCACTGACCCCGACACTCCCCCCTTTCCCACACAAACGGCTTTCCTGCATTGCACACAGTATTATGCTCCATAGTGACCC
Organism: Leptodactylus fuscus; assembly: GCF_031893055.1. Classification (NCBI taxonomy): domain Eukaryota; kingdom Metazoa; phylum Chordata; class Amphibia; order Anura; family Leptodactylidae; genus Leptodactylus; species Leptodactylus fuscus. The sequence continues at coordinate 39,850,997 of NC_134269.1, forward strand.
CTGCACACACTATTATACCCCATAGTGGACCCCTGCACACAATATTATGCCCCATAGTGGGCCCCTGCACACAGTATGTTCCACCATAGTGGCCCCTGCACACAGTATTATGCCCCATAGTGGGCCCCTGCACACAATATTATGTCCCACAGTGTAGTATTCATGACCCATTGCAATGTATTGGTATTCAGTATGAAAAACCACCTAGAAGCCTGGAAACCAGGGACCAAGGAGAGCAATTAGAAGGATATAGGAGGAATGAATACCAGATAAAGTAACGCAGCCCTTTAATATGACATCAACATAAAGCCTTTCTATGAGCTATGGGGTCATCTGTAGCTATAGATGGTGCCTCCTCCAAGCATCAAAGTGTTGGAGGCCACTTTACATGAATGTTGAACATAGCAGCTATTTTTGGTGGGATTGATCATCTAGATGGTAAGGTTTTGTCTTCACTCTCCATGATGCCAAACATTAAGAGACAGAATGCATGGATTGTGATCTATATTTATGTGCCCTCACCTCTATTGTGTGAAGTGATGATTCATTTGTCTCATATGTCTCACTCACTGTGACTCACAGTCTACATATGAATTGTGGAATATATGTTATATAAATAAAACTATTATTATTATTATTATTATTATTATTATTATTATTATTATTATTATTATTATTGTTCATTATGATGATTTTCAACATGTAATGTCTTCTGGGGCCCATTTGAGATTCCGTTCGGGGAATCCCTTGGTGACCCCCAAATGGAAACCTATAGACATAGAAAAGCGATTACCTGGGAAAACGCGCAAACTCCATAGACTATAATGGCGTCTGTGTGGTTTCCATTCCGTTTCCGCACGAATCATGCTGACAGTACTTTTTTTCACTTGATTCATGCGGACACCGAGTGAAACCACACGGACCCCACTGTATAAAACCCCTATTACTGGTTCCTATACAGTGTAAAGACTTTGCTGGCACCAATACAGTATAACAACTCTTTACAAACCTGACTCAGTATAATGACCCATTACTGGTCCCCATACAGCATCACACCTCCCACACACAATGTAACACCCCCTTTATTGGGAGTGTTGTTGTCACACCCCTTCCTATATATTTCCCATATTAGGATTATTTAGCTTTGCTATATGTCGCCAATGCTTTATAGACAAAGGACGCATAGAACTGAATATCAATAGGACCGACAATAGAGTCGATATCATCGTCAGAACCTATGCAACAAAATACAACTCTTAGAAACGGGTACAGTAAGAGCGATACAGCAAAAATTGTCATGCATGACTTGTTCGGCACTTCCAAACAAATTAGTCGATGCCACTAACATACGGTTTTAATATAAGTGTTTTAATTTTCTGTTTTAGTTGCGCCATAAATGAGCTTCAGTCCATTATCTCGGCTGTAATATCAAACTGTTTAAGACTCAGATGTAGAAGGATACTAAAGATGACTATTACCAATATAAATACCCTGATTAAAGTCTATGATAATCTTGGCGTGTAAACCAACATTCAGTCAGTTCAATAAAACAAGTCCCCAGATGTGCCGAGCTCTACGAGAAGGTTCCTCAGTGCCTCTGCCAGACTGACTTTATAACAAATACTACATATTGAATCACAGCACAGCAATATGCATTTCACAAACAAGCTGGGATAAAAGCTTTCTACTCCAGTTATGCAAAATTTTCCTAGAATTTTCAGACTGGGGACCTATTAAGAGCAATGTACTATGCAAAGGAATTGCAAAAGAAACCCATCAGGGCAGTGTGTGCGTTTGATAGGGACGACTCCGCAAAGACTTCATTGCAAAACTGGACATATGAGTGACACCTTATTATAGCAAATGGGGGACTCCGTTTCTGTTTGAGTGATGTTCTCAATAATCAGATGTCATTCAGGCTGCAGACCATTACTTGTGCTCGTGCCTGGACTCATAGTCGTAAACCCTACGGGAGCCAAATGGTTTCTTGACACTATTATGGAAATATCAAGAGATATCCTTAATCATATTCTACGTCTTATCAACGGGAATTATTTTAATTATAGACTAGTGACACCTTGAAAGTTTCCCATACAACTGAGAACATAATAAATGACACTGGGTATAAAAGAAGTGCGGTATTCTGTCGTGAAGACTAATTTATTGTGATTACGCTATACAGTGGATTGTCAGGTTCCGCTTTAGGATTATCGGTTGCTTAGTAATAGAGTTCATAAAGATACATTTTTACGGAACAGAAAAATATGGTTCTATAAATTGTGTGTTAAAGTTGGTTTTTACTTTTTGTAATAAAAAGGATTTTTCAAGTTTTTCCATCAGGCTTTGTTCATAGTATTTTTACCTTAAAATCTGTGCCCTCTTTTTAGGCTCCTTTTTCACCAACCCCATATTGTTGAAATCTTTGCCGAATCCATCTTGGGAAATTATCAGTTCTCTGTAGCATCAATTTACAGTTACCATATAAGTCTGTAGAATGGGCAGGGGAAAAAAGTGTAATTTGAAACCAGTTTTTGTTGATTGTACACAGAAAATTTCTGTCTGCCGGCTGCAGGCATCTTCCAAGCTTAAACAATAGACACAAAGAATACTTTTGAAAGAGTCTGCAAGTTTTTTCCAGTCAAAATAATTAGCTATTCGTGGTGCAATGATACTTGAGTAGAGGATTTTTGTAAATATAGACAAAAAGAGTGAAAAAAGAAAGATAAAGCTTGGAGCTTCTGTAATAGGCAGCCGCTCAAGTGGTGCCATCTTGGAAAAAATGATGGGTGTAGTCCGCATAGGCCTTATGGCAAAGTGGTCAATTGTTAGGGCAAATTTGATTCACATGCTACTACTAAAACCCGCAGAACAGTGTCACTTGTACTGCAGGCTTTAAAGGGATCAGCAAAAAAACTTGCAGGTAAGCCACAGCCAAAAAGACATACACTATATATCATCTGATCACTTTATGCTAGGTCCACACCTGCTTTTGGGTTTCCATTTGTGGGGTCGGCATTGGGGAAACCTAATCCGCCTAAAAAAGTGGTTACTCTTTGAAACCCGCAGACCCCATAGACTATACTGGGTCCACCGGGATTCTGCCCGATTTCCGCCCGAAAAATGCGGAGAGAAATGTTCTGCTTGCATTTTTAAAGCAGAATGGCATACGGAATTCCCGAGCGGAGATCATGCCCAGGTGTGAACCTAGTCTTACATTTCCTTCGTATTGTAAATTCAGTGTTGATATTGTTTCTAGCATATAGGACTCTTCCCCTAATAGTATGAATTGACCCTATTATACTACACAAATATAATCCTAATCCTACATTACCTTCCATCAGATTTTCACTGCGCTTGTTTTCCACCTAACCCATAAATAGATCCTACTGTTACAGACATTTCATTCATTTTTCACAATGTACCAGAGTAAGTACATTATATCATGAAGTTCACAGCTAGAAAAATTATTTCCATGGAAAAGAAATGTTATCAGTTTTCCTGTTTGGCAAGAAGTGACACAATGTATAAGCCAAAAAATTCTGCACCATCTGTAGATGTCACTGAACCTATCTAGAATAAAATGGTCGTCAGTATTTATTGTATTATAGAGATAGTGGTGTATTTATACATGTCACCCATCAATGACTATTAAGAACTGCGTTGTCACAGGAGTTGGGGCGTCCAACTGGATCAAAATAAAAAACTTTCAGCCAAAAATAAAATGAAATGAAGCTGAGTTTCAATACCAGACATAGTCAATGGACAAGAGTGGCGCTGTTTGTTAAAATTAGACCCTTTGTATAACCCTATATTGTCTTTAGGGATCTTTTCAGACAAATGAGTGTCAGCCCATTTTAGAAAACATTGTGTGATCCAAATCTGGAGAATTGCACATGAACCCATTCAAACCAATGGGGCCATATTTCTGTTTTCCTGGATCAGAAAAAGGACATTCAATTTCTTACAACCGGTACCGTACACGCGGCGCTATTTTGCGGCCGTGATTTTGCGGCGGCCAGAAAATAGCACTGTGTGTACGGTACCGGCTCCCATTGAAAACAATGGAAGCGTATACGGCCCGCAAATCCTCCCGCGGCGTCTACTTACCAAATGACGAGCCACAATACTCCGAGTGAACCCGGCCTTAGGCCTCTTCCTGTCTCTGAAGAGATCCCAGTGCATAATAATGGGTGGTGAATCTCGAAAATTTGGAGCTTCGTTGAACCTTAGATTCATAATGGTTTGCTCATGGCTAGAACTTAAGCAATGTAGTTAGCTTTGACGCTAGGAATGAGCGACCAGGATCGGAAAAGATCAGATCCCGATCGGCGATCGAGTAAATTTCACAATCACGATCGCAATCGGGTTCCAATCCCACCAAAAAAGGTTGGGAACGGGATTCCGATCCCGATCACTCAACTTACCTGCACAGAAGCGCTGCCATTCCCATCGATCTCGCTCCTCTTCTCTCTATTTCACACGCTTGCAGAATGCCGTGCGTGCCCCTGCCTCTTAGGCTAGTGTTACAGATGCTGGGAGAAGGCGGGGATTGTGGCTTAGGAGATTGTGGGCGGGTACTGGGAGGGAAGATGTAAGTGATGCACTCACGTCTCCCCACACTCTCCTAAGCCACAACAAGCCCCGCCTACTCCCAACATCAGTAACACTAGCCTGGGAAGTGGAGGCACATATGGTGCTCTGCAGGCATGTGAATTAGAGAGAAGAGGAGCGAGAACAACGGGGAGCGGAAACACTTCTGTGCAGGTAAGTGGGGGGGACTAAGTAGCCAGGGGATTTTTTAATCACTACACAGCGTGGAGTCCAAAAATTTAAGTGTTCAATTTTTGGACTCCATTCTGTGTAGTGAATAGGATTGTTTTTGTTTTTTTTTCTAATGTAGATTCTGAACCCCACATAGAGCTCACAATGTACATTTTTTTTTCCTATCAGCATGTCTTTGGAATATGGGATGGAACATACAAACTTCTTGCAGTTGTTTTTTTGCCCTTGTTGGGATTTGAACACCAGGACTCCAATGCTGCAGTGCTAACCACTGAGCCACCGTGTGGCCCCTGAATAGGATCTTTTTTAAAATCCAATCTTCGATCATTAAAAAATCCCATTGACTTGCATTAGGATCGAATTGGGATCGGGATCGGGTTCGGATGGAAAATGATCAGATATCAGATTTTAAAAATGATCCTGAAATCTCAAGATTGGCTCAACACCATTTGACGCACTATCCACGTCACATCTATATGTCCTTCTGTCCTCTCCATTGGTCAACATCCATACAAAAAAAGAAGAGCCTGTAGATGTGATGTTGTGCACTGGCCAAACATATACCAAAATTGGTCACCCTTTTTTATAAGGTCACAACAAGCAATTTATCTTAGAGAAAGTTAAAAAGCCTAGACATAACCAGTAGTAATACAGAAAACAGTCTACCCATAGAAAAACAAGATATAAATAGAAGGTACAATGGTTGCAGGAAGTCATCCAAGATATTCTGAACAATGCACAACCACAATCTAGTAATACTTGTGCTGTTAAGAATCACTCAAAGTAATAGCGACTGTCCATTAATAGCTCTCAAGGCTGCTTTAATCGATGATGGTACTGGTATTGTAAAGAAAAGGTTCTCTTGTACTCACCAGTTGTATTAACCATGGTGATAATCTCAGAGAGATGAGGCAGTAAAGAGTTCTTCCAGTATCTCACAATCGCCAGTTTAGTGGACAAAATTAACATTGTCAAGTTAAAGCATCTGTACATTTTGCCATTAGAGATATGGGCTCATAATGATAACCCCATCCGTAGACCCTAATTGACCATATGGATCATACAAAAAGTTCCTTTCCCAAGAATGTCCTATTAGAGCCAGAATGGAAAGAACAATTATTACCTTGCTGATTCCGCACTGCCCTGGTTTTAATGTTTATCACCCACTGGCTTCTACTTTATGGACCCATCTGGACTCACAACTCGCATCCACTCCAGGGAAAATTAGGAAAAACCAGGCTTCATAGCAAGATTTTTACAGGGGGCTCTCACCCTTTTTAATGGCCACCACATACAATAATGCCCCCTTTACTGACTCCCCACGAACAGTGTATTGACCCCTTTACTGACCTTTAATCACTGTCACACACATACACAGTGTATTACCCCTTTATTGGTCACTATAAGAGATGTGCGAACAGTAAAATGTTCGAGGTTTGATATTCGTTTTGAGTAGCCCCTCAATATTCGACTACTCGAACCGAATATCGAACCCTATTATAGTCTATGGGGGGAAAATGCTCGTTTCAGGGGTAGGCAACGTTCGATCAAATTATACTTAACAAGTCCATGAGTGAGGGTCGGGCTGGATCCTCCGAGAAGTCTTCTCCGTGCAGCGTTCCCACGGCGTCATCCGGCTCTTCATTCACTCTGCCAGGCATTAGGGCCTGGGCAGAGCCGACTGCGCATGCCCGCACTACAAGTGGACATGCGCAGTCGGCTCTGCCCAGGCCCGATGCCTGGCAGTGTGAATGAAGAGCCGGAAGACACTGCGGGGAATCTGCACGGAGAAAACTTCTAAAGGTAGGAGAAGAACTAGCATTGATTGGCCGACTGTATAGCATTCGGCCAATCAATGCTGGTTCTGCATTGAACTTTTACATTTGAACAGTGAGTGGTACTTGATCGAGTACGAGTATTTCGAATACCGTAGTATTCGATCGAATACCTACTCGATCGAGTACTACTCGCTCATCTCTAGTCACTATACATTATATTGTCTAATTTATTGGACCGTATACAGTATCCTGCCCCCATACTGTATGGTGGTCCCCAGTACAGACCCTCAAACAGCATAGTGACCCCCAAAGGGTGTGGTATAATACATGCTTACACTTACACTTAACAGCATCAGGATGGGATGTTCCAATTTTGTTGAGCCTATGTATAATGGGCCATCATTTAGGTGAATAAATTAACAATTTAGCAAAAAATTTCCCCTGCTGGACAACCACTTTGGGAACTTTGGCCTATACACTGGCAGATTTTTTCATCATACATTTCCGTGTACACTACAGGCGAGTACAATAACTATGAATACAGCTCATCGCACCCACCATAAATAGTGGGTGCCATGAATGAGTCTTTAGCATTCACCCACACACTCTTCAGCTTTATAAAACATGATGGGGTTTGACAGATGACGGAAATCATTAACAGGATATATCAATTCCTCTACAAAATGCCAGGATCAACAACAGGGAATCCCAGGAGATAGAACATGGTGAACAGGTTTCTCAGTATTAATATGCAGAGTAAGACGGAGAGCAAATCATCAAAGCATGGATGATAATTTGAGTAAATAGTTTTTCTTGAAAAGTTGGCAGTGGATGTAAAGGACTGACAGAGGGAGATTGGCCGACCCAAGTGTATTCAAATGAGATTTATCTAAAATGCTTTTAATAAAGAAATGGCTTTCCTTGATGATATAGGACATGAACAGAAGAGTCTCGAATGTGCAGTTGGACAAGTTGATTCTTCTCGCTCTTAATTTCTCACGCACGAACCAAAATGATAAATTAGCAAAGGCCTAGAATTTTCCACTCTTTAAAAGAAATGGAAATGCAACATAAGTTATCAGTCATAAACTACGGCTGATTGGACAATTTCCATAATTATAATGCAGTCAGCTGAATGCCGGAGGGACGAGGGGGAGAAAAAAAAAAACTAACAGATGTTAAAAATACGGTGTTGTTGATTGCAAACCACTTCCATATTCTTGCTATATTAATATCCTTTGTGGAGTGATGATGACGATCAGTGATTGAGAGTCAGCCATGAAAGGGTGTGCAGCGTTCTTAGATCTTACTAGATGATCACTGTATAGGTGAATATAGACGTGGTCTGGTCTCTCTCATTCTTGGTGGTGGTCCACACTCAAGGGATTAACAATTGGTTCTGTCATTGTTCTGTCCACCACACCCCAAGCTTTGATTCTCCTTTGTCACTAGTTTATATACTAGTTTCCTTTCGTACTTTGTACTATTACTATACTCTGTACTGTGTCATGACATCAACCCACCACACATGAGCACCAAGTCCCAATTCCGAGGCTGGAAGATGCCTTGGATCACTGGATGTCACAAGAGATCCCATAGAAGCTGAAGGAAGGTAGGACTGTTTATTATTTTCTGCACCTCCCCTGGTTCTTTGCTACATTATACAACAAAGACCCACGTGCTAATGCCCATGATCAGTGCCCAAATGGGCAGCACCATTTTGGGGAGAATAGCTGGCACCTGGAATGAGATCTGGGGCAGCGATCCATTACCAGTACAGCTAGGAACCTATGGAAGGCTCCCAGGCTCACCTCGGCATTACTTCTACTACAAGCTGCTCAATGCAGTCTGTAATAGAATACCGATATTTTGCAATGCATTGCAATTAGCAATTTGCAACTAGGGGGTCTATTAAATACTGTATAAAAAAAAATAAGTAAAAAAAAATCTAAAAAAAATTAAGAAGAATTAAAAATTTTAATTCAAGTGCTGAACCGCTGTTTTTTCACTGTTTAGCCTGGGATAAAAATCTGAATAAAAATTGACCAAAGCAATGGATATTTCCCAAAATGGTATAACTAAAAAGTACCTGCAAAAAAACCCCACCTTATTCATCCCCACACACTAAAATAAAGTTATGAGTGGCAGTATATGGCGACTTTTAAGAATTTTTTACTTTTTTGAAAAGTTTAAAATTTTTGTTAAGGGCTTTATAAATGTAAATAAAACTATGTAAATTCTGTATCTCCGGGGCTATATCAAAACATAGAATACAGTTGTCATTTTTGGTTGTACAGTGAATGCCATAAAAACAAATCCCGTAAGACAATCACACTTTTTCGACAATTCTAGCTTCCCAGTATAGTCTGTTTTTTTTGCAGCTTCCCAGTACATTGTACAGAATAATAAATGGAACCATTAGGAAGAACAATTTGACCCACAAATATTAAGCCCTCATATGGCTCTTTGAACTGAAAAGTAGAAGATTAATGGGGTTTGGAAGGCGGGGAGTCAAAAACTAAAATCCAAAAATTCCTAAGGCGGGAAGGTGTTGCAAAGTCCCTGCACAGCAGTCAGTCACTCCAGGGTAATGCAGGAACTTTTCTTGATGTTATCATCCCTCTTATGCCCTCATATTTAAGACTTTTTTTCTGTTCAAGGAGAAAGTGCACTAAATGTTGTGCATCTTAAGCATCCCCTGCCCATTACCAGGACTGTCTACTAGGAATGCATTGAATGGCTGGGTTCAGAAAAAGACGGTGCGTCTGACAACTCAGTAGCTGTTGATGTGGATCACTGCCCAACAATATATCTGCCAGGTAAGGCCACTACTAAGTTTAAGCATCTTAGCATTCCAGTGGATCACCTACATAGAAATGAGGAAGGGAAAAAAATATAAGATGGAGAGCATCTTTAAGTTATCTCCACTTTGGTTAACCAATGCAATTTCTCATGAAACCCATAACACCATATCATGACATACTAATAAAACAGATGTGTCCCTCCTTACTTTTGCTTTTTGCCAGACATGTCCAAATATTTGTGTCACTTTTCCAAAAGTTTAATATTCTCATGATAAGACAACATAAAAATATATGCTAAGTAGTTTGGGGCCACACGGTGGCTCAGTGGTTAGCACTGCAGCCTTGCAGCGCTGGAGTCCTGGTGTTCAAATCCCGCCAAGGGCATAAAACCATCTGCAAGGAGTTTGTATGTTCTCCCCGTGTTTGCATGGATTTCCATCCCGTATTCCAAAAAAAGACATAATGATAGGGAAAAATGTACATTGTGAGCTCTATGTGGGGCTCACAATCTACATTAGAAAAAAAAATAAAAAATGCTAAGTAGTCTATGGGCTCGTTCACACGGGGCAAGAGGGGACGGATTCTGACACCGAATCCACCTCAGAATCCGCCCCTCCCCACAATAGAGGTCTATGTAGACCGTTAGCTTCCTTTTTTCCATGAGCAGTATGTTCCGGCTCACAGAAAAAAGAAGCGAGCTGCCCTTTCTTCAGGTGGATTCCGCGGCTGAGACGGCCCCAGCGTCCGCCTTGCAACAGCACTCTCCGGATTAGGCCCATTCACTTGGGCCTACTCCAGAGCTGGAAGCCACGACTGTCGGAAACCGCAACAGTTGCAGCAGCCGCATTTTGGTCCTATTCTGACGTGGCTTCCTGCATCATAATCAGGACCAAAATACTCTGTCCCGTGTCCCATGTGAATTAGCCCTATGTGTGACCCCTAGAGGAGAAGGTGACTTGAAGCCTTTCAAGGCTTTTGTTAGCATATTGTGTTTAATGAGAAATTTCATTAACTAATTTTTGTCCCACTTTGACACTTGAGATGAGTGACCTGGTTTGGATCGAACCAGATTCAACAAGTTTTATGCTTGTCCGAACATAAAACTTTGGGGTTTCTTTACCCCCTACAGACACCAGAGTGTAATAGGGGGAGGACCAAGTGGGGTGTAAAAAAAAAAAGTTATACTCTTCTGGCCTCCTAGGTGACATCATACTACCTGAAGTTACTGTTGAGGCTTGTGATTGGGGCTATGTGGTGATCATGTTGACTCGCCACATGTAACCACTGAGACCCAGTTAAAGGCCTCAGTATCATGTGGCGCATAACATCATCTGGGAGGATGGAAGAGGATCTAGAGAGAGCACCAGAAACCACATAGAGGCCCAGAACAGGTGAGGAAAGATGAGTATAACTTTTATTTTTTTACATCTCCCAAGAGACCCCAGAGTATACAGTAATAAATTTACTTCTGGTTCTATCCATTTATTATGTCAGTCTGACCCAACCTCTGCTTGGGTTAGACTTTTTTGCCACAATCAACCATTTTTATTACTTCTTGTTTTTAATAATACATGTACAAAGTAACTGTAAAGTGCCCGCTGACATTTTCACAATGTGCCAAATGATTACTTTCAGAAAGTATATGAGGAGAATATGATTATTCTATTTTATAATTTAGGTTTTATTTTGATCTAAGTGTCAACTATGCAAATCCTTTTATGACATTCAGAAAGTTTGAAGAATTTAAAGGGAGTTTGTCACCAGAACTCGGCATATAAACCCAGCCCCTGCACAGATAGGTCATAGTCTCCTGCATCAAACAAGGTTTTCTTCTTAGTCATGTGAATTGGTGCTTATCCCTGAGATATCGTCTTTTTTTGTCAATTTGCAAATGAGCTCTTTGGAGCAACAAGGCATTGCCACTGCTCCAAAGAGTTTGTTTGCGTATTGACAAAAGTGATGATTTCTTGTCAATGGAGATATCTAGTCACAGGTAAATAAAAAACTTTCCAGCGCCAAAAAATATTTAAATAAAACTTGACTTTTACTTCATACAACTAAAATTGTAAATACAATGGATCCATATGAAATACAAATAAGAGTAGCTTACGCGTTTCGGGGCTACGAAACATGCCCCTTACTCATAGCCTATAGGCTATGAGTAAGGGGCATGTTTCGTAGCCCCGAAACGCGTAAGCTACTCTTATTTGTATTTCATATGGATCCATTGTATTTACAATTTTAGTTGTATGAAGTAAAAGTCAAGTTTTATTTAAATATTTTTTGGCGCTGGAAAGTTTTTTATTTACCATTGCTACATATCTCATCCTCTTCAGTCGGGGATTTATCCGTAGCAGCCAACTCAAGTGTTTTTCCATTCCTTTTCTATATATTTGTTTGGGGTCTGAGCGGTTTTTGGATAAATATATCTAGTCACAGGCTGGGAATTTTTTTGGTGATGCCTTCTTTGGGCTTCAGATACACATTTTTGTATCAATTTTGCATTTTTTGGGGGGCCAAATCAATGGATGGAGTTAAAGAGGACCTTTCATGGTCCGGGGCACAGGCAGTTCTATATACTGCTGGAAAGCAGGCAGTGCGCTGAATTCAGCGCACTGTCGGTTTTCCCAATCTGTGCCCTGGGTAAAGCGCTATCGGAATGGATTTTAATATTGGTCTTTCTTGGATTTCTATTTGTGGACAAAATAATGAAGCTTTGGGCAATTCTAGGTATAGAATATTGAGTTAAAAAGTTGATGTATTTCTCAATTTTAGCTAGCCCCCCTGAATACCCTGACTCATGCCTATATCACAAATCCACAACGATTACAAAGAACGTATTTCCTGCACCAAGTGACCACAGAACACATTAGAATGCCGGTGTGCCAAATTAATTCTTTTCCGAGGTTTCTCCTTCCATCTTTCCTGTAATCTATCTGTATTTTATTTATTTTTATACCTGAATGTTATTACCACAAATGGACATTAGATTGTTAGCCTTTACCAGCGAGGATTTATGAGAACCACTGGGTTACATTTGTGGGCTCCGCTGGAGTTCTACTTGATACAGAAAATCACTACAATCGTAGAGTAAATTGGAATAGGGTTTTGTGTTTCTGTTCTTTTATTTCTTGTTTTCTATGTTGCTTCAGAAATTCTTTTTCACTGGTTTAGTTGGAAGCTCTGGTGGGTCCTTTTATTAACTTATGCTTGGCCATCGAAATATATATTCACTACCATCTATCTTATTGTGACAAGGTTCACATAATGATCACCATGATATAATATTGCTATAGGTATATGCTATATGTAGATACTATACTTATTATTTCATTATTTCTGTGTAGAGAACAGCCATCCCTTCAGTCTGGAGTTGTGACCTTAATCACTTTCCATCTATGGGTAATACAAAGTATTTCTGCTGGTGTAGATTGATTTTGATGATGGACAAGAGAAATACAGTGGCTAATGTTGTGCCCTTTGGAGGGTTGAAGAAATTATATTTATGTCCCAGGAAAAATTGGGTTATTTGCCATCCCTGTATTGTATGATCCTAGGATATGTGATCACGTTAGGTTACTCGTGGTGTAGGGTCTAATGTCCCATTTGATGTCTCCCATCTGATTCTGTCCTCGCTATCCACCATTTAACTCAGTTTGTTTTTCCAGCTTCTCCCCAGATCTCTTCACAGTCTGAAAAGGAAGCATACATTTCTGTTCCCAGTGTAGTGGCCAGATCAGGTACTGCAGATCAGTTCCAATTCACTTCCATGGGAGCAAAGCTGCAATGACTCAGTTCAGCCATTACACAGAATTGGAGCTGTCTGCTTCCTGCTCCATTCTCTGTGTATCAGCTGCTAAGAAGAAGAGCTGATCAGTGGAGTTGTTGAGTGCCAGACCTCCACCAATTTAATATTGATGACCTATTTGTAGATTAGGTCATCAATATTTTTTAGAGCGTAATGGTTCTGTAATGTTAGTATGCCTTGTGGAGGAATTAATGCTATGGTCTACTGCAGAGGGCTGTGAAATGGTTAATGCTGAAAACCTGGTATACAGGGGGTTATATATCCCTTTGTGGGCTCCAACACTGAGTGTTCAGTTTTCTGTTTCCTCCCTGTAATAATTTTAGGGATGAGTGCAGAGAGGTGAGGAAAATGTAACGGCTGCACAATTCTCTCTAGGAACGGGTAGAGTGATTCAGCAGTGCTCTGGCTGCTCAATAATGGAAATGGAAGAGCTGTATGGGAGTGTATGGGAACAGACAGTGGCATAACTAGGAATGGCTGGGCACCAAGGCGAACATTTGACATGCAAAGAAGAAAAAAATTGTCTCAGCCCGCATTACAAAAATGATAAATGTCTCTTACTGTTTATGCAGGAGTAGTAGGTGCTTGTAGTCATCCGGGTGCCCGGGATGTCATGTCCGGCACAGACACAATAGAAGCAGCAAATTGAAGTAGTCTCAGCACGCCGGATGATTTGTTTTTTTTAAAAAATGCCAAAATTTTATTGTGGAGACATGCTCCAAGTTAAATATATATATATATATATAGTATATTGTTCTTGGAAAAGCAACAGGTGTATATGTCCTTGTGCAGACGGGACAGAGGGACAAGTAAGCCAAACATTTGACATGCTTCCCCCCCCCTCCCGACACCCTTCTTGCACAAACCGAAATTCCTGCACATACTATTATGCCCCATAGTAGCCCCTTCACCCATCATTATGCCCCATTGTGGATACCCATGAACAATTATTATACTCTGGGGTCTTTTCAGACCCCAGAGTATAATAATCAGAGATCCAGGGGAGGATACAAACATAATAAGCAATGTTACTTACCTCTCCTGGGCTCTGGCGTACTCCCTGCTACTTTCAGCCATCTTCAATATTGGAGCAGACATCACATGAGCCAGGTCTGCGTCATAACGCATAATGATGCCAGCCTGGCCTGTGTGACATCTATGATGTCACCAAACAGTCCCACAGACTACCGAAGCGCAGTAGAGGTAAGTAGCAGTGTTGTTTATGTCCCCTCACCTTCCCTAGCCCTCTGATCATTATACTCAGGGGTCAGAAAATACCCCACAGTGTCATGATAGCAGTTTTTTGGGATTCACGGGTTCGCAGCCTCACCGACTCCCGCTCCTGCTCATAGCTACCTCTGCAGAAGGGGAAGCGCAGGCGGCTGTTAGCAGGAGTCAGGATCGGTAACTTAATAGGGCCCGTTACCTGCTGGGGTTACCCTATTAAAAAAAAAAAAACAACCGAAGCCTGCCAGGCCCCTAACGTCTTGGGCCCTGTGACCTAGCCCTAGCCCAGTATTTACGCCACTGGGAACAGATTTTCCAAAAGCAAGCCTAGCTTCTAAGCTGCACGTCCACATTTCTGTGCAATAATGAAACATTTACCAGGAAAGCAAACCTAGAACTGAAGAGGCGCCAGAAAGTTAAGGTGAGGAAACAGTTTTATTTTTTTGGGTCTATGGAGAAGTGGTCAAATCTAGTATTCACTATATGAATTGCTAAAGCCGAGTATATAATACAGAGCATTTAGATGTACATAACAAGACAGGGCGAGACAGTAAACGTAACACAAAAAGATATGTGTTTCGGTGTTGACTGTTGAGCTCCGAAGGCATTTTCTGGCACCTTCTTTTCTGTATCATTACAGAACTCCTTGCTAAGGACAGTATGAGAAGAATTCATCGGAGATGTGAAATCCAGTTATAACCTAGCAATCACTTCTCTGCTTGAAGTTGCTAGGCTGAGAAGTAGACCACTGGGTGGCAATGTACTGGATATCACATCAACAGCTCCCGGAAAATAACAGAAAGCTGCATAATTCCCTTCCACTTTGCGGCTTTCTGATTGTTCCACGCTTCAGCTTTAGTAACACAATCCCTTGATCACAGGTGTTAGTGTTCGGCGTAACACAGCGAAAGGGCTCTTTAAAGCTCGCTCTATTCAACCACATTTTGATGAGGGTTTAAAATGTAAATGAAAAGACAGAGCCGGGACATGAAACATCTTTAAACTTGCAACAAATCATTTTATATTGATAGAGTCCTGGGCTTTTTTCCAAGTACAGCTATTTGCCCTAATGCAGACTGATTTCAGGAGACTTAAAATAACTGGGATACTGTGTGACTGGCAGAAGCCGAGGAGAGAACTGCCAAAGTCAAATTGATTTTTTCTTCCTCCCAGTGAAGGACTCAAAAATGATATATACATGGCTGGGATAGGAAGAAAATTTGTAGGAGGAGAATATACCCCCCAGGTATATGGAAGGGCAAATAAGGCTAGTGACAAAACAAAGCTGACACACGTCCTCTATCATTGGGAATTTATGGGAGACTTCAGATGTTGCGAAAACATTCAGGTGACCGACCGTAGACTATGAGCTGTCAGACAGTCTCACTCCCACCTTGGGGGTTGCGTCTTGTAATATATTATCATCTAACAGCCTCACATCACCATCTCTCAACTCTATTAGTTGTGTTTCTGGAGGGAATCACTTTCTGTAGAATTTACTGTAGATCTTGCCTTGTCGATGTGATTTACTATACGGCTCTACTTCATGCAGTAGACAAACATACATCCCCATAAATTGATACTATATTGAGGTAAAGTTAAAGGTTATCCTTTCAATCTGCTTTTACAAGGAGAAAAATTTCAACATTAAGTGAGCTGTTAGTGTTGGGTAAACCAGGTTGGGTCTGCAGTCCGTCAGAGATCTGAGATGCTGAGCCAACCAGAGTAGTAGCTCTTGTCCGATCCTGAGCTGAGGCGGGGTATATACACAGATGCCTGCTATTGGTTGTATTTATTCTCAGCTTACTATATTTCCTAATTATCTAATTTCTTACTAATTTGGCTTTATCTGTGACCTCCTAAACTTGACCCAGGCTTGGACACTGTTCTTCTGCTACTAGTTTGGATATTTTCCTGGTCAATGGGCCTTCATTGTTCTGTTTGGTTGTATCACCCCATTCATTATTTCTGTCTTATATATGTTTTAAAATGTATTTAAATAAAGCTTTATATATTTTTTGCTAAACATTTTCTGTGGCAGTGCGCTTTTTTAGCATAGTGTACTATGTTTTATAGATAGGTTCCTAGTAGCCCTGACCGTTTTCTACACTATGTATTATAGATAGGTCCTAGGAGCCCTGACATTATTCTATGCTATGTTTTATATATGGGTTTCCAGGAGCCCTGACTGTGTTCTACACTATGTTTTATATATAGTTTTCCAGATAAGATATATAGGTTTTATAGATACGTTGTGTCAAAGTGAAAGTGACATCTTTATACTCTTGGATCTATTTAGACCTCAAAATATAATAGGTGAAGGCCCAGGATAGGTGTAAAAAAATTACAAAGACATTCATACTCTCCTTCTGTTGCCTTTTGTTAGTCCTCCTTGCAGCGTCCGGCCTGTGGTGTAATGACACTTGGAATGCCCATGTGACCACTGGTGGCCAAATCACAAACCTCAGCAGTGACCCCAGGTGAATGAGGTAACAGACACTGCAAGGAGACCCAAAACAGTAACAAAGTATGATTTTATTTTTATTTTTGCCACCTCCACTTGGCCTCCCCCTGTTATACTCTGGAGCATGAAGAGACCCTAGACAAAATGCGGTGGCAATTTCTGTTCGTCCAATGCGTTAAAAAACAATTTGAAATATTCGGGTAAAATCCAGTTTGTTATTAACCGATTCACCCATCTCTATTTAACATCATGGAATAATACAAAATCTTGCTTCAAAGTCCTTCCTCCTGTTAATTGTACCTTTGCAATATTACTGCTTTTAACCCTTATGCACATGTCAGACGTGTGCAGAAAGTGTTATGGCGGCATATAACGCCTCATGTAGTTATGTTCTCCAAAGCCACAGGAACACCTCACTCTCCACATTTAGAATAAATTCACAGATTTGCCGCCTCTTCTATTTTTCTGTTCTGTTATAAAAACTAGTAAAGATTATTCAATGACTATAATGGCGTGTGCAGGGTATTCCATTATGGTGATCGTCACTTAGCTCGTTGTACTAATTTTTTCTTGACATGTGACGGAGTTGCTCCTAACAGATCCTCCGACGCAGATGTGAACCGATCCTAAAGTGCAGCCTCTTGTTTGTCTATGGAAGTCACTTAAAGTAACGGAATCGTGAGATGCGCATCTCCTCCATTGAGTGATATTGTAGCGATATAATTAGGGCTTCGTCTCGCTGCGGTTCCTCCAGGGGGACCAGACCCACAATGGATTGCTGGAAGGAAAAAATGGATTAAACATTAATCAGATGAAACGTTGAATAGGCCCAGAAGAGACTGTGTCACATTTTAATATTTCAGTAGGCAAATTCCTTTTTCCTTTTAAACACTTATTCCAACAAAATTCAAAGACACAAATGTTCCTTTCTTGTGTATGACAGTATGCTCCGAGCGATATCTAGCTACCATCCACACGGCCACATGACAGTAAACAGATCTGGAATTACAATAAGGGAACATTTCTGCTCTGATTTCAGACCCCATGTAGAGGATTGGAATACATTTTAAGCAAAATGTTTCGTAACAAGTTTTTACAATTTTATTTAAAAAAAATTGGATTCTACCATCCCCAATTTATTTTATCCCCAATTTTAACAACATTTACTCTTTTCTTCCCATTCTCAAGCATTACAATTTTCTTCCTAGGCTGTCTGCCATATTTTTTAGTCCCCAGATTATGTTGAGGCCTGTGATTGGGCCTCACATGGGGGTGGCATCAATTACATCATCACCAATACTGTAGCATCAAAGTGTGATGACATCACCCCCATGTGACTGCTGACATCCAATCAAGGACCTAGGGCCAAAGAAGATATTAGATGTGCCAGGAGGAAAACTGGAATACCAAAGGAGGCAGCGGTGGAATCCAGGAAAGGTGAGTAAATGTTATTACAAATTTTTGCTGTGAACCTCATGAATATTCATGAAAATTTTTTTGTCAGGTCCACCGATCACTACAGACTATAAATTTCAGTCTCACTACAGTCTGCATTTCTCCGTTAATCCTATGCAATATTTACAAATAAATGGACAACACTGGCCCAACCAAAGGAGTGTATCCCTACACAATCTGCCTAAACTGAGCCTGTTCGAAGAGGGAAGAAAAACATCA
This sequence comes from Leptodactylus fuscus, assembly GCF_031893055.1. NCBI lineage: Eukaryota > Metazoa > Chordata > Amphibia > Anura > Leptodactylidae > Leptodactylus > Leptodactylus fuscus. The sequence continues at coordinate 39,869,534 of NC_134269.1, forward strand.
TAAATGCATATATAATAAAGCACAAGAAGCAAACAATCTACAAAAAGAGGCCCAATGTCTATGGCACTGAGCAAAACAGCCAAGCACTGCGGTGAATACATGCTGCGGGGTTCTCCCCTAACTTTAGCATCTATCCATTGGAAACTAAAACCTTCTGATTTAAAGGGATTCTATCATTAAAATCACATTTTTTCTCGATCACACATAGGAACAGCCTTAAGAAAGGCTATTCCTCTTCTACCTTTAGATGTCTCCTCCGCGCCTCCATTCGGTAGAAATTCCGGCTTTCATCTGTATGCAAATGAGTTCTCTCACAGCACTGGGAGTGGGCCCCAGCTCTCAAACAGCAATAATAATAATAATACATTTTATTTATATAGCGCCAACATATTCCGCAGCACTGTACAATTTATAGGGTTCAGATACAGACATACATAACGAAGAACGTCATTTCACACAATGGGACTGAGGGCCCTGCTCAAAAGAGCTTACAATCTATGAGGTAGAGGGGGTGACACAAGAGGTAGCAGGGGCGGCATTGCTTATACAGTGTTCAGACAATTTTGTGCATTAGGAATTGTGATAGGCTTGTCTGAAAAGATGCGTCTTTAGTTTGCGTTTGAAACTGTAGAAGTTGGGAGTTAATCTTGTCTGGGGTAGAGCATTCCAGAGAAGTGGTGCAGCTCGGGAGAAGTCTTGTATACGAGCGTGGGAGGTTCTGATAATAGAGGATGTAAGTGTTAGATCATTGAGTGAGCGGAGAACACGGGTTGGGCGGTAGACAGAGATGAGGGAAGAAATGTAGGGAGGTGCGGCATTATGGAGAGCCTTGTGGATGAGAGTAATAACTTTATATTTTATTCTATAATGAATAGGCAGCCAATGTAGTGACTGGCACAGACCGGAGGCATCGCTGTAGCGTCTAGCCTGATAGATGAGCCTGGCCGCTGCATTCAGAATAGATTGTAGAGGGGAGAGTTTAGTGAGTGGAAGACCGATTAGTAAGGAGTTACAGTAGTCAAGGCGGAGGTGGAGGTGACATGAACGTGCGAGTGATTCAATATGAGGGGTGAAGGAAAGGTCTGCGTCAAATATGACCCCGAGGCAGCGGGCATGCTGCCTAGGAGTTATAGTAAGGCCTGAGACTGCAATGGATATATCAGGGACAGATCTGTTAGATGGTGGAAACAGTAGTAGTTCAGTCTTAGGGGGCATTCACACGGAGTAACGCCGGGCGTGTATCACAGCCGTACACGCCGGCGTTACGGCAGACTGCCGAACACTTCCCATTCACTTCAATGGGAGCGCTCGTAACAGCGGCGTTTACGAGCGCTCCCATTGAAGTGAATGGGAAGTGTTCGGCAGCCTGCCGTAGTGCCAGCGTGTACGGCTGTAATACACGCCCGGCGTTACTCCGTGTGAATGCCCCCTTAGAGAGATTTAGTTTCAGATAGAGCGAGGACATGATATTAGAGACAGCAGAGAGACATTTGCTGGTGTTCTGTATGAGTGCAGGGGTGATGTCACGGGAAGATGTGTATAATTGGGTGTCATCAGCATAAAGATGGTACCTGAAGCCAAATCTGGCGATGGTTTGTCCAATGGGGGCTGTGTAGAGAGAAAAGAGCAGGGGGCCGAGGACCGAGCCTGAGGAACCCCAACAGCAAGGGAAAAAAGGAGAGGAAACAGAGCCCGCGAATGATACACTGAAAGTGCGGTCTGAGAGATAAGAGGAGAACCAGGAGAGCGCAGTGTCATTGAGGCCGACTGAGCGGAGCATAGTGAGGAGAAGTTGATGGTCAACAGTGTCAAAAGCTGCAGAGAGGTCCAAAAGAATAAGAAGAGAGAAGTCACCATTGGATTTAGCCTTTAGTAGATCATTAGAGACTTTTGTGAGAGCTGTTTCAGTAGAGTGCAGAGCGCGGAAACCAGATTGTAAGGGGTCAAGCAGAGAGTTAGCAGAGAGATAACGGATTAACCGAGAATAAACCAGGCGTTCCAAAAGTTTAGAGATGAAGGGGAGGTTAGAGACGGGTCGATAGTTAGCAGCACAGGATGGGTCCAGGGAGGGTTTTTTCAGTAGCGGGGTTATAACAGCATGCTTGAAGGAGGATAGGAAGATTCCAGAAGAGAGAGAGAGGTTAAATATTTTAGTTAGGTAAGTATTGACAGCAAGGGACAGAGATTGGAGAAGGTGTGAGGGGAAGGGGTCACTACTGCAGGTTGTGGGGCGAGATGAAGAAAGTAGCTGGGAGACTTCCTCTTCTGTGACAGGTTCAAAAGATGAGAATGGACAGTCTGAAGTACGGCTGGTGAGGGGATCAGTACTATCGTAGGTGTGGGAGTCAATGTCACCTGGGGCTTGGGCAGTAATTTCCTGACGGATCTTATCAATTTTATCATGGAAGTACATGGCCAGGTCATCAGCACTAAGGTCTGTGAATGGCGTCTGCACCTTGGGTGTGAGTAAGGAGTGAAAGGTTTCAAAAAGCCTTTTAGGGTTGCTGGAGAGAGAAGAGATGAGGGTGGTGAAATAGTCTTGTTTGGCGAGGTAAAGGGCAGAGCTATATGTTTTAAGCATAAACTTGAAGTGGAGGAAATCTGCAGGTGAGCGTGATTTTCTCCAGAGACGTTCGGCACACCTAGAGCAGCGCTGAAGAAATCGTGTCTGTGGCGTGTGCCAGGGCTGCTGCCTCCTATGTGGGACTTTACGAGTGGAGGGGGGAGCAACCTCATCCAATGCATTTTTGAGGGTTTCATTATAGTGACTGGTGGCCAGATTGGGACAGGAGATTGAAGAGATGGGGGACAGGGAGGACTGTAGAGTATCTGAGAGGTGCTGGGTGTCAATAGCACGCAAGTTCCTATATGTGTGATGGGTAGGGGCGTCTTGTGAAGGGGAAAGAGCACTGATGGTGAGAGATAGAAGGTTGTGGTCAGAAAGCGGCAGAGAAGAGTTAGAAAATTTAGAGACTGTGAGGAGTCGAAGGAAGACTAGATCAATCGTGTTACCATCTATATGTGTGGCGGAAGAAGAACATTGTGAGAGACCAAGAGAAGTGGTTAATGAGAGAAACTGTGAGGCAGCCGGGGAGTGAGGGGGGGCAATGGGGGGGGGGGGGGTGTCCTCATTGCTGTGAGTGAAATCTCCTCCAGCACTGCCTCCATCTTCTTCAGGAACGGCCTCTCTCTCTTCTTCCGCAGCTGAGTTCAAACTTCTAAGCCCCGGGCCTTGGGCAGCGTAGACTGTGCATGCCCACGTATACGAGAAAAACGGCCACTTACACAGTAAGCTGTGTAAGCGGCCATTTTCTTGTGGCCGCTTACACAGTAAGCTGGTAGAAGCGGCCACTTTCTTGTGTCCTGTGCGCATGCGCAGTCTGCTCGGCCCAAGACCTAGAAGTTTGAACCCAGCTACGAAAGAAGACACGCAGAGAGACCATTCCTGAAGAACGAGAAAAAAATGTGATTTTAATAATAGAATCCCTTTAAGAAGAAATCATCTTTTTCCCTTTAGACTCATTATTTACTTATCTCACAATTACCAAGCAGAGGATTTATCTCTACAGAAACCTATGCAGAAATGAACAACGCTCATTTTGTCATATTGCAGCCTACAGAGTAATAAGCTCTTGTGGGTAATATTTACTGAGCTTTGTACCAGCGTGCTTGTTGCCACATGTGGATCCTATGAAATACTCTGAAATCAATGCTCCAAGTATTAGACTGTATTCACAGATAGGACTTTACTGTGCAGGAAAGGCAATTACTGATAGTTACATCAAGCAGAGAGTAGAGTCTGGTGTAGTTGTCTATCCTTATTCATCCGTACTTACATAGTAATTGAGTGTCAGAAAATATTACAAAAAGCTTTACATGTACTAAAGAATCTGAGCAAAGATGTATAAGCACCAAGTTTTTATCAAAAATACCAAGAAATATTGACTCTATGTACCTATTATCTACTATTGAAAGATAATAATCGCCACTATTCACACATAGCAGGATGATCAGAAATAAACACAGTTATCAACTAGAGATGAGCGAGTAGTATTCAATCGAGTAGGTATTCGATAGAATACTACGGTATTCGAAATATTTGTACTCGATCGAATACTACTCGCTATTCGAATGCAAAAATTTGATACAGAACCAGCGTTGATTAGCCCGAATGCTATACAGTTGGCCAATCAACGCTGGTTCTTCTCCTACCTTTAGAAGTCTTCTCCGTGCAGCGTCCCCGTGGCGTCTTCCGGCTCTGAATTCACTCTGCCAGGCATCGGGCCTGGGCAGAGCCGACTGCGCATGCCCGCACTACAAGAAAATGGCCGCTTTGACTGTATGCGGCCATTTTCTTGCAGTGTGGGCATGTGCAGTCGGCTCTGCCCAGGCTCGATGCCTGGCAGAGTGAATTCAGAGCTGGAAGACGACGCAGGGATGCTGCGCGGAGAAGACTTCTCGGAGAATCCAGCCCGACCCTCACTCGTGGACTTGGTAAGTTCTATTTGATCGAACGTTGCCTACCCCTGAAACGAGCATTTTTCCCCCCATAGAGTATAATAGGATTCGATATTCGAATCGAGTAGTCGAATATTGAGGGGTTACTTGAAACAAATATTGAATATTTCACTACTCGCTCATCTCTATTAACAACCCAATGTAGTGCTGAGTAGCAACAGAAAGTTCAATGCAAACCCACCAAGAGAAGAAGGGCGATGGAGTAGGGAAGAATATGGCTTGTCTTTGGGGGAAGCAGAGAAGCTAATTTAGGGGATTATTAGAGAGAGAAATGGTGTCAGAGGTGGGAAGAGTTTAAAGTGATAGGCTACAGTCAGAAGAGGGGACACACAGTCAGTACTGTTGCTTCTTTCATTAAATGAATAGGAACCACGGGCTGCAAAATAGGACAGTAATAGGACCGGTCCTATCTAATGTGGCCTGGACTGTCGGCCCACACAGGGGCACACAGGACCGTGAAAATCACAGTTGTATGTATGGGCCCATAGAAAAGAATGGGTCATTGAGCTATCCATGAAATGCACGGATAGCACACTAATCCACAACAAACCACAATCTGCACTTCTGCGACGTAACCAACTGGTTTGGACCCGAACACAACTTGTGGTCCAAACATGTAAAGCCAAACCGAATTTAGAAAAGGTTCGCTCATCTCTCGCCACAATACAATAGTGCATGATTTTTTTGTTTTATTTTTTTATTTTTTTTGGACAGGCAGCATCTGCTTATGAATTAGTAAGGGGATGTGATTTCCAGATGTTGGTTGCATATAATACGGTCCAGCTGTCATTTCTGATCAATCAGTTCTAATAAATGATAGCACGCCTAGGCTGGATAGGTTCAGGGTGACTGAGACTTCTCTAACAAGACTGACAGCGATCCAGCCTGATATCCTAAAAACTCTATTAACTCCCTTAATCTCCATACACAGCAGTTACAATAGGCAAAGCAATGTTCGCTACGTGTGTCGAGCAGCATTTTTTTCTTAATACATTGTAGCATTATGATAATGCAATATATTACAGTGTGTAAATAACACATGAAGCTTTGATTAGCAGATGCCTAAGCTAAAACAGAATTGACAGGTTTCTAGAGGAGAACAAAACTCATTATGAGCCTAATGGGCCTGGAGCTAAAGATTGTATCTGACAGATGAAATGATGAATTTGTGTAATATACAGTTCCGTCCCTTTAATTAGACGACATAACTGGAACAGTAGTAATGCAACGGAATGAGACAATACTTAAAGGTAACGGCATCCATTTATTCTCTACAATTCTATCACACTGGATGGAGGAGAATCCCCAGGTCATTGTTATAGATTGGAGCAGTATAAAGTAGTGGAATGTACCATGTTCCATAAGAATGGAGGGAGATTCGGACCCCATTCCATATAACAAAATAACCCATCTCTATGACCCCATAGTTGAACGGTGCCACAGAATATGGAGCAGGTCCTATACCTGTCCATTCATTCAACTGTATGGGTCAGTGAAAGTCACAAATGACACACCTATACAAATCCTTTTGTTATCCGTTCCATTTTTACTAACACTGCTCATGAAGTCTAAGGCTAAGGCCCCACAGGACGTCCCGCAGCTATAAAGGACTTTCTGTTACAATTATATCTACGGGAAAGCCGCCGGCATTTCCATAGATAAAATTGACATGCTGCGATTTCCGAAACCTTGACAGTTTTTAAAATCACAGCGTGTATGCACTGCAGTTTTTAATGCAAAGTGGGCATGAGTTTCGCAAGAGACCGCCTCAGAATCTGGTCCAAAAAATGACTAGTCATGATTGGATGCCAGTTCAGTGCACCCATACCTCCCAACTTTTGGGACAAAATGTGCGGGGCGCTGCACGCGCTGTGGCTAATTTGGCCCCACCCAATTTTATGTTGACTCCGCCCATTCTCATTCATTTTTCATGTGCTCCCACACAGTATAATCCTACTACAGTTACCCATAAATTATGTCCCCCCTCCATCTCTCCCCCAGTTTCATATATACCCCTCATCTGCCCCTAGTTTCATGTCTCCCCCTCCATCTCTGTCCCCAGTTTCATATCCCCCAGTTTCATGTCCCCCCCGTCTCTGCCCCAGTGTCATGCCGTCCTTCCCCACTTCATCTGCCTCAGTGTCATGCCGTTCTCCCCCCTTCATTTTCCCCAGTGTCATACCGTTACCCCCCTTCATCTGTCTCAGTGTCATGCCGTTCTCCCCCTTCATCTTCCCCAGTGTCATGCCGTTCTCCTCTCTTCATCTGCCCCAATGTCATACCGTTCCCCCCCCCCATTTACCCCAGTTTCATGGGCCTTCTACATTATATTCCACCTTAATGTTTAACCCAAACAAACACTTACACTCACCTTCCAACACTCCCCCACCGCTCTCTCCGCTCTCTCACTCATACACATAGTTGTAGCCGCGATGTGACGTCATCACATCGCGGCTACAAATGCCGGAGCTCAGCGTTAAAGCAGGAGCTGAGCTGTGACAGCTCCTGCTTTAAACGCCTATGTATTCAGCTCATCGGCGTCCGTTGAAATCGGGACATACCTCCCGCCGACCAGGATCGCAGGACAGGACACTGAAATCGTGAGTGTCCCGTAGAAATCGGGATGGTTGGGAGGTATGAGTGCATCGGCATCCAGTCGTGGCATTCCGCTCTGGATTAGGCTCAAATGAATGAGCCTAATCGAGAGGGAGTGTCGTTCCACAGACGCCGCAGCGGATTCAGCCACGTGTAGAAGCCATGCTACAAGGTACTGTCATTAGTTTGATACTAAATTTGGACATCCACATGTGTTATATTTGTTTTCTTGTTCTTTTCGGTTTATTATACATTGATATATGAACCTTCAGATAGGAATAGTCTTAGCTCTGATAAATAGCTCACAGAATGGCGCATACTTTCCTGGAAACAGATCTCTTTGAATTGCATAGAACAAGTCCTAGTATGGCGTATGACATCTAAATGTCCGTACAGCAACCTCATTAATGTCTAATTCTATTACTATATATAACCTTTCATACAAAGACGTACATACAGCCATACAAGTACTTCCGTGTGCTGCACTGTAGGGGCCCTATCTCATCACAGTCTGTAGGATTACTATACCATAACACCTGCATTATTTTTAGCAGCAGATTGCCTATTACAATGTGCGCAGGTAATAATTACTATTTCCAATTACAGCTAATTACTACATGTCCCTGATGTTCTAACATAAAGTTCTATTAAATTCCTCAGATTAGACTACACCATGGAGAGAGTATGGGATTTCCACATTCAGAGTGATGAAGAGCTGTATGACAAGTAAGCGAGTGAAGGCGTACAGTACTTGTCAGCTTTTTGGGAGCCTGGTGTGCAAAGCTGGTCATGAACATTTTTAGTTAGGATGACCCTTTTAGTAATGCACAACTCCCTTTGGGGCACAACATGCCGTTTTGTTCCATGTCACTACTCTTTTTGTAGCCATGTGTCCGGGCTGTATTATCCATGCAGTTTTCACCAACCCGCAGACTACACACCGTATGCATGAAGCCTTATACTTATCTAGATCTTGTACTTGCATCACTTGTGCACATCTTCACTGAAGCCGGAGTAGTACACTTTGGTTTTGGTGTGCCAGGCCTTGGGCGCATGTATAGTGAAACTGAGGTGAACCTTCTAAACTTTGGTAAAGGGCTGCATAGGCAATAAAACCCCATAAGATAAGTCCAAGGGACTCCTCAAACTCCTGTCTTAGTATAAAGGTCTGTTTATTGGAACACTGAAGGGCCACCGCCTATTTTTGATGTCAATGTTAAATAACCAGTCGCAGAAGGCCCGTGTCACCAGCCATCTGGGTGCACTCATCATTGTGGAAGGCACGATGGATCAACACAAGTATGCATCTATCCTTGCAGACCATATTCACCCCTATATGTGAATCATTTTTCCTCAGGATGATGGCATTTACCAGCAGGACAATGCGATGTGTCATAAAGCTCGCAGTGTACGTGCGTGGTTCGAAGAGCACCAGGATGAGTTTACCGTACTCCCTTGGCCAGCAAATTCCCCAGACTTGAACCCATTCGAGAATCTGTGGGACCACATCGATTGGGATGTTCGCGCCATGGATGCTCAACCTCGTAACCTAGCGCAGCTGGCCACGGCACTGGAGTCGGCATGGCTCAACATCCCACTGACATCATCACAACATCCCCTCTATTCCTGCACGTCTCGCAGCCATCCGCTCTGCCAAAGGTGGTTATTCTGGATTTTGACAGGTGGTCACATTAATGTGACTGGACTGTGTATAAGGGATCAAGAGCATTGTGTACGTTGTCTTGACACCAGTCTAATACGATTAACAATACTTGATGTACAGTTACAGAAGTATTCACTGCCAAAAATACATGGACATCCCCTTTAAATTACATTACAACCTGATGCTCTTTTCTAGACAGATCCAACTACATACTATCAATCTCGGAATAATATTTCACTCAGATGTATACATGGAAGGTCCCTTGTGACTGGCGCCTCGACCTCCAAGTTGATCCCTAGTAATTGTTGGATGACGTCAATGCATATACAGGCCGAAGAGACAGAGATCGTAAAACGCCGAGCCGCTGATTAAACTTCCAGTATAATCTCCGAGAAGATTCACTCTCCAAAGGTCAGCATGGTTGGTTTCCTTTGGCCCATTAAAGCCTAAGTATCTATTATACGGTCTAAGGAACATATTAGAAAGGTCAGTCTCAGTGAAGAATTTTATGTTTCGACAGGGTAATAAGGAAATGTGGCTGTAGCTTTTTTTTTTATAGAATATGTTTTATATGAGATTTTGGGAACAGTGTGAACGCGAGTTGAGGGATCATAAACAGGGATTCCCTAGGTCTACTTACTCTTGCCTGAAATATAGGCATCATAGGCTTTTATGTAAGGAATTTTCATTAAAGTCAATGACATATAAGAGCTAGACCATGGTTAATTTCTAGATGTTTATATCTATGTTTTCTGAATATGCCATAAAAAATACAACCTAATAAACTGTCTGAACAAATGCAACATAAATGTCATAGGCCTAAATTGGTTGTAACCCTTTGCAGGCTTTATGACCAGATAGTTCAGCAAAGGTTTAGCTTGAAATCCTGAACTCTGATGCAAAGTGCACAACTGTTCGCCCAAGTCAATGATGTGGCATGTATTCATGGCAGAATCTGTATACACTAAAGCTAGCTATATACCTTTAACAATTGTTGGCTGCACTGCTATACATACAAACTGCCCCATTGACAAATACTTTGACTGTGCAAGCATTCTAAACATACAGAAGGAAGTAAGATATTGCAAAACACCTCTGGCACTGGCTTATCTCCCCTGCCCCCTGGATGTATAATGGCCCCTTATTCATCCGTAGAGTAGAATTGGCCCTAGGGAGCGAGCGGTGAGTATATATTTCATAGTTACTCACCGCTCTTAGTTTCCCATACGTCACGTGGTCTTGGATATTACCATATAGGCCCAAAGCCTGTGCTAGCAGTCCCATACAGGCCCAAATCCTGTGCTAGCAGTAACAAGCTATTATTACTAGAAAAGGCTTCAGGCCTATATGGTACTGCTAGCACAGGCTTTGGGCCTATATGGTAATAATCCAGACCACGTGACATCACAATATAGGCCCGAAGCCTGATAGGAGTAATATCAGATCCCGGAGAGGTGAGTAACAGTGTTTATTATGTTCCCTTACCTCCCCTGGGGCTTCGATTATTATACTCGGGGGTCTGAAAAGACCCCTGAGTATAATAACAGTGGCAGTGGAATCGCGGCCTGACCCGGGCCTACTCACTGCCAGTCTCCGTGGTCTATAGTATAAGGGGAAGCGGGCGCGGCAGTGAGCAGGTCCGGGGAGGTTGATAAATAGGCTGCTACCTGCTGGGGATACTCCAGCAGGTAGCGGCCTATTATAAAGCAAAAAAAAAGTTATACTTACCGACATGAGCGCTGCTCCCGCTAATGCCGCCTCCTCTTCTCCCGGCAGTACGCTGCATCTCAGCATAGGGGGCGTGATGACGCCGCCTACGTTGATATGTAGATGCAGCTCTCCTTTCACTGGTTCAGAGAAAATAAAGTAAAAAAAAAAAAAAAAAATCGCCCGGGCTGCCGCCCCCCTCCGGTTCGCCACCTGAGGTGGGTGCCTCACCTTGCTTCATTAGAGGTGCGGCGCTGTTGACAGCCTATCTTCCTATCAGGTCTGAGGCGGATTTTTCCTTCCTATTTACTGTTTTCTGTTTGTTTGCTCACATTCACATTGGTGCTTGCTATTGCCTTGTGCTTGCTGGCTATTTACTTTTGCTGTTTTGTTACCTGTATTCTTATTCCTGACCTCTGGTTTTACCTTTGACTATTCTCTTGGATCTCATTTCTGTACTGCGTTGCTTGACTGTTACCGACCCCTTGGCTAGCTGATCTCCTTTTTGTTGTTGTTTGTCTTGTCTGCGTTCTGTGTTATCACCTATATCTAGGAAGGGTTTTGCCAACAAGTTGTCGTCTGTCGCCTAGGATAGTTCAGGCAAGTAGGCAGGGACAGGATGGGGGGTTCAGCCTAGGGCTCACTGCCTTTTCGTTCCCCTCCCCTTGTAATACCCCTCCCACTGTCTTATCTAATGATAAATATGTAACAGAGTTCCTTAGCCCTTTAACAAACATTAAAACTAAAAATTGCTCCCAAAAATGTCAGTTTTTTTTCGTTATTGTAGATTTTGAATAGAGATGAGCGAACACTGTTCGGATCAGCCATTCTGAACAGCACGCTCCCATAGAAATGAATGGAAGCACCTGGCACGTACACTTTGCCGGTGGCCGGTGGCCGTGCCAGGTGCTTCCATTCATTTCTATGGGAGCGTGCTGTTCGGAACGGCTGATCCGAACAGTGTTCACTCATCTCTAATTTTGAACTTATTGCTCAAATAGATAATACTCTGGTGCCTTATATGCATCTTAAGCCTTTAGCGATCTAATGCATTTTACCCTTAAACCAGTAACACTTTATCCTTCTCTGAATTCCAGATTTCATAAATGTTATATTTTGTTTCAATATTGCTCTTGAATCTTGAATTTGGAGGTACCTATGACGTTTTGATGAGTTTTTAATACTTTTTGTTCAAGAGGTGAGATGAACAGAAAACATCAATTCTGGCATCTGCATTTTAAGGTTATCATGACGAAAAAATAAAATAATAATTTTATTTGAGAGGTTCTTACAATGGGGTGATACCAATTGTGTATTTTCTTATTAATTTTTTGCATGAACAAAAGTGCATTCTTACTTGTATCTGTAAAACAGGTTAGGTGCTGCAGTCATCATTAACTGCAGCATATAAGGGGTTAAATGGAAAGTATGCTTTATGATAAAGATACCCCCCTCCCCTGGGATTATTTAAAGTGACAGAAACAAGAGAATATAAAAAATTCTCCTGTCCCTGCGCACTATGAGCTGAATGTCTTCTTCACATCGGTGGAAGTGAAGCTGTGAGTATATGCAGCACCTCTTTAACCATAGATGTCTTAAAATCAAGGAGGAACACAGACATGATCTTGACCTTATTTTAAAGCCAAGATTCTTAGAGCCTTTAAAAGTAACTCCTCTTTCTGCAGTTTCACTGAATGTCTCCTGCTCAGGGTAAACTGTAATATACTTTGCTCGATAGGGGTTAAAAAGAAAAACACTATCAGCAGGGAATGTGATAAAATACAAAATAACCAGCACTTGATAAACCCTTCACTGCTCTATTGCCATAACCATTTTTTGGTTAAAAGAAATGTCCTGCAGAGATAAATTTGGCACAATTTCTGGCCTCAGAGGTTAGGCTGTGATGCATGGCTCAAGACTGCTGAGTCCAGGGATCCATGTGCACGTAGAGTATGTCATTACTGTATAGAGATTGTGAGAAGGTGACAAGCAAAGAGCTGGAATATCGCTTTTAACTTATGTATGGTACTGTGCAGGTCTTCAGTAGGCCTTAGGAGAGTGGGCTCACACTCTCCTAAGCCACAAGCCCCACCTTCTTCCTAGGTCTGTAACACTAACCTGGGAGCTAGGGGCGTGCACGGACTGAGAAGAGGCGAGAAGAGAACAGACGGGGAGCGGCAGTTGATCTGTGCAGGTAAGTGGACTTGTCTATCGACTCTTCTGCTTCGTCCCTGCTTTATCGTATACTCAGCTCTGCTACTGTACATCTGAGATGTAGATCTCAGATGTAGCAGAGCTGATGAGTATACGGTAAAGCAGGGATGAAGAAGAAGAGTCGATAGACAAGTCAATGTACAATAATGCAAATGTAGCAGAGTCTAGTATACGGCACAGAAGAGAGGAAACAGAAGAGTAGATACCATCTACTCTTCTGTTTCCTCCCTGCTATGCCATAGGAATGAATGGACGCAGCCGGCAGAAGAGTAGATACCATCTACTCTTCTGTTCCCTCCCTGCTATGCCATAGGAATGAATGGATGCAGCTGGCGCGCAGGGGGTTAAGCAGTCGGACTGTGCCGGCGGCATCCATTCATTCCTACCATTGTTAGCTTTTCCCACAATGCTTGGACAGTAGCAAAGCATTGTGGAATATAACCTCGATCCTGCCTAAAAAGATCGGGATCTGAATTCCGATCGTGATCGTAAAATTTACTCGATTGCCGATCGGAATCCGATCTTTTCCTATCCCGATCGCTCAACCCAACTTATAACGCATTATATGATATCTAGAAATATAATGCAGAGAAACCTGCTTGAATCAACCAGGCTGAGGGGTGGTCTTCTCAAAGAAGATGACTAGTGGGAATAGTATATAATGCTACAGAAAATTTCTGGTCTGGATGAAGGGGTGGTCTTCTCAAACAGGTGGTCTTTTGAAGCTGTTTCATTGTATTATTGTATATAAAATTATGGAGCTTCTTCTCCAATACATTTCAGGGTTTATTCTCCATTACTATGTGTTTAGTGATGAGCATTTGCTATATTTATTTCCAAGTTCGCTTTCCACTTCATTCTTCTGCATGTATGTGGGCAAAAAACGAAAAGTTTCATTTCATACATCTCATCAAAGCGAGAACGTGCGTCAGCAAAAGCAAAGTAAGCAGGAGGTACGATGGTTAGAGAGAGGGCAGAGGGGGCTTTAAAATGCATTAGGATATTAAAACAATGTGCGCCAAGAAGATTGCCATGCAAGACGTACGATCTGAGCGAGTGTACTTGGGCAACCATATGGGGAGGGAAGCGCTTTGTGTTTCCATTTCAAGAGAGCTATTGTTCATTTCAAGCTGCACTCTGCCAGCTCATCACAAGCACAGAGGCTTTATAATCTTGAAGCTTCCTTGCAAACAAAAATCAGATGTTCAAGTAGGCAGTGATTTTCAAAGAGGTGATATAGATAAGAGTCAACAAGCTATCTGTCCTTGAGTGTCATGATAGAATAAATCAATATGTGCACTGATCTATTCTCTGTCATTTCCTGGTGTTCATAGGAAAGGAACGCTTCAAGGCTTCCGAGGTGCAAGGATAGAATGGACACCAGGTCCAGGACTCTTCTGCAAAGTCTAGAAACACGTGCGTTCGTCATTAACTCTGCAGGGATGTACCGTTGTGCATTGTACAGAAAGTTTGCTTACTTTCCAATATAAAACAATTTTGATATACATAATAAACATGTTATTTCTGACAAACTCAGCCCTGCTGCATCCATATCTGTTTCGTTACATTCCTTTATCTAGATATTATGTACAACTAGCATTACCCGTGACTTCGTCCGCGGCCCCCTCACCCCCTGCACGACACACCTGCAGCGCTGCCCTGGCCCCCTCTGTCTTTGCTTTCTGGCCGCAGTGGGCCCGTCCAACACCAGTGCACCCATGGACCCCCGGGCCCCCACCTTGCGCCCCGCTGGCCCCTTCCCCTCCTCTCCCCCTGGCTCCCCCCACCTTTTTCCATACCCAGTCCCCTATTCCCTCACTCCAAGCCCCCTTCCCCACCCCCCTTACCCCCCACCTTGTGCCTCCTTTCCCCCTCCCTAAAGGCCCCTCCAACCTGTGCTCCCTTTCCCTCTCCCTACCCATCCACCTACTCAAACCTGTGACCCCGCCCTCACTCCACCCCACTCCGGGCTCCCAGTGCGCCGAGGTTACAGGGGTGCATAAGATTGGCAGACCATGCAGCGCAGCTGCTGCGGCCATGCACGGCGCGCGGCAGAGGTACTCGGCGGTTCGCGGGACTTCAGCACAGTTCCCTGTACCCCTTCCGACCCTCGACGGAATCACCGCTCCACACCGCGAGCCAGGCTCCAGCGATGCCAGCATGTGCAACTCTCGGCTGCCGGCATGCACGTCGTCATCTTCTTCATGTCAGTGTGCAGCCAGCTTCTGGCTTTAAGCTCCGCTCCCGCAGTCCCCTGGTCCAATCGGAGCCCCGCGCCTGACATCGTGATTTCATCTCAGGTCCTGCAGCCTACACCGACTGTCAATCCAGTACCCGCATCCGGCAAACCCGGCAATATACGGGGATGGTGAGGTGCCTATGTTCTTTTCCGGGTGCCATTCTAGGTATGTGCAAAATTTGAGTGAAATCCGTTTGGTGCCGCATGATTGTGGAACAAACATCCAAACATCCAAAGACACCAACATCCAAATACACAAACTTTCACATTTATAATATTAGTAAGGATATAAAAGTAATAAAAGAGGCATAAACTATATAAAATGAACCTGTAAGATGATTCCTTCTTCATGATCTATATGGGAGAATATGGAAAAGTAAGGGGAGAGAAGCTGAAGTCGAGTATATGTCAGCTTATAGGATTTGTAGTCCAAAGCAGGGTAATGCTGAATTCACATGGAGTTTTTTGGACAGGGAATATGCCTCAGAATCCACCTCCAAACAACACCTTCCACGGCATTCCGCTCCGAATTAGGTCGAAATAAATGGACCTAGTCGGGAGGGAGTCTCGTGCCGTGGATTCTGTGGCCAAATCTGCGGCTAAGAATAGGGCAGCTTGTTCGTTTTTCCTTGAGCGGAAAAAAAACGCTAGAGAAAAAAAGAAATGAACGGCTCCCAATGAAGTGAATGGAAGGCATTTTATGGAGGCGGATTCCATGTCAAAATCCGATCCAAAAAAACTCAGCATAAATGTGAAATCAGCATAAATCTCACTAGGAAAGAAAGTTAGAGTCCTGTACCCCACCCACGTAAAGGATAATTGATAGCTTCCCCTATATCCGCCTCAAATTCCTGACCAAAAAAGATGGCTCCCATTGTAAACAACGGTTTGTTCCAGCTCCCGGAAAAAGAAGTGAGATGCTCATTCTTCAGGCGGAGTCCTCTCCGATTTACCTCTCAGACTGGCTGAGTTATCTCTATGCTGGTCGCTACGTTGCACCCACATCTTACTTGTATTACAGATTATCTTCTGTCACATTGTGGACACTGACATGTTGCACCCATAATCGTGGAGTGTTTGCATTTGCAGGATCATTGCAGCAAGGCGCGCTCTGGGCTGTAGTGTCCGGCACAATGACAACGAGACAAGCCTCCTGATTATACTTACCTGATTGGTCCAGCCACGGGAGATGGGCAGAGAGTTACACCCATGTCATGGGCTTACCTCTATGACGTGGACGGCTCTGATTGGTCCTAGCTCGGTTGTGGGCGGCAAGTGGGCGGGCTCTCACCTGTAAAAGCCGCTCCAAGAGCTCAGTTCCGCTATTATCAATGTGAACATGCTGCTAGAATGTGGCTATATGATACTCTCTCTAGGGTTGGTGTAGCCTATCTGACCCCTGATGAAACTTTAATATCAGCGAGATGTATAGTGTAGGGTCTGTACAGTTCAGGGTAGCAACTTCCAGCATTATTAGGGTAATTTCATATGGGTTTTTTTTCGGTCTGTGGAGACCGCCTCAGGGTCCGGACCAAAAACCGAGTAGCTGCAACTGAAAGCCGGTGCACTGCACTGGCATCCAGTCGTGCGCGCTCCGCTCCAGATTAGGTCCAATGAATGGGCCTGGTCGGGAGGAGGGAATGTCTTCAGGCCAAACCCAGTCTACATATCTCTAAAAATATTTTTCCATATGGTAAACGTCGTAGTGGGAAAAAAAATCAAAAGTGCCAAACCGCCGTTGTTTCGCCTTGATAAAAATTTGAATAAAAAATGATCAAAGCAATAAACATTCCCCAAAATGGTATAACTAAAAAGTACACCTGGTCCCGCAAAACAAAACGCCCTATACATCCCCATACAAAAAAAAATTGCGGGTGTCAGA
Organism: Leptodactylus fuscus; assembly: GCF_031893055.1. NCBI lineage: Eukaryota > Metazoa > Chordata > Amphibia > Anura > Leptodactylidae > Leptodactylus > Leptodactylus fuscus. The sequence goes on from NC_134269.1 coordinate 39,886,352, forward strand.
ATATGGCGACTTTTAGAAAAAAAAAATATTTTTGCTCAGTTTTAGATTTTTGTTAAATGTAAATAAAACCATATATATTTGGTATCCTCGGAATCGTACCAAATAGAGATGAGTGAACAGTAAAATGTCCGAGGTTCGATATTCGTTTTGAGTAGCCCCTCAATATTCGACTACTCGAATTGAATATCGAACCCTATTATAGTCTATGGGGGGAAAATGCTCGTTTCAGGGGTAGGCAACGTTCAATCAAATTATACTTACCAAGTCCACGAGTGAGGGTCGGGCTGGATCTTCCGAGAAGTCTTCTCCTTGCAGCGTCCCCGCGCGTCTTCCGGCTCTTCATTCACTCTGCCAGGCATCGGGCCTGGGCAGAGCCGACTGCGTATGCCTGCACTACAAGCGGACATGCGCAGTCGGCTCTGCCCAGGCCCGATGCCTGGCAGAGTGAATTCAGAACCGGAAGACGCCGCGGGGAAGCTGCACGGAGAAGACTTCTAAAGGTAGGAGAAGAACCAGCGTTGATTGGCCGACTGTATAGAATTCGGCCAATCAATGCTGGTTCTGCATCGAACTTTTCCATTCGAACAGCAAGTGGTACTCGATCGAGTACGAGTATTTTGAATACCGTAGTATTCGATCGAACACCTACTCGCTCGAGTACTACTCGCTCAACTCTAATTACTACCGCTAATATTAAGACTTCATATGGATCTGAGAATGGAAAATGAAAAAATAAGGGGTTTGTTAAAAATAATATTAAAAAATGATGATAATACAGAGCGTGTTTGGGGTGTGATTGATATGACGACTTCCAGCTGTAGTAAGTCGTTGAGCTAACCAACCTCTATATGTATTTTCTACATAGGTCAAAGTGATATATGAATGTCAGAGAGGAAGTGTCAGGATTAAAGCTTCAGTTAGACAGGCGAGCTGTCTCTTACTCTGTCCTGTCTGTCAAGCGGAATCTCTACAAATAATTACATGCTCAGGACTTATCAGTCGGGTAAGCTGTCCTACAGAATAAGTTCCCTTTTAGAGATCCTCCAGAGCATAGAAATGATGGTTTTATTTCAGGAAATGGTTTTCTGCATTAAACTTTTTTTTTTTCCTTAGCTCTCTGGGATAAAATATCATGACTTCAGAAGGATTGAATGTGACCCTTTAAGATCTCTGGAGTTGTGCCCGCTCGTATTCCCAATGAGTGGTAATGACAGGCCGGGGCACCTTAGATAATAGCGCTTGCATTGGAATCCTACTAGTGCGTATCTGCTATGAAGTGTCAAACATTCCATTGAGAATCCTGGGGAAGCTTTGAACTTTTTTACAGCTTGAAAAATCGATACAACTGCCTTGTGATATGGATAGTTTATTTTTAAAGAGTTTGCCTTTTTTTTTAAGAATATTGATATTGTGTCCATATAAATTATTAAACTTGAACTCACAATAAAAAAAATAAATCAAAAGGGTTAATAAAAAATCCAAGAAACATTGGGCGTAGACTAGCCACTGCAATGACTGAATGGGCAGGCACGGTGATCTGGGATCGAACATGTAATATAGTCACATCCAATGCACTGGCCAGTGGAGGGGGAATCCCACGTGAAGATCTCCATGTAGGATCTCCATGTTTTATAAGGGCACATGGACAGTGCTTTTCCAATTGAGGGACCCTCGTAAGATCTGAAAGGACAAATAAGGCAAATATTGAAGCATTACTTGGAAATTAGATTATGGTAATTCTACCTAAACCTATATTTGGAGGACTAGAGAAATGGAAAAACAGACAGTGGATCCCAAAAATAATGGACACAAATGGATCTAAATGGACTCTATTGACTATAAGCTAGTGATCAGCTGGACTGGGCGGATCACCTGGACACGCTACACAGAAAGGGCCACAGCAGGCTCTACCTGCTCAGAAGGCTGAGGGCCTTTGGAGTCCAGGGGCCACTTCTTAGGGCCTTTTTCAACTCTGTGGTAGCATCAGCCATCTGCTTTGGAGCGGCCTGCTAGGGGAGTAGCATACCAGTCAGGGACAGAAATAGACTTGACAGGCTGGTTAGAAGGGCCAGCTCTGTCCCGAGGAGCCCCCTGGACCCAGTACAGATGGTGGGTGACAGAAGAATACTGCCCATGGTGAGCTCCATGCTGATGAATAACTCCCATCCCATGTATGAGACCGTAACAGCACTGGGAAGTACAGTCAGTGACCGACTGCTTCACCCCAAGTGTGAGAAGGAACTATCGGAGATCCTTCCTTCCATCCGTGGTCAGGCTGTATAATCAACATCAGGCTAAGCGAAGATCACTCCGCACAGAGAACTAAATGATTCTCAAGTCTTTCTTTTCTTCTTAGTTGCTATGACTCCTAATATCTTTTCTATCTGCTATGAGCTTGTATGTGTTCTTTCTTGTAATATATTACTGTATCATCCATGCTGCTGTAACACACTGAATTTTCATGTTGGGACTATTAAAGGGTTATCTTAATTTATCTTATCTTATCTTATCATAGGGTCCATCAGGAGTCAATTTTTTCAACTAAAATTACCAGACAAAACAGTCAGGCTTGCAGCGATTTTCACATGTCCATTTCTGATAGATCTGTGCTGGACAGACACTAGACACAGATGTGAATGTAGCCTCCTCCATTTTACGTCAACCAGTGTGATGAAGAAAAATATACCATTGCAACTGTATGTAAAGGTTCAAGGCTCATATCAAGCATTGGTGTCATTTAAAAGGATTGCCAAGGAATCTACCACTGATGACCTGTAATCTGAAGAGACCCAAGAGTATAATAAGGATTCTTAGAAAATTTGTAATGAACTCAACTTGTTACTAACCTGTTCGCTCATCTGTACTATTAGCTATCTCTCACAAACCCCATCCCTTCGCTACATTCTTTCTGCACCATTTTCTGGGAGAATTGGTAAGTATGGCAAACACTCACCTTGTTGAACTGAGGATGCACGTGTATAAGGTGGTGGGAGGAATTGTCTGAATGAGCCTTTGGCTGACAGGTGTTGAAGGTGTATGGCCAACTCAAGGTCTCTCGTGCTTCTGTTGTTCTGGAAAAGAAAATCTTATCAAGAATGTAACTTCATTAAAATGTCCATACTGTGATAATGAATACCAAAGTGTATTAGATGACAGATCCTCCAGATGTAGGAAATGAGCCTGGCCATTAAAACGGAGCTAATTGAAGACTGCTCTCAGGACAAGCAACTTAACCTAGCGGCCCTCCGCACTGGCTCCTACCATGTCCAATTAGCAGGGTGACAACGCCGCCTCCTTCTATCACATTATACATCACATGCATTATTTATGTGCATTATTAATGCTCATTACAGATTGGCAGTCATTGCAGTAAGCAGAGTCAATGACATGTCTGTGAAGGATGCAGCTGCCTTTATAAGAACATACAGTTATACCGAGTGTGGACTGTGCATTTATATTTACGAAGAGAGGAAATGAGCTCCATGTCAGTAAGACGGAAGCCCAAGACTGTGGGGGAAGTTCATCATAATTCATGATAAGGAGTTACGTGTTTGGTGCAAGGCCCATGACCCAGAAGCCTCAATCCATTCTTTGCTCACCATGTTCTGCTACTGTGGGTAATGTGTAATGGGAATCAGGGAGGGCCGATGCTGATTTATACCTGTTTCCTAATGTGAGAATGGAAATCTATACCAGTTCCTACCTATTGTAGTTTCCCATTCTGGCACCAAGACCTCTGATACATTTATGGAGAGGCCACATCCTCTTCATACATCTCTAGGCCCCTGCATTACTTGGGCTATTTACTAAGATTGGCATATTGAGAAATTAGCCCCTGGCTATCTCTATGGATTTTGGTGTATAAGCACATGGGATAAGCACGTATAAAGATCCCTTGGAATCGTTACCCCTCAGTCACTGACTCTCCCGGAGTTACTTATTCAATCACAGTAATGGGATATCCAATAAAGAAAACTGAACGGGCCTAACAATGACAGATCATATGTGGAATATTCCAGCATAAGGCCGGTGGTGCACAGTGCAGTATACAGACTGCAGGCCCGCTGGGTACCAGTATACGCATTGTGTGGGTTTGTCACTATGAGTTAATGAGAGACATTAAAAGGCTCATTTATCAATATGTCTGCACCAGAGAAATGCTATGTGGAGAAATATGGAGCATGAAACGTTCCTTATAGATGTGGATGTAGTGGAGCTGAATATTTCTCTGGTTTTCTATAGAACAAAGTAAACTGACAAGGATTATATATTGATGAAACACATTTACTTAAATAACTAAAAGGGAGTCTGTCCATGTTAAATATCTCTGAAATTGCAGTGAAACTTGTGACCACGTGTTGTCACGATAGGAAGAAGCTTGTTATAAATCAGTGTAGGGGTTTATTAATATCTTGAAGGAAAACACAGGAACAGGGAAAATGTCCAAAATAACAGAAATATCAGTCAATGTCTCAATAGCTTACATCTTCAGAGAAGTTAAATCATCTGGATATCTTGTAGTTACAGCTTGGTTCATGCTTGTCATCTGGTTGGTGGACTTGGGCTGGTCACGGCATCCATGGATGACCATCTGCCTGGACCACCCACCCTGGTCTTCCCAAAGACAGACCTAGCCATGTGTATTTGTTACTAATTTATATTCATGAGAGGGCGTGTTACCTTCCATCATATCTGCTATATTCAGGGAACATGGGTGCGGTTAGAGTACACCATAGTAGAAATCTCCTTACATAGCAGCAAGATGGAAGGTAACACCCCCTCTCATGAATATAAATTAGTGACAAATAAGCTGTCTTTGGGAAGACCAGGGTGGGTGGTCCAGGCAGATGGTCATCCATGGACGCCGTGACCAGCCCAAGTCCACCAACCAGATGACAAGCATGAACCAAGCTGTAACTACAGGATATCCAGATGAAGAAATATAATATAATAGCCATAGCCAATATAGTAGCCAGCTCAGCTGTGTGTGTGTGGCAGTTTTCCTGGAAGAAAATCAGCTGTAAGAAGAAGGCAGCGCCCACCCTATGGGATAGGGTAACAGGATTGTCGCAAAGTTTTATTAGAGGGGGCATTAGTCGCCCAGCTACTGCTGGGAGGACTTGATGGTCAATTTAACTACATGTTGTTACGGTTGTTTATCTATTGATTAATTATTTGTTTATTTATTGATTCAATTATTTTATTGGTTTATTAAAATATTTAATAATTTATGTTTGAAACCCCGAAAATAAAACATTGCGGCCAAATTTATACCACTTCAAAAGTGGTTGTGTCTTTATTTATTTATGATAAGATTAATTATATTGGTTCTTAGGGCATTAATTTGTTGGTATTGTCCTGTGGGTCATGTGACACCATGGTATAACCAACCTATGTGAACTGACGTCATCAGGCAGGAACCAGACGACCAGGATTGAGCCGTCGTCACTGGGACTATGAGACAAAAAAGAGGTAAACCCTACGGTCTTTTATTATGCACCCATTCCTGTCTTGACCTCCCTTAATTTGACCATTCCCGGGAAACTTGCTAAGATTATTCATAGAATTCCATTCACCTTATGGAGGCCAAAGGAGTACATATTGAAATGAACGATATGGAATAGTGTATTACACTTCGTAATGCCATACAAAAGTATATAGTAATAAGATACAGTATACCATGTGTTGATGGGAACTTTTTGGTGATGTTTCCCACTGTACTTCATTTTTATGCATCCTCGCATCATGCAGCAAAGGCTTCTGGGAAGTCGGGCATGTTGTTCAGGGTGCTTGCTATAGAGGGCAGCATAACAGAGGCACTGTCTCCCTGTTTACATCTTGGGAGACAGATTTGCATATTCTTCCCATGTTCATTTTTATGGTCATTTTACACCCAAGGCGAACCCGTTTTTCACAGATCCTTCCTACATTGCAGAATAAAATGGACAAAAATAGAGCTAATATTATAACGGCTTGTTACATCAAAATATCAGTCGTGCAAATTGTCCCCATTCACAGTGAAATGTGGCTGTGTGAGTATAGGGTTAAAGTGCTGCAGAAGACAACAAAAAGCAATGAACAGTCCTTATGTCTACAAACCACCAAGCAAACGGAGCAATGTAGAAAATCATAAAATCTACATTTTTATTAGACAACATTTAATACGAAAATTAAAAGATAAAAAAAAAATGAATGAGGCAAATAGGACAAAAACAAAGTGTGTCAGACGCTATGGAGACAAAATAAATGTAGGGGGATCTTCAAAAGGAGGAGACCATCAGAAAGACACTGATATCAAAAGTTATCTAATACAAAAGAAAAAATATAATATAATTCATAAAGGGTCAAAAATGAACAAAGCCAAATTACCGTATATACTCAAGTATAAGCCGATCCGAATATAAGCCGAGGCCCCTAATTTTACCACAAAAAACTGGGAAAACTCGAGTATAAGCCTAGGGGGGAAATGCAGCAGCTACTGGAAAATTTCAAAAATTAAAATGGCCAGAGTTCTTGGGTGCAGTAGATGCTGGGTGCTGGGGAAGGGGAGGGGGTGTTTTGGTTGTCTGTCTTCCCCTTCCCTGAGCTTGAGGACATCCCCCCCCCCCCCCAATTTGGAATTCAGTCTGGCTGAATATAGGGGATCTGCAGTGCTCCTATTAACCCCTTCCCGATGGAACAGGACCACTGCAGATCCCCTATATTCAGTAGACCAGGCACAGTCAGACACAGGGATACCTAATGTGTGTGTTTCACAGTCATTTTCTACTTTTGTATGTATTCTAGGGAAAGGAGGGATTTAGAACTTTTATTTACTTTATTTTTTTACTATATTTTTTTTAAGCTTCTTTTTTCCCCCACTATTTTATGGGAGATTCTACACATTACTACTGCGACTGGTCATAGACGCCCCCCCCCCCCTTAAAAAAAAAAAAAAAAATGTATATATATATATTTTTTTTTTTGCTTGACTCGAGTATAAGCCGAGGGGGGCTTTTTCAGCACAAAAACTGTGCTGAAAAATTTGGCTTATACTCGAGTATATATGGTATGTGAACAATAAATCTAGATATATATCCATCTGCTATGTTAATAAAAAATGACTGCCCAAATATAATCTGAACAATCTGAACTGAAATATTAAATATTATATGTACCCATAGAAATATCGCTCCAAGTCTTCTGGTTTGACACCACATGTCCCAATTATTTCCTCCATTTAAGGTTCCCCTAATATTTGCTATTTTGTCTTTATGGTGTCTGACACCCTTTTTGCTCGATTTGTCTCCTCATTGTTTTACTTTTTCTTCTCATTTATATGTTTTGTCATAAAATCCATTTGTTTGTCGGTTTGATTGTCCATCTTTTGGTGCTTGCACACATGTAAGGGAGTAACTCAATGTTTAGGATGCAGTGTAGGATAGATTTGTTGGTACACATCCATTAGTTCTCCCGTATGTCTGCAGGATTTTTTCCCCTCTGGTCTGTCCTGGTCTGTCCTGCTGCCAGAAGCAAATGAAGAAGATGGAGGATAGATCCAACAGGGAAAGCAAGATTGGAGAAGACTACAAGGATGATATTTTCCCCCCTTACTCATACTGAGCAATAAAAAGCAGGATACATTGTTCTCTTTATCTGGGTGGGTAACGGCCACATCTTTAATTTCCTTCTCAAAATGTGGCTGAATAAACATCAACGGTTTAAGGGGGTTCCATCAAAATCCCTGTCTGCTAGAGATGAGCGAACACTAAAATGTTCGAGGTTCGAAATTCGATTCGAACAGCCGCTCACTGTTCGAGTGTTCGAATGGGTTTCGAACCCCATTATAGTCTATGGGGAACATAAACTCGTTAAGGGGGAAACCCAAATCCGTGTCTGGAGGGTCACCAAGTCCACTATGACACCCCAGGAAATGATACCAACACCCTGGAATGACACTGGGACAGCAGGGGAAGCATGTCTGGGGGCATAAAAGTCACTTTATTTCATGGAAATCCCTGTCAGTTTGCGATTTTCGCAAGCTAACTTTTCCCCATAGAAATGCATTGGCCAGTGCTGATTGGCCAGAGTACGGAACTCGACCAATCAGCGCTGGCTCTGCTGGAGGAGGCGGAGTCTAAGATAGCTCCACACCAGTCTCCATTCAGGTCCGACCTTAGACTCCGCCTCCTCCGGCAGAGCCAGCGCTGATTGGCCGAAGGCTGGCCAATGCATTCCTATGCGAATGCAGACTTAGCAGTGCTGAGTCAGTTTTGCTCAACTACACATCTGATGCACACTCGGCACTGCTACATCAGATGTAGCAATCTGATGTAGCAGAGCCGAGGGTGCACTAGAACCCCTGTGCAAACTCAGTTCACGCTAATAGAATGCATTGGCCAGCGCTGATTGGCCAATGCATTCTATTAGCCCGATGAAGTAGAGCTGAATGTGTGTGCTAAGCACACACATTCAGCACTGCTTCATCAAGCCAATACAATGCATTAGCCAGTGCTGATTGGCCAGAGTACGGAATTCGGCCAATCAGCGCTGGCCAATGCATTCTATTAGCCCGATGAAGTAGAGCTGAATGTGTGTGCTAAGCACACACATTCAGCACTGCTTCATCAAGCCAATACAATGCATTAGCCAGTGCTGATTGGCCAGAGTACGGAATTCGGCCAATCAGCGCTGGCTCTGCTGGAGGAGGCGGAGTCTAAGGTCGCTCCACACCAGTCTCCATTCAGGTCCGACCTTAGACTCCGCCTCCTCCGGCAGAGCCAGCGCTGATTGGCCGAAGGCTGGCCAATGCATTCCTATGCGAATGCAGACTTAGCAGTGCTGAGTCAGTTTTGCTCAACTACACATCTGATGCACACTCGGCACTGCTACATCAGATGTAGCAATCTGATGTAGCAGAGCCGAGGGTGCACTAGAACCCCTGTGCAAACTCAGTTCACGCTAATAGAATGCATTGGCCAGCGCTGATTGGCCAATGCATTCTATTAGCCCGATGAAGTAGAGCTGAATGTGTGTGCTAAGCACACACATTCAGCACTGCTTCATCAAGCCAATACAATGCATTAGCCAGTGCTGATTGGCCAGAGTACGGAATTCGGCCAATCAGCGCTGGCTCTGCTGGAGGAGGCGGAGTCTAAGGTCGCTCCACACCAGTCTCCATTCAGGTCCGACCTTAGACTCCGCCTCCTCCGGCAGAGCCAGCGCTGATTGGCCGAAGGCTGGCCAATGCATTCCTATGCGAATGCAGACTTAGCAGTGCTGAGTCAGTTTTGCTCAACTACACATCTGATGCACACTCGGCACTGCTACATCAGATGTAGCAATCTGATGTAGCAGAGCCGAGGGTGCACTAGAACCCCTGTGCAAACTCAGTTCACGCTAATAGAATGCATTGGCCAGCGCTGATTGGCCAATGCATTCTATTAGCCCGATGAAGTAGAGCTGAATGTGTGTGCTAAGCACACACATTCAGCACTGCTTCATCAAGCCAATACAATGCATTAGCCAGTGCTGATTGGCCAGAGTACGGAATTCGGCCAATCAGCGCTGGCCAATGCATTCTATTAGCCCGATGAAGTAGAGCTGAATGTGTGTGCTAAGCACACACATTCAGCACTGCTTCATCAAGCCAATACAATGCATTAGCCAGTGCTGATTGGCCAGAGTACGGAATTCGGCCAATCAGCGCTGGCTCTGCTGGAGGAGGCGGAGTCTAAGGTCGGACCTGAATGGAGACTGGTGTGGAGCGATCTTAGACTCCGCCTCCTCCAGCAGAGCCAGCGCTGATTGGCCGAATTCCGTACTCTGGCCAATCAGCACTGGCTAATGCATTGTATTGGCGTGATGAAGCAGTGCTGAATGTGTGTGCTTAGCACACACATTCAGCTCTACTTCATCGGGCTAATAGAATGCATTGGCCAGCGCTGATTGGCCGAATTCCGTACTCTGGCCAATCAGTGCTGGCCAATGCATTCTATTAGCTTGATGAAGCAGAGTGTGCACAAGGGTTCAAGCGCACCCTCGGCTCTGATGTAGGAGAGCCGAGGGTGCACTTGAACCCTTGTGCACCCTCAGCTCTGCTACATCAGAGCCGAGGGTGCGCTTGAACCCTTGTGCACACTCTGCTTCATCAAGCTAATAGAATGCATTGGCCAGCGCTGATTGGCCAATGTATTCTATTAGCCTGATGAAGTAGAGCTGAATGTGTGTGCTAAGCACACACATTCAGCTCTACTTCATCGGGCTAATAGAATGCATTGGCCAGCGCTGATTGGCCAGAGTACGGAACTCGACCAATCAGCGCTGGCTCTGCTGGAGGAGGCGGAGTCTAAGATCGCTCCACACCAGTCTCCATTCAGGTCCGACCTTAGACTCCGCCTCCTCCAGCAGAGCCAGCGCTGATTGGCCGAATTCCGTACTCTGGCCAATCAGCACTGGCTAATGCATTGTATTGGCTTGATGAAGCAGTGCTGAATGTGTGTGCTTAGCACACACATTCAGCTCTACTTCATCGGGCTAATAGAATGCATTGGCCAATCAGCGCTGGCCAATGCATTCTATTAGCGTGAACTGAGTTTGCACAGGGGTTCTAGTGCACCCTCGGCTCTGCTACATCAGATTGCTACATCTGATGTAGCAGTGCCGAGTGTGCATCAGATGTGTAGTTGAGCAAAACTGACTCAGCACTGCTAAGTATGCATTCGCATAGGAATGCATTGGCCAGCCTTCGGCCAATCAGCGCTGGCTCTGCCGGAGGAGGCGGAGTCTAAGGTCGGACCTGAATGGAGACTGGTGTGGAGCGACCTTAGACTCCGCCTCCTCCAGCAGAGCCAGCGCTGATTGGCCGAATTCCGTACTCTGGCCAATCAGCACTGGCTAATGCATTGTATTGGCTTGATGAAGCAGTGCTGAATGTGTGTGCTTAGCACACACATTCAGCTCTACTTCATCGGGCTAATAGAATGCATTGGCCAATCAGCGCTGGCCAATGCATTCTATTAGCGTGAACTGAGTTTGCACAGGGGTTCTAGTGCACCCTCGGCTCTGCTACATCAGATTGCTACATCTGATGTAGCAGTGCCGAGTGTGCATCAGATGTGTAGTTGAGCAAAACTGACTCAGCACTGCTAAGTCTCTGCATTCGCATAGGAATGCATTGGCCAGCCTTCGGCCAATCAGCGCTGGCTCTGCCGGAGGAGGCGGAGTCTAAGGTCGGACCTGAATGGAGACTGGTGTGGAGCGATCTTAGACTCCGCCTCCTCCAGCAGAGCCAGCGCTGATTGGTCGAGTTCCGTACTCTGGCCAATCAGCGCTGGCCAATGCATTCTATTAGCCCGATGAAGTAGAGCTGAATGTGTGTGCTTAGCACACACATTCAGCTCTACTTCATCAGGCTAATAGAATACATTGGCCAATCAGCGCTGGCCAATGCATTCTATTAGCTTGATGAAGCAGAGTGTGCACAAGGGTTCAAGCGCACCCTCGGCTCTGATGTAGCAGAGCTGAGGGTGCACAAGGGTTCAAGTGCACCCTCGGCTCTCCTACATCAGAGCCGAGGGTGCGCTTGAACCCTTGTGCAGCCTCGGCTCTGCTACATCAGAGCCGAGGGTGCGCTTGAACCCTTGTGCACACTCTGCTTCATCAAGCTAATAGAATGCATTGGCCAGCACTGATTGGCCAGAGTACGGAATTCGGCCAATCAGCGCTGGCCAATGCATCCCTATGGGAAAAAGTTTATCTCACAAAAATCACAATTACACACCCGATAGAGCCCCAAAAAGTTATTTTTAATAACATTCCCCCCTAAATAAAGGTTATCCCTAGCTATCCCTGCCTGTACAGCTATCCCTGTCTCATAGTCACAAAGTTCACATTCTCATATGACCCGGATTTGAAATCCACTATTCGTCTAAAATGGAGGTCACCTGATTTCGGCAGCCAATGACTTTTTCCAATTTTTTTCAATGCCCCCAGTGTCGTAGTTCCTGTCCCACCTCCCCTGCGCTGTTATTGGTGCAAAAAAGGCGCCAGGGAAGGTGGGAGGGGAATCGAATTTTGGCGCACTTTACCACGTGGTGTTCGATTCGATTCGAACATGGCGAACACCCTGATATCCGATCGAACATGTGTTCGATAGAACACTGTTCGCTCATCTCTACTGTCTGCCCCTTATCTCCTTTGGACCACCAAACACCAGCTGTGACTTGTCATCAAATAACAAGGATGAATTGTAAAAGAAAACAAATAGTGGCCCAACACTGAAGACCACCATTTTACCAATAAACCTTCGTAGTCTTTTCTATATATATATATATATATATAATTTTTTTAGGAAGAGGGAGGGTGGGAAATCCGATTTTTTTTCCAGGCAGCTGGAGAGAGCCCGAGGGCCACCTGCACCAAAATATAAGGGGCCAGACCATACCAAGTATCGGCCCACCCCTTATCCAGGGGAAGAAGGTGACGTTGCTCAAGACTTACCACATATCTCTGCACCAGGTGCCCAACTTGCAGCATCACATAGGAAGGAACAAGAAGGGGGAGGGGGAATAAAGACTCCAAACATGAATAATCCCTCCCAATGCCATCCCAGGCATCCTGCGAAATTTAGAAGTAATGCCTATCCAGCAAATTGAATGTTCTCTTGCACACCTACACTGTATTGCCTAACTCTGTGCCTGGGACACATGCCACATTTCTCACCCCTGACGTTCATCCCTACAGACATGTCAACTCACCTGGGTTTCTTGGGAGTCTCCAAGTTTTCCCCGTTTTCATGCCCCCTCAACTGGTCACCTCATCACATACATTTTCCCTTGGCTACTGCATGATTAGTATTCATTGTACTGTAATGTCATGAGAACTCAGCGTACCAACTAAGCCCCAGAGATAGGTTAGGATCACCTGATTCAAAGGATGTCTTCCTCTGTCATTGTATTCCACTCCAGATTTTCCACATTATTACCTGTGCATATAGCAATAAAGTTTACATTTACATGCCCCTCCCACAAAGCGTCCATAGGCACAAGCCTACAGCTCCTATAGGTAAACTATCTCCATATGTATATCTTTGTTTCATGACAGTTGCAGTAGAGATGAGAGCATGAGCACAGAATGTCTAGAATATCTTATTTTTTCCGTACAATAAAAGGAGGTTATATTGTAATAATTCTATAAGGAGAGTGAGAGAGTGTCAATAAAAGAAGACAGCTTGGTCTTATACACTAATAGATTCAGCTCCTTTTAATAAATCCTGTATACTTACGATAAGCTCTCCTGACCGCACTCATTACAGCGTGAGTGGATGCAACTCATTGTAAAACAAATTGATGTAAAATATAATGCGGAGAGATGAAAAAAAATGCTCTTTTGGTGAAGCGCTGTATCTCACAGACTAAAAAGTCATAAAAATTACTGCTAGGAAAATCTAAATGGTCCATTCCTAAATTTTATGAGCTCTATAAAAGCTAAAAAATGCATCGCTGGTTAAGTCAACCTGATGAGAAGATTTATTGGCATAGAGATGGCGTTAAAACAGATTCAAACTTTTATCCGTTATCATATAGATTAATATTCTGGCGTAGCAAGTAGAGATCAGAACAGGTGGTGGTACCATAAACTTTGTAGTCAGTTTTGCAGAGAAGGATCCGGCAGGGACGTGTTGCTTAGTCGAATAGCTTAGTCTAATAAGGGAATAATAAAATAATATGTATACTATAGATTAGGAATGAAAACCCTGCGGTGCTGCAGAAGAGTGGAAGCTGTTGGAATAGATCAATGTCAGCTGCATCTAGTCATGGAGGATGGAGATGAACAAACTGATTCTAAGCAATTTGCTAGAAATTTTCCCAAAATTTTGAGTTCTGCTGAATTCCAAATTTATGGGATTCATACACCACAAGGCATTATTATACTCTAGAGTCTCTTCGTACTCTTAACATCTCCTAGGTTCCTTCACAGTCCTCCTCAGTTATCTTCTGGATTCCTAGGTGACGTTAAAGAACACGCCAATGTCATGATGAGTGCATTAAAGTGCCATAACTTTGGCATGCCTCACAAGACCACTGAGGCCAAGCACAGGCATCAACACCCTCCCAAGGCCCATGACAAACCAAGGCCTCCAAAAACTCCAGAGAAGCCTCGAGAACAACCAAGAGGACACCCAGGAGAGGTAAATACGGATAAATGTCAGCTGCATATAGCCATAAAGGATAGAGATAAGCAAACTGGTTCAAAACAATTGGTTAGGAATTTTCCAAAAAATTTGGGTTCTACCAAACCCAAAATTTATGGGATTCGCACCCTGCAAAGCATTATTATACTCTAGAGTATCTTCAGACTCTTAACATCTCCTAGGTTCCTTCACAGTCCTACTCAGTTATCTTCTGGATTTCTAGGTGACGTTAAAGAACACGCCAATGTCATGATGCTTGCATTAAAGTGTCATGATGTTGGCACACCTCAGAAAACCGCTGCGTGCGCTCAGATCAGCTCATCTCCGGAGTAGCCGAGCTGAGCGCACGGCCAGCTCTGTTTCATCTCCGGTGTAGCAGTGCTGGCCATGCACTCAGATCGGCTTATCTCCGGAGTAGGCTTGCTCCAATCCTTTTGTCTCTTCATGTAATCCCAGACAGACTGGATGTTGCTGAGATCAGGGCTCTGCGGGGGCCGTATCATCACTTCCAGGACTCCTCCTCCAAAGGGCAAAATATTGCATTGATTTGGCAACAAAAAAAGTGTAATAATACTATTTTAACATGGTTATACAATGAACTATTTTTGAAGCCTTCTTACTTTGCATCATTTTCCACATATACCTAAAACTTTTGCACATTCCTCTATGATTCAGTTCCTGGGCTAAAGAGAAGGAACAAATGGAACTTTGTGTTAAAAAAATGCACATAAAAAGACTTTAGATCTCACAAGGTCCGGTAGCTGTGGAGGCTTGGCATGTAGTATCTTTTTATGCGCCTGCAGTCAACCAGTGTGCATAATGTACTCCCTGTATGCGAGTAGAGAAGTGCTAGGGGGAAGTAGCTTGTCGCTTATTTCTCTTTCCATGACTAACAATGGCGATGTCCCTGAGATTTAGGCCCCAGAAATCTAAATCCGGAATTCTTCAGGCATCAATTGACAGCTTGCACAAACAAACCTTCACAAAAAATGAATAGAACTAAAGAATACCAACCTTAAATTATTTCAGTGTTCAATGTGCTTGTGGCAGTGGCTTACCTGAATTTACATGGTTGAAAAAATGTTCTTCACAGCAAACCCTTAAAGTGACCATTTGCTAGAATACCGTATTGTTTTTAGGTTCAGCCTTCTGAATATACATGGAGTTAAAATATAAAATTCTGCCGGCCATCACTAGGGGCAGTATTATGCAAACTGTGTGATCAATGAGTTCAATTTGCAAACAGATTGATTGAAGTTACAAAACTGCCCCTAGTGGTGGAGCAGTGAAGGGCACAATTATATGTAGAATTTTATTCTCCTGTTTCTACCAGCTATCAATGGAAAAAATAATCTACAATGAATTGTGTTCTGTCTCATAAAAGATGTGTATCTGCCAGGAATGTGCCCTCTGTAACTGCTTGCCTTGTTGCCTCTTTTAAGCCAATGTCATAGGATCAGAGCAATGGACTGAGACATCACTAGAATGTCCGATGCAGACAGAGCAGCTACTGTCTGCATCCATCTTCATTCACTGTAATGTAAAAAGCAAAGCACTAGCTTTCTTTTGTCTTTATGTGTCAATTTTTTCAACAAATACCATCAAATTAGGAGAGAGTTTTGAGAAAAAAAAGTATTGGTTCTTCCCAAAAAAAGTGTAAAAATTCATCTGATCGTGTCATATACTTTTATTGACAGTAACATTTACAAGAACGTATATTTTTGGCAGACAACATGAATGGTTGGTCACATTTTTCTATTAAATCAGTCCATAAATAAGTCCATTTTGCCCGACTAAAGTCTAATATTCCAGCTTACAAAATGGTTTTCCGGGTAGAAATTTTTTTTTTTTTTAGAAAGGTCTGTTAGTGCTATTAATAAGTTAATACGTGCACCCATATACCTTTAGTAGTAGGGTGTCTCTAGTTGCTGCTGCATCCTCTGTCTTTGTTTTCATGGTGTAACTTTCTCCTGTGCAGCTTCTTGTGTAGCTTTTATACTAGTTCCCTCTCACTCAGCCCTCCGCCTCTTTCACTCTATTATACTCCCCAACCCTGTCTCACTAGCCTAATAATCCTGCCCATTACTAGCCCCTCCAACCCTCCCCATCTCATTAATCTAGATATCCTACCCATTACTAGACCCTACCACCCTCCCCAACTCCCTAGCCTAGAGATCCTGCCCATTACTAGCCCCTCCAATCCTCCCCATCTCATTAATCTAGCTATCCTGCCCATTACTAGACCCTACCACCCTCCCCAACTCCCTAGCCTAGAGATCCCGCCCATTACTAGCCCCTCCAACCCTCCCCATCTCATTAATCTAGCTATCCTGCCCATTACTAGACCCTCCCACCCTCCCTACCTCCCTAGTCTAGAGCTCCTGCCCATTACTAGACCCTCCATTCCATTTCGGAGGCAGTGAAATGGAATGTCACCAGATTATTAGAAAGTGTCCCTGTGGAGGTCACATGACCACTCCAGGAATATGGGTAATTATACTTTTTTTTTTTAATTACGTAAATTAGAAGTTAGGGGGTTTAGTTTAGTGGTTAATTCTTAGTTTATCCTGGACAACCCCTTTAAAGAGTTATTCCCATTTCAGCACATTTCTTGTAAGTCCATTCTACCAGGGGGGGAGCTATGGAACAGATCTACAGATACATTGTAGTATGGCTGCACTGTTCCTGCAACTCCAATACACCGCTATGGGATTTATACAAAGACCATAGAGCAGCACTCTCCACCTACTTTTCTAGGTCCTGCTCTCATGGTCTTGGTTTACAAGCAATTATTCCCACCCCAACAATGATTTGCCAAGATAGGAATAATCCTTTAAGTCAATGTAAATTTCCCCCAGCTGTATTTTTCATGTTTGTATTTTAAGTATCCAGCATGTTCTATATTTGTACTGTATCCTCTTCACAGAAATCAATAGACCCTGTAATAAATATGCAGTCTCATATTTTGATCTGTTTTCACTTTGGTAAGGGAGCCTGAGAAAATACATCTGAAAACAAAAATGACAGAACGCTGACACAACACAGAGATTAAAAAATCAATAAGGACACAATACAGACAGGGATATGGAGGCAAAAATGTCAAAACAATCCATATCCAGTGTCCATATTTATCCTGCTGTTTTAATATGCCTGTGTGAGTGACACCTAAGGCCGGCAGTGACTACGCTATGAAAGTTGTAATGTTGCAATAAAATTTGTGTGTACTCAAAGGCCTAGAGATGAAACACTTAAAGGTCCTCACACCTTCAATAGCTGTCATGGCCGAGCGTAAATATCTTCTGAAAGGGGTGGTGGCTTACTTGCCAACACTCCCGGAATCTCTGGTAGGCTCCTGTAAAGAAAATATCCAGGCCAAGCGGAATGTTCTGTGTCAGTGTCAGTTTACAATTAAGTCTATGGAGAGGGGGGGATGGGGAGAAAGAGACAGATAGAGATATGAGACTGTTCACAGCATTAAATGAGTCATTTCTGTCAGGTGAAGGTGGGATAATAATTTCTGATAACTCAACTGTGTTGTGAAAGAAAACTGTCTCTCTATAGTGCAGATGTCTCTCTGCTTTGAGGAGCTCTCTTCTTCTTCCACCTCCTCCCCTCCCCATAGACTTCTATTGTACAGATTTAGTTAGTGATAGAAGAAAATAAGTGAAGAATCAGGCGATGTCTTTATTTAAGTATATTAGGCTAGGTTCTCACTTTGGCCTGGCTCATTACCATTTGGGTCTGCAGGGGAACCCGAACAAACGAGAGCCTGTCCACAAAAACAGCGGTTACCCACATTGAGTTACTGACGTTTTTATACTAAAATGTGTGGTGTGAAAAGTCCTCTATGGTGGAGTCTCCTACGGACACTGTGATGTAGATGTGAACCTTGAATGAACTAAGCTGCAATACCAAGCACCACCACATTCATATCCTGCCTGACTTCCGCCATGTCCATGCAACTATTAGGGCACGTAGCGCTCCCATTGAAGTGAATGGGAAGTGATCGGGAGCCGTCCGCTGCGCTCGCTTGTACGGCTGTGAATGAGTATTTTTACAAGCCCGGCGTAACTCCGTGTGCATGCAGCCTTAGACTGCATCTAGGACTGATTATGTTAAATTTGGGTGAACGCTGGGTGTTACCTAAGGGTGAGGAAACTTGTTCGGAATAAACCACATTCATCCCGAATTTTACAAAAGTTTTGGGTTTGACTCAGAACCTGAACCTTTTGAGTTTGCCACCCATGAGTCACTATTAGCCAAGGCCCCAGAAAGTGCTGATACACAACAAACACTTAAACTCACCTTACCCCATCTGTCTTTGGTTTCCTCCTGGTGTCCGGCGCTCTCTTGTGTTCCTCTTACGGCTTCCTGGGTAACATCATGATTATGAAACATGGGTGTGCTCTGATACACTCGACATGATCTACGTATCACGGTACCAGGGTGAGTATAGGAGATTATTATTACACCTTCACATAATGGCAGAGTCTGTGCCTAACCAGCCCAACCAAGCAGCGGTCAATTGAAATCTGCGTCCCCCTTGTGCGTGGCAGAATTGAATGCTGCCTCCGGCATTTCTAAGTTTTCAGAACCATCAAACATCTCCGAGTTTGAAAACGAAGGTCAGAACTTGCCCTTTCCGAAGTCGCTGATTCTTTCCTACAAAAGATGTAGAGTAGCCAGGGAGCCTCAGAGCAGTAGTAGTAATGGAGAGCTCAGATTTTCTACAGTAGGTCAGAGTGATCTCTATCAAGCGCTATGATCAATGTTACTGTAGGGGATGATTCACCATACAGCGAGAGTCATGGATACATAAAACATGGTTTCCTTTAGAGCCAAAAGATGAGTCTCTTAAAAGAAAATATTCTGCTCTTAAAGCAAACTGATAAAGAGGAATATGAAATCGACTCTACATATTGTATGGCCATACAAACTAATAGAGAAAGTAAGGTTCGTAGCAACACCATGAAAAGAACCTCTCCTAGGCTATGAAGTGGTAGAGTCATACAATATAGAACAGTCTGAAATACTGTCTGAATTAACTAAGTCAATGTATTGGTTTAAACTCAAATCCCATTAGTTTTCAAGCAAAGTAAACTGTAAGGTTTCTATCATATGGGATGGATGTGGCACGGGTCTCAGGACTGGTTCTGGAGCAACCCGGTTGGAGGAAGACCTGGAGGTTTGGAGTAGTACGTGATGTGGGCACATAGGGAAGGACCAGACCTTACAGGACTCCTCATGGCTAGTGTAGTGTGGAGAAGGTCTGCTCGGTGGTTGCAGGAGTCCTTAGGCCAAGTCTACTGGGGAACCTTCCAGAGTCTGATGGTAACTGGAGTGTCCTTGATGGTGACGAATGATTAAGACTTATGACATGGGGAGGAGGAATTTAGGTCCTCTCCATCATCATTCTGATTAATCCCTTTTTAAACATACCACCCCCTTCTAAACCCAGAAAGAAAGACCAGGACAATATGGTGGATTTAAATTGGCCTAGTAGGTCGATTTATTTAACACCGTAAACATGTAAACACTGTACCGCCATAAAGAGGGCGGTATTACTAAATAGAGACCATTAAATAATTTAAGGGATTCTACCATTAACATCACATTTTTTCTCGTTCACACGTAGGAATAGCCTTAAGAAAGGCTATTCTTCTCCTACCTTCAGATGTCTTCTCCACGCCGCTGTTTGGTAGAAATCTCGGTTTTCGTCTGTATACAAATGAGTTCTCTCACAGCACTGGGGGCACTCTCAATGCTGCTGGAGAACTCTCCAGCGCCGCCTCCATCTTCTTCTGGGACGCGGTCTTCTTCCGGCGGTGGCTTCTAACTTCTAGGCCTCGGGCCTAGGGCAAAGCCAACTGCGCATGCCCACAGGCCATAAGAAAATGGCTGCTTACACGGTAAGTAAGCGGCCATATTTCTTGTGGCCGGGGAATGCGCAGTCTGCTCTGCCTGAGGACGGAGGCCTAGAAGTTTGAAGACCAGCGCTAGAAGAAGACGTGCAGAGAAGTCGTTCCTGAAGAAGATGGACGCAGCGTTGCAGATTTCTCTCGCAGCATTGGGGATGCCCCCAGTGCTGTTTGAGCGCTAGGGTCCACCCCCAGTACTGCGAGAGAACTAATTTGCATACAAACGAAAACTGGGATTTCTCTGCACACACAGGGCAGAGCTCTAGGGACACTGCAGCTAGACAGCTCTACAACTTGGCTCTGGAAAGACCCCTTATCCATACCTCCCAACTTTTGAAGAACCGAAAGAGGGACAAAATGTGTGGCGCGCGTAGCGCGCTGCGGCAAATTTATCCCCACCCACTTTTGTGTTGACTCCGCCCACTCATTAATTTTTCATGTGCCCGCACACAGTATAATCCTCCTACAGTCACCCATAAATTATATGTCCCCCCTCTATCTCTCCCCCAATTTCATATACACCCTTCATCTGCCCCCAGTTTCATGTCCCTCTTCCATCTCTGCCCCCAGATTCATGTCCCTCCATCTTAGCCCCCAGATTCATGTCCTCTCCATCTCTGCCCCCAGATTCATGTCCTCTCCATCTCTGCCCCCAGATTCATGTCCCCACATCTCTGCCCCCAGATTCATGTCCCCCATCTCTGCCCCCAGATTCCTGTCCCTCCATCTCTGCCCCCAGATTCATGTCCCCCATCTCTGCCCCCAGATTCATGTCCCTCCATCTCTGCCCCCAGATTCATGTCCTCTCCATCTCTGCCCCCAGATTCATGTCCCACATCTCTGCCCCCAGATTCATGTCCCACATCTCTGCCCCCAGATTCATGTCCCTCCATCTCTGCCCCCAGATTCATGTCCCTCCATCTCTGCCCCCAAATTCATGTCCTCTCCATCTCTGCCCCCAGATTCATGTCCCCCATCTCTGCCCCCATATTCATGTCCCCCATCTCTGCCCCCAGATTCATGTCCTCTCCATCTCTGCCCCCAGATTCATGTCCCCACATCTCTGCCCCCAGATTCATGTCCCACATCTCTGCCCCCAGATTCATGTCCCCCATCTCTGCCCCCAGATTCATGTCCTCTCCATCTCTGCCCCAGATTCATGTCCCACATCTCTGCCCCCAGATTCATGTCCCTCCATCTCTGCCCCCAGATTCATGTCCCTCCATCTCTGCCCCCAAATTCATGTCCTCTCCATCTCTGCCCCCAGATTCATGTCCCCCATCTCTGCCCCCAGATTCATGTCTCCCATCTCTGCCCCCAGATTCATGTCTCCCATCTCTGCCCCCAGATTCATGTCCCCTCCATCTCTGCCCCCAGATTCATGTCCACTCCATCTCTGCCCCCAGATTCATGTCCACTCCATCTCTGCCCCCAGATTCATGTCCCATATCTCTGCCCCCAGATTCCTGTCCCTCCATCTCTGCCCCCAGATGCATGTCCCCATCTCTGCCCGCAGATTCATGTCCTCTCCATCTCTGCCCCCAGTGTCATGCCGTCCTCTCCTTCATCTGCCCCCAGATTCACGTTCCACCTCCACATTAAACTTACCTTCTCCTCCGCTCCCTCGCCGCTCTCTGCCCGCCTCTCTCCCTGACACATGCGGCTGAAGCTGCTCGCGTGCTCGCTTCGCCGCTGCTTGTCTCTCTCGCTGACACATGCGGCTGAAGCTGCTCGCGTGCTCGCTTCGCCGCTGCGTGTCTCTCTCGCTGACACATGCGGCTGAAGCGAGGAGCTGACCTGTGTCAGCTCCTCGCTTCGCTGCTGCCGCCGGCTCCTGGCTTGTACATCGCGTCTACAAGCCAGGAGCCGGCGGCAGCAGCAAAGCGAGGAGCTGACACAGGTCAGCTCCTCGCTTCAGCCGCATGTGTCAGCGAGAGAGACACGCAGCGGCGAAGCGAGCACACGAGCAGCTTCAGCCGCATGTGTCAGGAAGAGAGGCGCGCAGCGGCGAAGCGAGGAGCTGACCTGTGTCAGCTCCTTGCTTCAGCCGCATATGTGTTCAACTCAGATCTGCGTCTTCTGGACGCAGATCTGAGTTGAAATCGGGACATACCTCCCTCCAACATCGTGACTGTCCCGCGGAAATCGGGACGGTTGGGAGGTATGCCTTATCTTATCACACAGGCGGACCCTGCCCCCACTCCACCAGGACTTGATTGCTGCAGAGCCAAGCAGGATTCTGGAAGTGGATGCACCTATGTGTCTGGGACTTGTGAGTAGCCACTGCTGAACTGTGTTATAGAGTTGTTGTGGGAACTATTTCTGAGGACAGTAATCCTAAGTGCACCAATGGTTCCAGTAAGCGCGCCAACACCCGCGGCAACAGGGCCCCAACTGATGGACTGAGTTATTTATGTTGCTGCAGCTTTATTAGGGGAGATTTGGTACATACAGCTAGCTATGTGGAGTGTGTGAGAAAATTAAGTACTATGTGTGGGTCATTGTACATTAACCCTGTGTTCCCCAGAGTTTAGAGTATTAGGGGATCCATTTATACTATTATATCCGCCAGGCCTGGCATGCATTTATAGCTCATGGTTACAAAGGAGCAACCGCTGGATTGCTTATGTGTTATGTTATATGCTATTTTACCTTTTTACTTTTGCAATTTGCTCTCCTGAGCACACTCCTATTTACTTCTATCCCATCCCCCTGTTGTTTTACCCCTACTTCTGTGATTGTGTACTGAGCTTAGGCAGGGGTTTCCCGAGTCAACCCCTGGCAGAAGAGGACAACCCTCCTGCCTTCCTACTGAGCTCTGAGAAAGATTCGGGTGGAGGCAGTGCGCCATAGCGAATTTAAAGATATCACACCCCCTTCCTATAGAGTGAGGTCTAAAGGGGTGTTACGTGAAGATCAGCTCAACCCTAATCTACTTTTCTATGACATCATCAGAACCTTCTATGTCATACTATTTCTTACTGTTAAGATCATCAGGGGTCTTCCTGCTGGTTTGTGTTCTTATGTACTACTTTGGCTTGGGGGTCTGTCATGTGGGACCCCACCATGTAAACTGGTTAAAGAGGCTGCAGCATTCGGATGAATGCTTTGTCCTCTTCACTAAATACCAAGCACAACGCCGCATGTCCTATGGATTCTGCATGGACCCTAGCTTCATCCAACGTGGACAGCACTTGTATCCAGGGCCGGCGTCAGCGCACGGCATAGTCGGGCAAGTGCCGGGGCCCACAGAGCCTCTGGGGGCCCCCCAGCACTTGCCTGTCACAATTTCAGTTCATCGGCGTCCGTCCGCCGATGAGCTGGAATACATACGCGATGCAGGAGCTGAGAGATCAGCTCCTGCTTTAAAGCTCCGGCCCGGCTTGCGTGTGTAGGCGTGATGACGTCATCGCATCACTCCTACACACGCAAGCCGGGCCGGAGCTAAGCAGGAGCTGATCTCACAGCTCCTGCATCGCGTATGTGACTGGAGAGAGGAGCATCGGGGGAACGATGGAAGGTGAGTGATAGAAGGTGAGTGATGTAAGTGTTTGTTTTGTATTACATATTAAGGTGAAACATAATGAAGGGGGCCCATGAAACTGGGGGGCAAATGAAGGGGAGGGGGGGGAACGGCATGACACTGGGGAAGATGAAGGTGGTGGGGAGAGAACGGCATGAAACTGGGGACAGAGATGGAGGGGGCCCAAAGAAACTGGGGGGCAAATGAAGGGGAGGGGGGGGAACAGCATGACACTGGGGCAGATGGAGGGGGGGAGAACAGCATGACACTGGGGCAGATGGAGGGGGTGGGGAGAGAACGGCATGGAACTGGGGACAGAGATTGAGGGGGCCCAATGAAACTGAAGGGGCAAATGAAGGGGAGGGGGGGAACGGCATGACACTGGGGCAGAGACGGGGGACATGAAACTGTGGGCAGATGAAGGGGGAGAACGTGATGAAACTGGGGACAGAGATGGAGGGGGGACACGAAACTGGGGGCAGAGGAAGGGTGTATATGAAACTGGAGGAGAGATGGAGGGGGGGCATATAATTTACAGGTGACTGTAGGAGGATTAAACTGTGTGGGAGCACATAATAAATGAATGAGAATGGGTGGAATCAACATAAACGTGGGTGGAGCTAAATTGGCAGCGGCGCGCAGAGCGCGCCGCACATTTTGTCCCTCTTTCTACTCTTTAAAAGATTGGGAGGTATGGCGTTGGTGACGCCACACTCCTGCATGACGTCACTCGCTTCATCTGCAACGCACAGTGTCTCGACTCCCCCACCTCCTTTACAAGGGGGCCCACTGAGGCTCTGTCGCCCAAGGGCCCATAAAAACCTGGAGCCGGCCCTGCTTGTATCCCTACGAATATGGATTCTGCATGCTTCAAACAGAAGATCCAAGGGTTCTGAGGTGTTGGACCCCTGAATATCTTCAATTGATATCCTATCCTAAGTATAGGTCATAAAACGTATAAGCCTTAGAAGCAGCTGATTGACATTACATGTTGTAAGCGATTGAGACGAGTACAGAAATCTGAAGACGCCAGGTGGAAGCCTCCGTGGACGTATATAAGATAAGATAAGATAATCCTTTCATAGTCCCACAATGGGGAAATTTCAGTGATACAGTTTCATAGATGGTACAGTAGTATATAACAAGAGAGAAACACATACAGCTCATGGCAGATAGAGAAATCCTAGGAATCATAGTAACTAAAAAGAAAGAAACACAGACACACTGCAGGATCATTTAGTTCTCTGTGTGAAGTGATGTTAATAATACAGCCCGTGGTTGGAGGACATGAGGAGGGGTCACAGCATGTAGATATAACAGGCAGAAACATTTTTTTTTTTTTGCAGAGGTGGGGGACATATGCAACTATTATGATAACATGTGGCAGTTCCTTTGGTAGGTGGTGAGATCTCCTGCTCACAGCTGATAGTTTGGTATCTTACATCAGCTCTATTGTCCATTAACCACAAAAAATGCCCCAAATGTCCTTCATCACAAGCCCTCCTCCTTTCTTCTTACCACTATGTTCTACTGCCCAGAGAAGTCTGAAGCCATCCAGGTAGACAGGGTGCTGCTGTCTTGCCAAGCTTCCATAAACTCATGGGGTAGGTGGGTGATGGTAGGTTCCCAGGCTGTAACAGAGTCCCATGTGTCCACCGTAATAGAAAGAAATACCAGTCAGCTGTAGACATCTTCACACATCAGCAATAGATGCCAAAAATCATCTCCTTGAAAGAAGAAGTCCACACTTCCATGCAGGTTTCTCCTCCATGCCGCATGGTGTCCATGCTGTCCTTAGCTCCTGGGGGATGGTAACAGGCACATGTGCAAACAGGAAAACTCCAGCTGATCAGGTCTTGAGTCTTGTCCATGCTTAACAATAGAAACAAAAGGAACAAAATACTCCACAGGGTCTTCCATCCGATTTATAGCTGCTAATTCATAGTGCTAGTTTGCTTGGTCAGAGGATTCTTGAAGATCCAGACAAAAAGAGTGAAAAAGGAAGATAAAGGTTGCTTTCAGCTTGGAGCTCTGTATCGAGGCAGACAACTAGCTAGTTGATAGTCAAGTAACAATCTAAAAACCAGTGTACTGTACTTCAGTAGAAATTTCAACAGAAACTTGACAGAAGGGGCACTCATTGACCTGTATCTACAGATGGCGTTCTGATTTACAGGGTAGTTGGGGAATGTTACTTCGTTATGTTCTGTACAAAGCTTAAAATAGTAGAATATGACATATGTGTTCTAGCTAGTGTGATCAGTTACTGCGATGTCTGTATTATCGGCCAATATAGCAATGTGGGATGAACAGAAAACTATGGGGGCCGTTCTGTACATATACTATATATAGGAGCTATACTATAGATATGGAGGAGTTGTTCGATTTACTTGTATTTTACAGATCTTAGGCAGGTCGTGTAAAGCATCACAACAAATAAAATATCCTAAAAAGATAAATCTGGTGCGGTTTCAGCCATTTGATTTGATACACACAAAGCGAACACTTGGAGCCTCACGTCACCTTAACTGGTCACAGCCCATTTTCTCTCTCCTGTTTGTTCATTCCACCATGACTGATTTTCCTGTCACTGTCCCCTCTCTGTCACCTGAGCCCAGCGCATTTTAGATATTTTCCGTGCCCCTTTGTTTAACCTCCTGCTGTGCGCAGGAGACAGAGAAAAACATGACAAGAAAGGAAAAAAATAACAAAAAAAAAAGTTAAAAGGAGAAAGAAAAGAAACGAGAAAACAGTAACTAGGAGATGAGAGGATAAAAGTCAGATGTGCAGGGGGTGGACACATCGCTGCTAGTTCTTATCCCTGCCAAGAAAAGGGCACGAGTGGGAGTGGATGAAACGTGGCGAGGAAGGGGGTGGTATGATGATAAGAGGGTTTGAGTTAAGACAATAAGACTTTCTTTATGTTACTTTTTAGGCTCATCTATAGGTTGTGTAGGCTATCCACATAATAGAGAAATAGTAATATTGTAACTAGACTATTCCAAATAGTGGAAGATACTTTATATAAAAAATAAAATAAAATAAAAAATCTCAAGTTACATGACCCTATATAGCACCAACATGTTCTGCAGGAAGCATCTTATGTGTCATCAGCCCCATACTTTAATAGAGCTCACAGTTGTATTCCCTATCTCAGGTACATGCACTTATATCATACCGATACAGAGAGAATAAAGGAAATACAGGCAAAAATGGGGAGCTTGGGGTGTAACAAGGAACTGCAAGGTCCCATAACCTCAACTCCATTAAAACCATTTTCTGCAGCAGATCACAGTGATGTCACAGTACAGAGATAATACACACAGTGATGTCACAGTACAGGGTAATACACACATTGTTGTCACAGTACAGGGATAATACACACAGTGATGTCACAGTACAGGGATAATACACACAGTGATGTCACAGTACAGAGATAATACACACAGTGATGTCACAGTACAGGGATAATACACACAGTGATGTCACAGTACAGGGATAATACACACAGTGATGTCACAGTACAGAGATAATACACACAGTGATGTCACAGTACAGGGATAATACACACAGTGATGTCACAGTACAGGGATAATACACACAGTGATGTCACAGTACAGGGATAATACACACAGTGATGTCACAGTACAGGGATAATACACACAGTGATGTCACAGTACAGGGATAATACACACTGATGTCACAGTACAAGGATAATACACACAGTGATGTCACAGTACAGGGATAATACACACAGTGATGTCACAGTACAGGGATAATACACACAGTGATGTCACAGTACAGGGATAATACACACAGTGATGTCACAGTACAGGGATAATACACACAGTGATGTCACAGTACAGGTATAATACACACAGTGATGTCACAGTACAGGGATAATACACACAGTGATGTCACAGTACAGAGATAATACACACAGTGATGTCACAGTACAGGGATAATACACACAGTGATGTCACAGTACAGAGATAATAGAGATAATACACACAGTGATGTCACAGTACAGGGATAATACACACAGTGATGTCACAGTACAGGGATAATACACACAGTGATGTCACAGTACAGAGATAATAGAGATAATACACACAGTGATGTCACAGTACAGGGATAATACACACAGTGATGTCACAGTACAGGGATAATACATACAGTGATGTCACAGTACAGGGATAAAACACACAGTGATGTCACAGTACAGGGATAATACACACAGTGATGTCACAGTACAGGGATAATATACACAGTGATGTCACAGTACAGGGATAATACACACAGTGATGTCACAGTACAGAGATAATAAACACAGTGATGTCACAGTGCAGGGATAATACACACAGTGATGTCACAGTACAGAGATAATACACACAGTGATGTCACAGTACAGGGATAATACACACAGTGATGTCACAGTACAGGGATAATATACACAGTGATGTCACAGTACAGGGATAATACACACAGTGATGTCACAGTACAGAGATAATAAACACAGTGATGTCACAGTGCAGGGATAATACACACAGTGATGTCACAGTACAGAGATAATACACACAGTGATGTCACAGTACAGGGATAATACACACAGTGATGTCACAGTACAGGGATAATACACACAGTGATGTCACAGTACAGGGATAATACACACAGTGATGTCACAGTACAGGGATAATACACACAGTGATGTCACAGTATAGAGATAATAAACACAGTGATGTCACAGTGCAGGGATAATACACACAGTGATGTCACAGTATAGGGATAATATATACAGTGATGTCACAGTACAGGGATAATACACACAGTGATGTCACAGTATAGGGATAATACACACAGTGATGTCACAGTACAGGTATAATACACACAGTGATGTCACAGTACAGGGATAATATACACAGTGATGTCACAGTATAGAGATAATAAACACAGTGATGTCACAGTATAGAGATAATAAACACAGTGATGTCATAGTGCAGGGATAATACACACAGTGATGTCACAGTATAGGGATAATGCACACAGTGATGTCACAGTACAGGGATAATACACACAGTGATGTCACAGTACAGGGATAATACACACAGTGATGTCACAGTACAGGGATAATACACACAGTGATGTCACAGTACAGGGATAATACACACAGTGATGTCACAGTACAGAGATGATACACACAGTGATGTCACAGTACAGGGATAATACACACAGTGATGTCACAGTACAGGGATAATACACACAGTGATGTCACAGTACAGGGATAATACACACAGTGATGTCACAGTATAGAGATAATAAACACAGTGATGTCACAGTGCAGGGATAATACACACAGTGATGTCACAGTACAGGGATAATACACACAGTGATGTCAGAGTACAGAGATGATACACACAGTGATGTCACAGTACAGGGATAATAGACACAGTGATGTCACAGCACAGGGATCATAAACACAGTGATGTCACAGTACAGGGATAATAGACACAGTGATGTCACAGTTCAGGGATAATACACACAGTGATGTCACAGTACATGGATAATATACACAGTGATGTCACAGTACATGGATAATACACACAGTGATGTCACAGTACAGTGATAATACACACAGTCATGTCACAGTACAGGGATAATAGACACAGTGATGTCACAGTACAGTGATAATACACACAGTGATGTCACAGTACAGGGATAATAGACATAGTGATGTCACAGTACATGGATAATATACACAGTGATGTCACAGTACAGTGATAATATACACAGTGATGTCACAGTACAGGGATAATACACACAGTGATGTCACAGTACAGGGATAATACACACAGTGATGTCACAGTACAGGGATAATAAACAGTGATGTTATAAAACACGGATCATGCATGCAGTAAGGTAGCACTATAGGAACTATGAACACAGTGATATCACGGTACAGAGAATACATGCACAATGGTAACACAGTATTGAGTTAATTTGCACAGTGAATAATAATGTCACAATAGTTAAAGAAGGTGCACAGCTGCAAGGTACAGTGCTAACTGCTAAATCCTGGAAAATCGGAGAATCCTTAAGATGTAGTAGAGCTGAGCGATCTTTGACATCATTGTCTTCGTCATGATTTCCCTTCATTTTCTGAATTATGAATGGGCTGTAAATGCACACTAATATATTGTTGTTATTCTTTAAGGTTCTTCTAGTCTTGCAATGGTTACAGTAAAATGATCAATTACTACAATGATCACACAAAGGCAATATTAACCTGGGGAGAAAAAACTTTCTTGACATTTGCAAGTATTTCAATACGGTTAGAATTCTGGCAATTGTTCCATTGGCCACATCAATAGTCACCTCTAGGTTTTAAGGTTCAGCTTTATTGTATTGAATAGATAGATGAGCATAAAATGTGCGGATTGTTATAGTCAATTTTTAAAGAGCATTTTGTGGAATCAATGAATGGCCATGAAAATCCTTTTCCTTTGTTATATCTTTTTCTGAGAAAAGCTGGATGAAAATCAATATGGCGTCCATTAAAGCTCGCAAAAGGTTGTCACCATTCTTGTTATTGTTAATATCCTGCATAGCTCAGGAAACTAACTACACAATAATGACTAGATAACACAGGGCCCCAGGGTTGTTGTGCGCGGTCTTCCAAAACTTCTCTGAGTTGTGTTGGGGATGTAGTTGTGCATCGGGCACCATGACACACATATGGTAGCAATGCTCACCCCTACATCTGTCTGAACAAAGGTACTGGAGATTATTCACAAAGTTGCAGATGTCCAATTCCATGATGATCCTGTGACTTTGCTGCTCTCCATACTCCTGGACTGTAAAAGCACTTATGTACTGTAATCAGTCATATGTCAATGGTAGCCAGAACGATCAACCCCAGACTTTGTAAGACTACCAAAACTTCCACCAATAGATGGTTCCAAGAGATTCTTCATTTGAGCAGCATGGAATCCCTGAGTACCGAACCCAGCCCGGTATCCAAAGCAATCGCCAGCCATGGGTAGCATTCCAATCCTCGACTGCCTATGACACATACATCTTGACTAGAGATGAGCGAACAGTGTTCTATCGAACTCATGTTCGATCGGATATTAGGCTGTTCGGCATGTTCGAATCGAATCGAACACCGCGTGGTAAAGTGCGCCATTACTCGATTCCCCTCCCACCTTCGCTGGCGCCTTTTTTGCTCCAATAACAGCGCAGGGTAGGTGGGACAGGAACTACGACACCGGTGACGTTGAAAAAAGTAGGCAAAACCCATTGGCTGCCGAAAACATGTGACCTCTAATTTAAAAGAACAGCGACGCCCAGCTTCGCGTCATTCTGAGCTTGCAATTCACCGAGGACGGAGGTTTCCGTCCAGCTAGCTAGGGCTTAGATTCTGGGTAGGCAGGGACAGGCTAGGATAGGAAGGAGAAGACAACCAACAGCTCTTGTAAGAGCTAAATTCCAGGGAGAAGCTTGTCAGTATAACGTGGCACTGACGGGCTCAATCGCCGCAACCCAGCTTTCCCAGGATCCTGAATGGAATACACTGTCAGTGTATTCCCGTATACCCGATATATACCCCGATACCCGTTCCAACGGTGTGCCCCCCCACCTTCACCCCAGAAATACCCTGCAAGTCCCCTAGCAATAGAATTGGGGCTATATACACCCACAATTTTTACTACTGGTATACAGTGCCATTGTCTGACTGGGAATTCAAAGAATATATTGGGAATACAAATACCCTCATTTCTTGCTACTGCCATATAGTGCCAGTGTCTGACTGGGAATTCAAAGAATATATTGGGGTTACGTGCACCCACAATTTTTACTACTGGTATACAGTGCCATTGTCTGACTGGGAATTCAAAGAATATATTGGGGTTATAAATACCCTCATTTCTTGCTACTGCCATATAGTGCCAGTTTCTGACTGGTAATTCAAAGAATATATTGGGGTTACGTGCACCCACAATTTTTACTACTGGTATACAGTGCCATTGTCTGACTGGGAATTCAAAGAATATATTGGGGTTACGTGCACCCACAATTTTTACTACTGGTATACAGTGCCATTGTCTGACTGGGAATTCAAAGAGTATATTGGGAATACAAATACCCTCATTTCTTGCTACTGCCATATAGTGCCAGTTTCTGACTGGTAATTCAAAGAATATATTGGGGTTACGTGCACCCACAATTTTTACTACTGGTATACAGTGCCATTGTCTGACTGGGAATTCAAAGAATATATTGGGGTTATAAATACCCTCATTTCTTGCTACTGCCATATAGTGCCAGTTTCTGACTGGTAATTCAAAGAATATATTGGGGTTACGTGCACCCACAATTTTTACTACTGGTATACAGTGCCATTGTCTGACTGGGAATTCAAAGAGTATATTGGGAATACAAATACCCTCATTTCTTGCTACTGCCATATAGTGCCAGTTTCTGACTGGGAATTCAAAGAATATATTGGGGTTACGTGCACCCACAATTTTTACTACTGGTATACAGTGCCATTGTCTGACTGGGAATTCAAAGAATATATTGGGGTTATAAATACCCTCATTTCTTGCTACTGCCATATAGTGCCAGTTTCTGACTGGTAATTCAAAGAATATATTGGGGTTACGTGCACCCACAATTTTTACTACTGGTATACAGTGCCATTGTCTGACTGGGAATTCAAAGAATATATTGGGGTTATAAATACCCTCATTTCTTGCTACTGCCATATAGTGCCAGTTTCTGACTGGTAATTCAAAGAATATATTGGGGTTACGTGCACCCACAATTTTTACTACTGGTATACAGTGCCATTGTCTGACTGGGAATTCAAAGAGTATATTGGGAATACAAATACCCTCATTTCTTGCTACTGCCATATAGTGCCAGTGTCTGACTGGGAATTCAAAGAATATATTGGGGTTACGTGCACCCACAATTTTTACTACTGGTATACAGTGCCAATTTCTAACTAGGAATTCAAAATGCGCAAGGCTCCCGGAAAGGGACGTGGACGAGGCCGTGGGCGAGGTCGGGGGAATGGTTCTGGGGAGCAAGGTAGCAGTGAAGCCACAGGGCGTCCCGTGCCTACTCCTGTGGGGCAGCAAGCATTGCGCCACTCCACAGTGCCAGGGTTGCTTGCCACATTAACTAAACTGCAGGGTACAAACCTTAGTAGGCCCGAGAACCAGGAACAGGTCTTGCAATGGCTGTCAGAGAACGCTTACAGCACATTGTCCAGCAGCCAGTCAGACTCTGCCTCCTCTCCTCCTATTACCCAACAGTCTTGTCTTCCTTCCTCCCAAAATTCCGAAGCTTTACAGAACAATAACCCAAACTGTCCCTGCTCCCCAGAGCTGTTCTCCGCTCCTTTCATTGTCCCTCAACCTGCCTCTCCACGTCACGATTCCACGAACCTAACAGAGGAGCATCTGTGTCCAGATGCTCAAACACTAGAGTCTCCTCCATCTCCGTTCGATTTGGTGGTGGATGACCAGCAACCCACCCTCATCGACGATGATGTGACGCAGTTGCCGTCAGGGCATCCAGTTGACCGGCGCATTGTGCGGGAGGAGGAGATGAGACAGGAGTTGGAAGAGGAAGTGGTGGATGATGAGGACACTGACCCGACCTGGACAGGGGGGATGTCAAGCGGGGAAAGTAGTGTGGATGTTGAGGCAGGTGCAGCACCAAAAAGGGTAGCTAGAGGCAGAGGCAGAGGTCAGCAGCTTAGGCGAAGCCAGGCCACACCCGGAATCTCCCAAGATGTTCCAGTTCGTACCCAGCCCCGAAAAACTCCCACCTCGAGGGCACGTTTCTCGAAGGTGTGGAGTTTTTTCAAGGAATGCGCCGAGGACAGATATAGTGTTGTCTGCACAATTTGCCTCTCGAAATTGATTAGGGGCTCTGAGAAGAGCAACCTGTCCACCACTTCAATGCGCCGTCATTTGGAATCCAAGCACTGGAATCAGTGGCAGGCAGCAACGGCAGGACAAAGGCCGCCTGCCGTTCACGCCACTGCCACTGCCTCTGCCACTGCCTCTGCCACTGCCACTGCTGACTGTGCTGGCGATGCACTCCAGAGGACGAGCCAGGACACCACTTCATCTGCCTCCGCCACTTTGTTGACTTCTACCTCATCCTCCCCTGGTCCTGTCTTATCTCCTTCTCCTGCACCATCAAAGGCACCATCAGGCGTTTCTTTACAACAACCCACCATCTCTCAGACATTGGAGCGGCGGCAGAAATACACTGCTAACCACCCACACGCGCAAGCCTTGAACGCCAACATCGCTAAACTGCTGGCCCAGGAGATGTTGGCGTTCCGGCTTGTTGAAACTCCCGCCTTCCTGGACCTGATGGCAACTGCGGCACCTCGCTATGCCGTCCCTAGCCGTCACTACTTCTCCCGGTGTGCCGTCCCCGCCTTGCACCAGCACGTGTCACTCAACATCAGGCGGGCCCTTAGTTCCGCGCTTTGCACAAAGGTCCACTTGACCACCGACGCGTGGACAAGTGCATGCGGACAGGGACGCTACATTTCACTGACGGCACACTGGGTGAATGTAGTTGAGGCTGGGACTGCTTCCCAAACTGGCCCGGTGTACCTCGTCTCCCCGCCTAACATTCCTGGCAGGGACACGAGAAGAACACCCCCCTCCTCCTCCTCCTCTACCGCCTCCTCCTCCGCCACCGCCTCCTCCTCCGCCACCGCCTCCTCCTCCGCTGTTAGATTGACCCCAGCTACGAGTTGGAAACGTTGCAGCACTGGCATTGGTAGACGTCAGCAGGCTGTGCTGAAGCTGATCAGCTTGGGGGACAGACAGCACACTGCCTCCGAGGTGAGGGATGCCCTCCTCGATGAGACGGCAATATGGTTTGAGCCGCTGCACCTGGGCCCAGGCATGGTCGTTTGTGATAACGGCCGGAACCTGGTAGCAGCTCTGGAGCTTGCCGGACTCCAACATGTTCCATGCCTGGCCCACGTCTTCAACCTAGTGGTGCAACGTTTCCTAAAGAGCTACCCCAATGTTCCAGAGCTACTGGTGAAAGTGCGGCGCATGTGCGCCCACTTTCGCAAGTCGACAGTAGCCGCTGCTAGCTTAAAATCTCTCCAGCAACGCCTGCATGTGCCACAACACCGGCTTTTGTGCGACGTCCCCACACGCTGGAACTCAACGTTTCAGATGTTGAATAGAGTGGTTGAGCAGCAGAGACCTTTGATGGAATACCAGCTACAAAACCCTAGGGTGCCACAAAGTCAGCTGCCTCAGTTTCACATCCATGAGTGGCCATGGATGAGAGACCTTTGTGACATCCTACGGGTCTTTGAGGAGTCCACAAGGAGGGTGAGCTCTGAGGATGCGATGGTGAGCCTTACAATCCCGCTCTTGTGTG
Organism: Leptodactylus fuscus; assembly: GCF_031893055.1. Taxonomy (NCBI): domain Eukaryota; kingdom Metazoa; phylum Chordata; class Amphibia; order Anura; family Leptodactylidae; genus Leptodactylus; species Leptodactylus fuscus. The sequence goes on from NC_134269.1 coordinate 39,921,399, forward strand.
TTCTGAGAGAATCCCTGATTGACATCAGGGATAACTCAGATCACACAGAGGAGTTAGGGATAGCATCCGATCCGTCACAGCTGGAGAGTAGGTCCACACAACTGTCCGCTTCACTGCGTTTAATGGAGGAGGAGGAGGAGGAGGAGGAGGAAGAAGAGTTGTCCGATGATGTGATGGTGATACAGGAGGCTTCCGGGCAACTTCGAATCGTCCCATTGTTGCAGCGCGGATGGGTAGACATGGAGGATGAGGAGGAAATGGAGATTGAACTTTCCGGTGGGGCCAGAGGAGTCATGCCAACTAACACTGTGGCAGACATGGCTGAGTTCATGTTGGGGTGCTTTACAACCGACAAGCGTATTGTCAAAATCATGGAGGACAACCAGTACTGGATCTTTGCTATCCTTGACCCCCGGTATAAAAACAACATCTCGTCTTTTATTCCGGTAGAGGGGAGGGTCAATCGCATCAATGCTTGCCACAGGCAATTGGTGCAGAATATGATGGAGATGTTTCCAGCATGTGACGTTGGCGGCAGGGAGGGCAGTTCCTCCAGTAGGCAACCAAGTTCTCACCGGTCCACACAAACGAGGGGCACACTGTCTAAGGTCTGGGACACCTTGATGGCACCCCCTCGCCAAAGTGCCGCCACGGAGGGTCCTAGTGTCACCAGGCGTGAGAAGTATAGGCGCATGTTGCGGGAATACCTTTCCGACCACAGCCCTGTCCTCTCCGACCCCTCTGCGCCCTACACGTATTGGGTGTCGAAGTTGGACCTGTGGCTTGAACTTGCCCTATATGCCTTGGAGGTGCTGTCCTGTCCTGCCGCCAGCGTCCTATCTGAGAGGGTGTTCAGTGCAGCCGGTGGCATCATCACTGACAAGCGCACCCGTCTGTCAGCTGAGAGTGCCGACCGGCTCACTTTGATAAAAATGAACCACCACTGGGTAGAGCCGTCATTTTTGTGCCCACCTGTGTAAAGCACCCCAACATGAAACTCCATGTCTGTACTCAACCTCTCCAATTCCTCCACATCCTCATACTCATCCACCATAAGCGTTGCACAATTCTGCTAATACTAGGCTCCCTCCACCCTGATTTCCCCCAACTCTGCTGGTTAGAGGCTCCCTCCACCCTGATTTCCACCAACTCTGCTGGTTAGAGGCTCCCTCCACCATGAATTTGCCCAAACTGGGCTGTTTAGAGGCTCCCTCCACCATGAATTTGCCCAAACTGGGCTGTTTAGAGGCTCCCTCCACCATGAATTGGTCCAAACTGGGTTTTTTAGAGGCTCCCTCCACCATGAATTGGTCCAAACTGGGCTGGTTAGAGGCTCCCTCCACCATGAATTTGCCCAAACTGGGCTGTTTAGAGGCTCCCTCCACCATGAATTGGTCCAAACTGGGCTGGTTAGAGGCTCCCTCCACCATGAATTGGTCCAAACTGGGCTGGTTAGAGGCTCCCTCCACCATTAATTGGTCCAAACTGGGCTGGTTAGAGGCTCCCTCCACCATGAATTGGTCCAAACTGGGTTTTTTAGAGGCTCCCTCCACCATGAATTGGTCCAAACTTGGCTGTTTAGAGGCTCCCTCCACCATGAATTGGTCCAAACTGGGCTGGTTAGAGGCTCCCTCCACCATTAATTGGTCCAAACTGGGCTGGTTAGAGGCTCCCTCCACCATGAATTTGCCCAAACTGGGCTGTTTAGAGGCTCCCTCCACCATGAATTGGTCCAAACTGGGTTTTTTAGAGGCTCCCTCCACCATGAATTGGTCCAAACTGGGCTGGTTAGAGGCTCCCTCCACCATTAATTGGTCCAAACTGGGGTGGTTAGAGGCTCCCTCCACCATTAATTGGTCCAAACTGGGCTGGTTAGAGGCTCCCTCCACCATTAATTGGTCCAAACTGGGCTGGTTAGAGGCTCCCTCCACCATTAATTGGTCCAAACTGGGCTGTTTAGAGGCTCCCTCCACCATTAATTGGTCCAAACTGGGCTGGTTAGAGGCTCCCTCCACCATGAATTTGCCCAAACTGGGCTGTTTAGAGACTCCCTCCACCATGAATTGGTCCAAACTGGGTTTTTTAGAGGCTCCCTCCACCATGAATTTGCCCAAACTGGGCTGGTTAGAGGCTCCCTCCACCATGAATTGGTCCAAGCTGGGTTTTTTAGAGGCTCCCTCCACCATGAATTTGCCCAAACTGGGCTGGTTAGAGGCTCCCTCCACCATTAATTGGTCCAAACTGGGCTGGTTAGAGGCTTCCTCCACCATGAATTTGCCCAAACTGGGCTGTTTAGAGGCTCCCTCCACCATGAATTGGTCCAAACTGGGTTTTTTAGAGGCTCCCTCCACCATGAATTGGTCCAAACTGGGGTTTTTAGAGGCTCCCTCCACCATGAATTGGTCCAAACTGGGCTGGTTAGAGGCTCCCTCCACCATGAATTTCCCAAAACTTGGCTGTTTAGAGGCTCCCTCCACCATGAATTGGTCCAAACTGGGCTGGTTAGAGGCTCCCTCCACCATGAATTTCCCAAAACTTGGCTGTTTAGAGGCTCCCTCCACCATGAATTGGTCCAAACTGGGCTGGTTAGAGGCTCCCTCCACCATTAATTGGTCCAAACTGGGCTGGTTAGAGTCTCCCTCCACCATGAATTGGTCCAAACTGGGTTTTTTAGAGGCTCCCTCCACCATGAATTTGCCCAAACTGGGCTGTTTAGAGGCTCCCTCCACCATGAATTGGTCCAAACTGGGCTGGTTAGAGGCTCCCTCCACCATGAATTGGTCCAAACTGGGCTGGTTAGAGGCTCCCTCCACCATGAATTGGTCCAAACTGGGCTGGTTAGAGGCTCCCTCCACCATGAATTGGTCCAAACTGGGTTTTTTAGAGGCTCCCTCCACCATGAATTTGCCCAAACTGGGCTGTTTAGAGGCTCCCTCCACCATGAATTGGTCCAAACTGGGCTGGTTAGAGGCTCCCTCCACCATTAATTGGTCCAAACTGGGCTGGTTAGAGGCTCCCTCCACCATGAATTGGTCCAAACTGGGCTGGTTAGAGGCTCCCTCCACCATGAATTTGCCCAAACTGGGCTGTTTAGAGGCTCCCTCCACCATTAATTGGTCCAAACTGGGCTGGTTAGAGGCTCCCTCCACCATGAATTTGCCCAAACTGGGCTGTTTAGAGGCTCCCTCCACCATGAATTGGTCCAAACTGGGTTTTTTAGAGGCTCCCTCCACCATGAATTGGTCCAAACTGGGCTGGTTAGAGGCTCCCTCCACCATGAATTTCCCAAAACTTGGCTGTTTAGAGGCTCCCTCCACCATGAATTGGTCCAAACTGGGCTGGTTAGAGGCTCCCTCCACCATGAATTTCCCAAAACTTGGCTGTTTAGAGGCTCCCTCCACCATGAATTGGTCCAAACTGGGCTGGTTAGAGGCTCCCTCCACCATTAATTGGTCCAAACTGGGCTGGTTAGAGGCTCCCTCCACCATTAATTGGTCCAAACTGGGCTGGTTAGAGGCTCCCTCCACCATGAATTTGCCCAAACTGGGCTGGTTAGAGGCTCCCTCCACCATGAATTGGTCCAAACTGGGTTTTTTAGAGGCTCCCTCCACCATGAATTTGCCCAAACTGGGCTGGTTAGAGGCTCCCTCCACCATGAATTGGTCCAAACTGGGGTTTTTAGAGGCTCCCTCCACCATGAATTGGTCCAAACTGGGCTGGTTAGAGGCTCCCTCCACCATGAATTTGCCCAAACTGGGCTGTTTAGAGGCTCCCTCCACCATTAATTGGTCCAAACTGGGCTGGTTAGAGGCTCCCTCCACCATGAATTTGCCCAAACTGGGCTGTTTAGAGGCTCCCTCCACCATGAATTGGTCCAAACTGGGTTTTTTAGAGGCTCCCTCCACCATGAATTGGTCCAAACTGGGCTGGTTAGAGGCTCCCTCCACCATGAATTTCCCAAAACTTGGCTGTTTAGAGGCTCCCTCCACCATGAATTGGTCCAAACTGGGCTGGTTAGAGGCTCCCTCCACCATGAATTTCCCAAAACTTGGCTGTTTAGAGGCTCCCTCCACCATGAATTGGTCCAAACTGGGCTGGTTAGAGGCTCCCTCCACCATTAATTGGTCCAAACTGGGCTGGTTAGAGGCTCCCTCCACCATTAATTGGTCCAAACTGGGCTGGTTAGAGGCTCCCTCCACCATGAATTTGCCCAAACTGGGCTGGTTAGAGGCTCCCTCCACCATGAATTGGTCCAAACTGGGGTTTTTAGAGGCTCCCTCCACCATGAATTTGCCCAAACTGGGCTGGTTAGAGGCTCCCTCCACCATGAATTGGTCCAAACTGGGGTTTTTAGAGGCTCCCTCCACCATGAATTTGCCCAAACTGGGGTGTTTAGAGGCTCCCTCCACCATGAATTTGCCCAAACTCTGCTGGTTAGAGGCTCAATCCACCCTGATTTTCAAAACAAATGTTGGTGCCAACCTCAACTTACTACAAGGGCCAAATTCACTGCTGGTGACAAGCTCTCCTCACTGCAAGTGCCAAATACACATGTTTCAAGGTGTTTTCCTACTGTCAGAGAGGTGGTATTGAGTGTGTAAAGTGTGTAGTTGTTAGGCTGTGATGTTGGGGTAATAGAGGGTCTTTGGTGTGTTAGATGCCCCCAGACATGCTTCCCCTGCTGTCCCAGTGTCATTCCAGAGGTGTTGGCATCATTTCCTGGGGTGTCATAGTGGACTTGGTGACCCTCCAGACACGGATTTGGGTTTCCCCCTTAACGAGTATCTGTTCCCCATAGACTATAATGGGGTTCGAAACCCGTTCGAACACACGAACATTGAGCGGCTGTTCGAATCGAATTTCGAACCTCGAACATTTTAGTGTTCGCTCATCTCTAATCTTGACCTAATGCTCACCCCCATGTATAAGACTTTTTTTTTACTCACTGTGATCTAAGTACTCCCACCTTATTCATCCTCCTTCCTATGCTGTTTCCCAAGCCCTTCTTCCTTTTTCCTTCTCCCCCTTATTTGCCCTTGTAGTTATGTTAAAGAGGATCTTTCATGGGTTTGGGCACATGTGGTTCTATATACTGCTGGATAGCTCACAGTACGCTGATATCAGTGCACTGTCGGCTGTCACGATCTGTGTCCCAGGTGAAGAGTTATCGGTACTGGTACCATAGCTCTTCACAGTCAGAAGGGCGTTCCTGACAGTCTGTCAAGAACGTCCTTCTTCACAGCAGCGTGATCCTATCATTAAAACTCAATTTTTTGTCCCTAATACGTAGGAATAGCCTTAAGAAAGGCTATTCTTCTCCTACCTTCAGATGTCTTCTCTGCGCCGCCGTTCAGTATAAATCCCAGTTTTCGTCAGTATGCAAATAAGTTCTCTCGCAGCACTGGGGGAGGGTCCTAGTGCTCAAACAGCACTAGGGGCGTCCCCAATGCTGCAAGAGAACTCTCCAGCGACACCTCAATCTTCTTCAGGAACGGGCTCTCTACGCATTACCTTCCGGCGCTGGCTTCAAACTTCTAGGCCTCGGAACTAAGGAAAAACTGACTGACTGCCCGCCGGCCACAAGAAAATAGATGCTTACATAGTATTGTAAGCGGTCATTTTCTTGTGGCTGGCAGGCATGCACAGTCAGCTGCCAGAGGCCTTTACGTTTGAAACCACCATCGGAAGAAGACGCGAAGGGAGCCCATTCCTGAAGTAGATGGTGGCAGCGCTGGAAAGTTCTCTCGTAGCATTGGGGAGAGAAGACATTTAAAGGTAGTAGAAGAATTCTACTACATGTTAGGGACAAAAAAAAATAGAGGTTTAATGATAGGATCCCTTTAACTCATGGGGGGATAGTAGATTCCTAGCCTTCCATGTGTACACAGGAAATTCCAGTCTGCCGGCTGCAGGCATCTTCCAAGCATAAACAATAGACACAAAGGATACCTTTGAAACAGTCTGCAAGTTTTTTCCAGTCCAGATAGTTATTCATAGTAAAAAGGTACTTCAGTAGAGGATTTTGTAAATACAGACAACAAAGAGTGAAAATAGAAAGATAAAGATCGCTCACAGCTTGGAGCCTCTGTTGCAGGCAGCCACTCAAGCGGCGCCATCTTGGAAAATATTAATTAATATTTTTTATAATTATTACATTTTTTGCCGATAATCTAAAATACATTTTAAATGAATTATTTGAGATATAATTTTTATTCCCTAATTTATTATCCCTACCAGAGGCACAAAAAGATGCAATAGTCAAACTAAAGGAAAAAAAAAATCAACTATAAAAAATAGCCGAATAAAAAAAAATCTAATAATTCAATCAACTCCATGTGACGTTTCCTGAAAAATGTAAAGCAGGGCCACATTCCTCGGGAGTGAGGAGATATGTGATGTGTTTTAATTATCTAGAGTAATAATGAAGCTGATTTAGCACAGTATATTAAACCCATCTGGCATGTAGTCTGCTAGAATTCATCCGTGACTTGATGTTCAAAGTTATATTTTATCGCTTGTAATTTTCTTCTCAAAGTTCTTGGAGAAGTTTGACCTCAAACCTGATGCAAATAAGAAATATCATAAGGAGAACAGCTTTTGTTTTGCAGCATCCATTAAACCCATTAAAATTAACACTGCAGTGACAAAAATGATTAAAATCTACTGGGCTACAATATTAAAACTAAATCTGAAAACAATAAAGTTTTTTTTTTTAAAAGGAGTATTAGATATAGAAAATGGCCAAGGCGGCAAGGTCACTTTCGTCACCTGTCATCAAGGAATCAGCCATTGCTCAGGTCGCGGATACTGCTCCGTGGGAACAAGGCACATCTATTGTATAACATGAGACTGGACAATGCATTTAGTAGGGCATCAAGTATACAGTAACTTGGTGTCATACATGTATGCCCTGATGTGTGCAGTGCCCCAACAGATACATCACTATCCACAAGATAGGGGGTAACTTGCCGATCACAACTGGTGAGGTAGCGAATTGGAGATCTTCAACTTGGGACAAAGAGATTCCGAAAGATCCCCAACATTACAGAATTGCAGACAGCCCTTTCTTGTTCCAATGAGGCACCGCATGTTCCTTTACTGCTTTTATCAAGATAGAAGGAGTGGTGTGGTGAACAAGGCAGTTGGGACAGGGATACCTCGACCCCAAAAATTCAGAAAGCTGGCATTATCCCGTAAACCTACCTTACTGGTGTAGACTTCAATTCTAGAGTATAGGAGCACATTTTAAATATTAACAATCCAGAGTCTCTTAATAATTCAGGCACAATTCATGCCATCAGGGACTTGAATAATACTGGGCCGTACAGAGAGTCAATCTTAAAAAATTCTTCCCATTGAGTTTCATGAGTGTCTCGAGGACTGTTGGTGCCAAGAGGAATTTCAAACTGGTTCAGCCTCACAAGTTACTCCTAGGTGAGGCAGGCTGTGTTGGGGAGAAGCGATACTGTGATTTACAGTGACATGGAAGGATGGGCAAAAGCATACAGTCACTTTGGGTGCAACCCATCCAGGAGTGTAACTACCAGCGTAACAGCGGTAGTGGCTGCCACAGAACCATGGGACACTAGGGGGCCCGGCGGAAGCTGCTACCGCTGTGTTGTTTTTTTTCTTTCTTTTTTTAATAGGCCATTACCTGCTAGTAATGGCCTATTAAAAAAAAGTTACTCCAGCAGGTAACAGGCCCTATTTACTTACTGATCCTGGCTCTTGCTCACAGTTGCCAGTGCTTCCCCTTCTTTGGATGCTGTGACCTGGAGCCAGGATCAGTAAGTAAGGCTGCGGCCCAGCCAACCCCATAAACACTGTCCTTATACTCGGGGGGTAGGGGTCTTTTCAGACCCCCGAAGATAATTATTGGAGGGGCTAGGAGAGGTGAGGAAACATAAAAAAGCCTTTTACTTACCTCTCCTGGCTCCGGAAGGCTTCAGGCCTACTTGTGTGATGGGGCCTTGCGTCCTTATGAGTCGTGACGCTGGCTAATGTGATGTCTCTTCCATCATGGAAGATGGCCAATATCAGCTGGGAGTGCACCGGAGCCAGGGAGAGGAAAGTAATAGTGTTTTTTATGTTTGCATCCTCCCCTGGGTCTCCGATTATTATACCCTTGCGTCTGAAAAGACCCCAGAATATAAGAATTGTTCATGGGTGATCCACAATGATCCTCTTCCTGTGATGTCCTCGGGTCCCGCCTTCCTCCGCTGCTCACGAACTGACATTGCTAAAAAAAAATGGCGTGGGCGCATGCGCAGTAGCCGTAGTAGAAACAGCATGCTACTGCGCATGCGCACAGGCCATTTTATTTTAGCAATGTCAGTTCACGAGCGCCGGAGGAAGACGGGACCCGAGGACATCGCAGGAAGAGAAGGCGTGGATGAAGAAGACATCAGACCCTGAATGCCCGCCCATCGTGCATGTTCGGTAAGTTTATCACATTCTGTTTTAGGGTATTATTTTAAAACGGGGGGGGGGGTAGTTTAATATAACATTTACGGTGCCTGAATAGCCTTTTTAAAGGCTATTCACGCATATGTGGGGCTCTATCAGCATCATTTTGCTGATAGAGCCGCTTTAATATTCAAAGTGTTTAGTTATGATGTGTTTTGTACCACTTATAAGAAGAAGAAGATATTATGACTTATTTTACTCTAAAAGAGTTATTTAGGACTACTGCGATCCACTCAGGAAGTGACATCACGTCCAATGGTTACATGGTCATGTTACATCTCCGTTCCACTTATTGTATATCTTACCTACAGAATTAAGAATATGACAAATTTTTTGGACCCTAGTGATCTTAAGAACAGGAACCTTGCGAGACTCTTTAGTGCACAATGACAATGGAGGAGTGGTATGCATGCATTACCACTAGAGATGAGCGAATACCGTTTGTTCGAATAGGTATTCGATCGAATACTAACGTATTCAAGATATTTGAATGAAATTGAATACCACGTGGTAAATGCAGTAAAAATTTGATTCCCCTCCCACCTTCCCTGACACTTTTTTTTTGCACCAATAACTGTGCAGTGAAGGTGGGACAGGAAGCAGGAAAACATAGGCATTGAAAAAAAAAAAAAAGTCATTGGCTGACGAAATCAGGTGACCTCGGATTTATAAGAATAGTGTCAGCCAATTTTGTGTTAGATGTGGCTTGGATTGAGAGAGGGAGAGACATTCTGCTCAGGGTTAGAGAGGATTTAGCTTCTTTTAGGCAGGAATAACAAACTCAAGCTCAACACAAGCTCATTTAACCCCCTTCTCGACATGCGCCGTAATAGTACGGAGCATGTCGGGTCTGTAACTATGGCGACCGCCTGGGAGCCGGACGGCCGCCATAGCCACCCGGACCGATTGGAGGCAGTAACCCCTCCGGCGCTACGGTCAAAGCGCCGCCATTTTGCCAGTGATCACCGGCTCCTGGAGCATGCTCCAGGGCCGACGTCATGTTGGCATGACAGCCGGGAGCCTTTACAAGGATCCCTGGCCGGTCTGCAATCCCTTTCTTTTGCAGGCTGGTCTATGATCTTTTGCAATGCATTGCAATGCATTAGCATTGCAATGCATTGCATTAGTGATCAGACCCTCTGGGGTTCAACACCCCTAGGGGGTCTAATAAATGCAAAAAAAAAAAAAAATTAAAAAAAAGTAAAAAAAAATAATATATAAAAAAATATAAAAAGTATTAAAAATTCAAATCACCCCCCTTTCCCTAGAACACATATAAAAGTAGTTAAAAATTGTGAAACACATACATGTTAAGTATCCCCGTGTCTGAAATCGCCCGTTCTACAAATCCTGTTCGGTAAACGCCGTAGCGGGAAAAATAGTCAAAAGTGCCAAACCGCCGTTTTTTCACTGTTTTGATTCTGATAAAAATTTGAATAAAAAGTGATCAAAGCAATAACATTTCCCGAAAATGGTAGAACTAAAAAGTACACCCGGCCCCACAAAAAAAGACGCCCTATGCATCCCTGTACACAGACGTATAAAAAAGTTACGGCTGTCGGAATATGGCGACTTTTAGAAAATAAATTATTTAACACAGTTTTGGATTTTTTTTAAGGGGTCAAAATGTAAATAAAACCATATAAATTTGGTATCCCCAAAGCCCGTAAGAACGTTGCAGAAATGCATTTTTTCTTCAAATCCATCCCATTCTGAATTTTTTTCCTGCTTCCCAGTACATTCTACAGAATAATTAATGGTGGAATCATGAAGAAAAATTTGTCCTGCAAAAATTAAGACCTCATATGGCTCTGGGAGCAGAGAAATAAAAAAAAGTTATGGGGTTTAGAAGGAGGGGAGTCAAAAACAAAAAACGAAAATCAAAAAAATGCCATCGGTGGGAAGGGGTTAAGAGCTACACTGCTCGAAGAGTGTATATACACCTCCAGTATATACACTCATTCTGCAAAAAATTGCACAAAAGCGATAGTTATAGTGGGGTAATACTGGGACTTAGGCTTGTTAGATGCCCCCAGGCATGCTTCCCCTGCTGTCCCAGTTGCATTCCAGAGGTATTGGCATCATTTCCTGAGGTATCATTTTGGACTTGGTGACTCTCCTAAGTCCCCTGAAATGAACATTTTTTCCCGTAGACTATAATGGGAATTGATATTCGTTAGAATAGTCGAATATTGAGGGTCTATTCGAATCGACTTTCGAATATCAAAAAGAGGGCAGCACGGTGGCTCAGTGGTTAGCACTGCAGCTTGGGTTCAAATCCTTCCAAGGACAACATCTGCTTGGAGTTTGTATGTTCTCCTGAGTTTTCATGGGTTTCCTCCCACACTCCAAAGACATACAGATAGGGAATATAGATTGTGAGCCCTATATGGGGCAGTAACTGTAAATGTCCCTAAAGCGCTGTAGAATATGATGGCGCTATAAAAATAAGCATAATAATATTTCACTATTGGCTCATCTCTAATGACCACCATTCCTGTTCAAGATCACCAGCCATCACATACCTATCCCCTATAGTGTGTATAGGGATAAGAATTTACTGTGGACAAACTTCTTTAACAAATGCAGCCCGTGACTGACACTTTCCATTACACAACATTATGCTGTCTCTGCTGCTACTGGGAAAATGTCATATTTGGTAAATTGCTAAAAATTTGTCATGAATAAATAAGGTCTTAAAGTTTATGACTTGTGTGTACACAATACATAATCCATCTAAAACTATCTTTTCTCGATTTTACTTTAGATCTGATCTTTACTTCTGCCACATAGAGTCTTAATGCATCTTGTGATTGATAAATCCGGCGCATTTGTCACAATTTGCCTTTCCAAGTAGCAGAGTGATAAGTAGATGGAGATGTATTTTCACTTTGGCAAATCTACACCTGTAATTTCCTTCAAAAAGAAAGCTGAAAAAAGGTAAAGCAATCTTCGGGAAAATCTGCCACACTTCAATAGACAATATGACGGCAATCAAATTAATACTCGGGGAACAGCATCTTGCCAATAAATCGCTTAACCCTTTCAGCAGCCTTCAGGTTCAATGTCTGAATTCACCCTGCGGACCGAGGCAAGGCTCTCCCAGCCATCAGGAGTAATCTTGTGGAAGAGAAAAGGGTATTATTACAGTTATTTCACAAGGACTATTGAATATTTGAAGAGTGGAATTAGAAGCTTGTTTCATGCAAACATCCAGCCCCTCAATTACACTTAAGGCATTTTCTTTGAGCGCCAAAGAAATATCTAAAATAAATATGTCAAGGAAGATTAGAACCTTGTTAAGGAACACAAACATCAGAGGATGAAGGAGAATGAGCCAGCGAAAAAATTCCATTACTGCTGCAGATTTCTTTTATTTTGCTTGAATAGATCTATCTATCTATCTATCTATCTATCTATCTATCTATCTATCTATCTATCTATCTATCTATCATCTATCTATCATCTATCTATCTCCTATCTATCTCCTATCTATCATCTATCTATCTATCTATCTATCTATCTATCTATCTATCTATCATCTATCTATCTATCTATCTATCTATCTACACTGATGAGCAAAAGGGTAACAATGTTCTGAACTATTGACTATCATGCTCCATATCTCACTATCCACTACATCTTCGAACGTGAGGCTACCATCACTTTATAGACATCTTGGATATCTCATACATAAATTTGACTTGTAACAATTTAGCATATGATTAATTATGCAGATTCTTGTCATGTGATTGCATTGTTACTGTTTTTCTCCTAAAAATCTAAATTTAAATTTTATCATTTTGCAAATCCACCTTTGCTTGCAACACTGCCTGAATCCTTTTGGGCATGTTCTCGATCAGCATGTCTCAAATGGAATCTGATCCCAGGACTCTCGTACATGTTCCCAATGTTGGGGCATACTGGTTGACTCACTTAGGTACTAATATAGTGTTTTTTCCAGCTCTACACACAAGTGTTCCATTAGGTTGAGGTCTTGGGACTGTGGGGGCCAATTCAGCACCTCTTCTTCATTGCCATTGATCCATTTCTTCACTAGTCTTGACGTATGCCTTGGGTCATTGTTCTGCTTGAAAGCTATGTCTTTCTTTTCATGCCCATACCGTGTTTCCCCGAAAATAATATGTGTCTTATATTAAATTGTTGTCCTAAATATAGGACCTGTCTTATTTTCAGGGGACGTCTTATTACAACTGACAGTCATGCCGGCACTTCCTTAGTGGAGTGCCGGCATGACTGCCGGTTGTAGGTAGGGGAGGGGGGGGGGGGTGTTTGAGGTATCCTACTTACCTTTCCCATCTTCGCAGAAGCGCTGGTGCTGCTGTTCATCTCGGCAGTGGCAGGCGGGGCTTAGTGAGGCTTCCGGCGGTCGTGTCGGAGAGCCTCACTTCACTGACTGGATGCTGTGCAATGTGCACAGTAAACCAGGCTGCTGCCTCTGCTGTATGCCGGCTGCTGCCTCTGGGATGAGCTGGGAGAGCCGACTCCCCACAGCATATGCACAGCGGGCATCTCCCAGCTCATCCTACAGCAGCAGGGACAGTGGATATAACAGCAGAGGCAGCAGCCTCTGGCTTTCGTGTGCACACAGAGCACATCGCACAGTGTTCAGCCAGCTGCAATGGTTTTTGATCATGCCTTATTCTCGGGGGGTGCCTTATATTAGGCAATTTAAAAAAAACAAACCATGTCTTACCTTCGGGGGGTGTCCTACTATCGGGGAAACACTGTAGTACTCGAGTGTATGAAGTAACTTGTAGCATACTGAAATACAGATCAACATTGAGACTAGCATCGATCCTGGTCAAGTATCCAACACCTTTGGCTGTCATAAAAACCATATCATGCTGCCTCCACCCAACTTCGACAGTTCCTTCAATTTCTTGATCCACTAACCCCCTTTTCCATTTTTAATTTCATACCCATTTTCAGCCATCAGAGCCCAGTCTGCCTTCATTGCTGGAGCATTGACTTTTGTTTGTTGCACCAGAACTGATAGACATTGCAATGAGATGACTTGTTGGCTCAGATTTTTTTATCCTGATTGTCCATTTCTTTGCAAATTTCTTTCTTTTTCTTCTTGTATACTACAAATAAAAACCTGTTCTCACATTTCCTAATTGTTCAGTGTGTTATTTGGTGGGTTCCCAAACGAAAGGTCACTGATTCAAATATAAAGGTTCAGCCATGAGGAAGATTTTCCAAGAAGAGAGAAACAGCATCATCCAGCTCATCGATAGCGGTCTTTTAGTCAAGAAAACTGCATCATGTGAGTTCCATAACATTTGGAAGAATATGAAATGAAGTCCATCCATCTATTCAAAAGCCAAGGGGTGGACGTGCAGGCAAAATATCAGAGCCAACAAATCGTTCATCACAAGGACTATCGGTTCTGAGGGCCCTTTCACACGGCGTAAGCGCTCGGCTCATTCCGAGCCGTACACGCGAGCGCTTCTAAACACTTCCCATTCACATTAATGGGAGCGCGCGTAAAGCCAGCTTTACGAGCGCTCCCATTGAAGTGAATGGGAAGTGTTTAGAAGCGCTCGCGTGTACGGCTCGGAATGAGCCAAGCGCTTACGCCATGTGAAGGGTCCTAATGCAACAGACACTGCAGCTGAGGCTTCTATACTTCGCTAAAGTGAGATCACAGATGTTCATGTGGCTACCATTTTGTTGAAGACCATGTGGTCAGCCACAATGCAGCCAGCCATGTGCCGTAGACTCCATTTTGTTTAGAAAAGCTCACAACCCCCACTCAGCCCTCAGGGGGGTGTGACCTCTCTCCAGTTTCTTTTCCAATAGACATGCATCAGGACTATTGTTACAACTTCTCCACCAATCATGTTATGCTAATTATCCTAGCCAAACCTGTTCCTGTGTATGCAACGTGTTATATACTGCTTCATTGTCATCATTAAAGCAGAACCACAATTTACACCACAGCTCAGTGTAATTTGTGCGTATCTCTAGCATATGCTAATATGTCTTTAACTATTTGGACTTCAATAGGGTGATACTTAGAGTGAATTGCGCTCACAACCCATAAAATAATATTAAGAAGAATAATAAGTCATGAGTGGTGTTGCTCAAGAGTCTTGGGTTGCACCAATTCCAAAATTTCAGGAAAACTAATAACAAACCCAGCTTGAGAGCTGTTTGCTCATCCCTACTCAGGAAACAAACAATGAAGTTTTCTATTGAATGACAACGAGCAAAAATCATTTACAAAAAGCATTTTGCAGAAACTACTTCGGAGAAACTACAATGAGTTGTAAAACTGTAAAACTTTTTATTTTTATACAAACAATGAAAATGATTTGCTGAAACGGTAATGAAAGAAAAGCAAAATGAAATATTTTTCCGGAAAAATACCGTAATAGAAAAAAAGAAACACAAAACAGCTCATCGAGGACCTAAGGACGGCCGTGGTTTACAGAATGGTGAGCAATAATAACGCATTGTTGGACAGTGAAGGAATAACAAGAGTTAATCTCTTAAAATCACTGGAACATATTCTGACCATCAAACCTAATTTAAGACATCATCATTTTCCCAGAGGTTTGCAATTTCAGAAATTATTTTTGCAATCCGTTAGCTGGTTAACTATTATTTTCTAAGTGAATTTGTTCATTAAAGGCATTTTCAGGCCTAATTGTTCTTTATTGGAAATGTCAGCTTTCACAGTTCATTAACAAGGGCATTAGAGGGAAATGCAAAACAAACTTTGTGTGCTAAGATCAACAGCAGTCATTAGCAAGTAGCGTTCACCGAGCCCTGGCACCGCCGAGCACCAGCCACGGCTACACCTGACATGTCATGCCCAATGAAGACATTAATTTTACAATTAATGATATGTTCTTGTCAATCATGATGATAACATATGAGCTTACTGTATATGTCTCCATCTCCAACAATGACCTGATTCCAAAGAAATAGACAGAACCATTCATTTCCAATGGGAGTGCATCAGGACTTCTCCAGCTCTGTTTCCTTGGTTACTCATCAGTAAGATTGGGGCAATCCCAGTGGCCAAGGTCAGTGCCAAAATTTAAATATTGCTCAATTCATATTTCATTTTTCTCTAAAATGCAGAATAAAATCAACATAAAACAATTAGGGCAAGTTCTATAGAAAGTGAAGAGGAATTTGAGGCAGACTTCTGACATTCCAGCCATCCGTTTTCCACTTATTAACTTTCACTCACTTATTAGCCTCGGGTGAATGCTAATAAGTAGAGTGCCAATTGGTCAATTACTGAATCTGCAGATGATAGGGTGCTTATTTCTTAAAGAGAACCTTTCATGTCCTCGGGCACATGCGGTGCAATACACTGCTAGAAAGCCGACAGTGCGCTGAATTCAGCTTTCCCGTTCTGTTTCCCCACTGAAGAGCTATTGGTGCCTTTACTGTAGCTTTTCACTGTCAGAAGCATCTGTAGCGCTATACTGTTAGAGCCCAGCCATGATGCTGAACGGTGAGGAACGCTCCCCCAGTCCTCATCTATCCTGGCCAATCACAGGCCACTGGACGGGGTTGGAGGAGACTTAGGTCTCCATGTCAACCATTGAGAGCTCAGTCTAATGTAGGTAGACAGAGAGTGCAGTACTGCATGCAAAGATTGTTCTTACAGCCTCTAGGTGGAGAATGTACTTGCCCCAGGCTCATCTAGAGACAGCCCAGAGAAGAGAGTTCAGCTGCCTGGACTATTGGATTCCATGCCAGGAGGAGCAGTGGAGGACAGTGGCAGGAGGAACCAGACACCTGTCAGCACTCCCTGCACTGCCATCCACAGCATCCAAAGCTGGGAGAGGCACAAGAGAGATGGTAGTTAGAGGAGAAGCCTGTATTATTTCTTGGAATCCTCCTAAAGCCAAGGCTGGAAAATTGGACACTGAGATACTCCTACCTCCATTGTTGGAAGCTGTTGTTGTACCTGTCTCCAGGTGCAGAATAAAGCTGTTATCCTGTTCAACTTCAACCACTGTCGTCCTGAGCCATGCCTGCCTTACCATCATGGCCCTTCTGAACACCATGAAAATGGCTCAGAGAAGAGAGGTCCCCTCTCCAACTGGAAGTGCCCTGGAGGAAACTACTACCACCATTATCCAGGTAGTGCTGCACGACCTCCCTCATCAGTGTTCAACCCAGGAGTGGGGGTGGTGTGTGTGGTTGAGTGTGCTCGGCCTAGCAGGTGGCACATCATCTGCCACTACTACTTCCATCCTCCAGTTCCCTCCATCTGGGTTGTGGCAATTGTACAAAACGGAGGTGATGAGAATATAAATAAGGAGAGAAAGATGGATAGTGGGAAGTGCAGATGGGGGATTGAGGTAATGTAAAAATATTAAGAAGCACAGGGAAGAAATGAGGATGGTAAGGAAAAAGAGTAATAGTAATTATCCCACAGGAGCCATACTTGTTGGTGAGCAATGTCATCTCATCTGAGTTCTGCAACCAGGTCCTCCATGTGTCAAATGATGTATAGGAATTCCTGAGGCCAAGCAGAAATTGATGAAGAAGATGTAGATTTCTACAACCTGACGATGACAGACCTGACCACAACCATCACAAAGCCAATAAGCTTGTGGCAGTGGCGTAACTAGGAATGGTGGGGCACCGTGGTGAACTTTTGACATGGGCCCTCTCCCCCCTTCCTGACAGACACCGAAGACCCCCACCAACCCCCCGACGCATTCCTGCGCGCTCTATTATAGCCCATAGTGGCCCCAGTACACAGTATTATGCCCCATAGTGGTCCCAGTACACAGTATTACAGTAAACACTGTTACTTACCTATCTCCCGCTCCCCTGTAATCCTCGGCGGTGTCGGAAATCTTTAATTACGTACGGACATCACATGACCTGGGCCACAGGTCCCGGTCATGTGACATCAGGGAAGTCAGACAACTAGGCCTGTATGGAGCATGGAGAGGTAAGTAACACAGTTTGTTATATTAGCTTACCTCTCCCGGGCCTCCAATCATTATACTCGGGGGTCTGCAAAGACCCCTGAGTATAATAATAGTGTTTGTGGGGCCCGCAGCGTCACTTACCAAACCCGGCCCCTGCCAGGATCAGTAAGTAAATAGAGCCTGTTACTATTAAGAAAAAAAAACCTGGACCCTGTGGCAGCTCCTACCTCTGCTACCCCGGTAGTTATGCCACTGGCTTGTTGGTATGTTTATTATGCTGGCAGAGGAAAAAGCAGACGAGGAGGGGTGCATCCTCTAGAACCACCTCAGTGCCATCTTTTCAATCTCACTGATGTTGTGCACCAAAAAGGATGTAATAGGGGAAAGTTCCACCAGATATATAGCATTGTACCTCAGCCAATACCAGATCGCCAGCAGTGGTCTGATACAGAGGGAATATTTTGTAAAGGATGGTAGGTACCCTGTATCATCTAGATAATATTTTATAGTTTGTCTCTTGAGCCTTGTAAGAGATGGAGAATATATGGCTCTCTTAGAATGGTGAGAGCCACACATATAGTATGAACCTAAATGGCAATGATTTTAAGGCATAATCCTCCTCAAAATCCTCAGTTCAAAATCCTTACATGTAAAATTTCCCCTGTATTGTTATTGTTGCAGTGAGAGAAAGGCATGTACAACTTGACAGATTTAGCATATGACCACTCCAGTCAAAACCAGTCGTGACCTCACCAGTAAGAGACTAGATTGCCCAAGAGTTGTCAGGATCTGAAATTTGATGCAAGTAGCAGTTGTAGACAATGCACTTGTACCGATCCTGGCTAGCCCCTTTAATCACATGGCTCAGTAAATATATGACTTGATGGATTTGTAAAATAGAAGGTTTTTATCTTTCGGGCAATTATAAAAACGTCAGTCCAGCTGTTATCTGAGCAGGCGACATTTATCTGAAATATCACTTTGGTTTGGGGACAAGGCATTTCTAGAAACCAATACGTACCAGATTAGGGGTTTGTGAGGGTATTGCTTGCATGTTCTGGAATTAGTCTCCATTCCCTTTCTGCACTCACTTCTATGGTCAGTGCAGAGAGGAAGAGAAAGATGAACTATCAGCGCTTGGCTTCCATTTATAGCTAAGACAACACTGAAACCTGGATACTGTAGAACTCTATTGGAACCCACATGTGCAGAATTGACTCTTCCATCGCACTTTGCTACCACCAGTGATCTTAGAGGTAACCATGTGCTTTGCTAGATCATCAAGGATTTTTTTCTTCGTCACCTTCACTGTCATTATCAGGTATACTGACACTAATGCTACGTTCACACCTGCATCAGGTTGTCGTTGTTCTGGTCCATTGGAGCAGTAGAACAATAGACAAATGGACCGCTAAAATAGCCGACACATACTGAGCCTGACAGATCCCATTGACTTTTAACTGCAAGATGCAGACAATTAAGTCGTGCTTGCAGGACATTTTTATTCTGTTATTATACCCAACAGTATAATAATCGGAGACCCAGGAGAGGATACTAACATAAAAAACACTATTACTTACCAGTCCCTGGCGCTGGTGCACTCCCTGCTAATGTCAGCCATTTTCAATATGGAGCAGATGTCACTTGAGCCGAGATTGCTTCGTGACGCATAAGGATGCAGGTCCAGGCCCATGTGTCGTCTGTGGAGTCACCAAATAGGCTTGAAAGCCAGCTGGAGCCAGGAGATGTAAGTAGCAGTGTTTTTTTTAATGTTCCCTCACCTTCCATGGGCCACTGATATTATACTCGGGGGTCTGAAAAGAGTATAATGATAATGTTTGTGGGGTTCATGGGCCTACAGTCTCTCACGTACCGATCCCGGCTCCTGCTCACTGCTGCCCCCGCAGAAGAAGAAGCGCAAGCGACCGTGAGCCAGGATTAGTAA
The DNA here is from genome assembly GCF_031893055.1 of Leptodactylus fuscus. Lineage (NCBI taxonomy): Eukaryota > Metazoa > Chordata > Amphibia > Anura > Leptodactylidae > Leptodactylus > Leptodactylus fuscus. The sequence goes on from NC_134269.1 coordinate 39,940,746, forward strand.
GTAAATAGGACCCGTTGTCTGTTATTCCAACAGGTAACAGACTATTAAAAAAAAAAACATAGTGGTAGCGGCTGTCGCTGGGCTCCCTAATGTCCCGGGCCCTGTGGCAGCCGCTACTCCTGCTACCCCGGTATTATGTCCCTGGATGGGATGTCTCAAATTATGAGCGTTGCATGTATGTCTATGATATACATTTTGGCTGTTCTCTTACAATATTTTGCTGAATTTCTGTAGGAAAAAATTTTCAAATGGGACCGGTGCCCTTAGTTCAATGCAATAGAGTCAGGTAATAGCATGAGACAAGCAGCAGTATTTAAATGGACGACTATATTCATCTTGCAAGATCTTTCCCCTCCTTAAGACATAGAGACAGCTGATTTTATTTTATTTTCAGAAAGCTCCCAAGCACAGACTAAGAATCATTTATTTCTTTCTACTTAAAATTGCCTCTGTTGTCTCTTCTGTTCGCTGTGCTGGGATTCTGCTCTTATTAAAGTTCTGTTCTTGTGACCTAAGGCAAAGCCAGCTCAGCATTTTGTAGCGGCACAATCCCATCTGATTCGAGATATCCTGACTCATTTTATGGATCTGATTCAAGAGACGTCTGACTGACACCTTGCAACAAGGTAGGAAAAGATCACTTTCTAGGAATATTCTTACTGTGAGTGTATGACTTCATAAGTCTTAGTAACACAGGTACTTGGACAAGATAAAGGTGAATTTGCCATTAGGTTTAACGTCCTGTGTGTGCACCAAGGCTACAGGCTATCTCAGGCCCAGTTCACATCTGCGTTCAGGCCATTCCGTTCCCCTACCCACATGGAATAAGCGGAGAGAAAAGTCCTGCAAGCAGCACTTTTATCTCCACAGTTTTAGTGCGGAAACAGAATGGAAACCACATGGATCCCATTATAATCTATGGGGTCTGCGAGTTTCTTTAGGTAACCACTTTTTTATGTGGATAGGTTTCCATTCATGTAGACTCCCCCAACGGAAACTCGAACACAGATTTGAATCAGGCCATACCTGTCATATGTAGTCATATGGAGTGGCTAACACAACACATTATGGGATCTTCAAAGGCAACCTTTGACCCATTAAAGAAGGTTGGAATTACCAACATTTGTAAAACTTTCTTATAGCCATACACACGGAATACACTCTTAGGGTCAGTTCACACGTGAACTGCCCGCGCGGGTTTTGACACCGAGAGAGACGTGGTGAGCCGCGTCTCTCTCTTGTCAAAACCCGCCTGGTTTTGGTCGCGGCTTTCCCCTCCATTGTTGGCTCAAATGAATGAGCCGACATAGGAGGGAGCTGCCGGGGGCGGAAGCCGCGCGGCTGAGCCCGCGCGGCTTCCGCCTGAAGAAAGGGCATGTCCTTTCTTTTCTCCACTAGCGGCAGCCCGCCGCTAGCGGAAAAAAAAAGCCCGGTGGTCTACATAGACCACCATTGTAAAGGGGCGATTTTGAAGCGAAATCCGCTGTCAAAATCCGCCCCTTTGTTCACGTGTGAACTAGCCCTTAGTGTATTTCCTGTAGGGATTGAATTGTACATCCGGCACATGAAAACTGCACAGCGAGAACCTGAGTGCCACCAGTTGGCCATTACTGGTCTAGATTGTATCCACCATATAATATCTTAAAGAATTGTCAAGGGTTAACATTTTGACTAATTTAAAGTGTTCCTAAACTTTTAATACTTCATTATTCCATGTCATAAATCAAATTGAAACTTCTTCATGCAAGTGATAATAGTAAATGATAGTGATAATAGTAAACTTTGTATTCTATCTTTTTAAAGAAAAATGCTTCTTTCCCCTATTAGGGCTCCTTCACACGGCGTAAGCGCTCGGCTCATTACGAGCCGTACACGCAAGCGCTTCTAAACACTTCCCATTCAGTTCAATGGGAGTGTGCGTAAAGCCGGCTTTTCGAGCGCTCCCATTGAAGTGAATGGGAAGTGTTTAGAAGCGCTCGCGTGTACGGCTCGGAATGAGCCGAGCGCTTACTCCGTGTGAAGGGGCCCTTATTTGCCTCTCCCTTCACCTGGTAATACTCTGTTTACATCCATACTCCAGGAGTGTGCTAAGATAAGCTTAGTGTAAGTGGCTCATGCAGGGGAAGGGAAATAACACGAGAAGTGATATGTTAAGTAAAATTTCTAATAGTAGAATAGTAAGTTAGGGTCATCTGAATTAAATGGAGTTTCCTCCTTGCGAATTGGTGTTTCCATTTCTGAGATATTGCCATTTTTGTTATGCAAATAAACACAAGTGTTGTTGCTTACCTCTTTTGGAATAATGGACTTGCCAGGGTTGGACCTACCATTGGCGCAACTTGTGCAGCTGCAGGGTCCCAGTAGGTCAGGGTGCCTTATTACCTTACCCCCAGCTTTCTGCTGCCCAAACTAATGAATTTTATGGCACTATTTCTGGTGGATTGTTAGAATGATGTAAGGGTGTGCTCCGCACTGAGACATGGGAAACAAGGGGCTTATAACTGGGCTTTCACAAGGGGAAGCTAACCTATCTATCTGTGTGCGGCTGGGTTGATCTGATGGATTCTGCTGACAGACTCTCTTTAAGGTCACCCAGTTCTCTGCCAGCCATCACAGTTGATCACTGAGGGCAAGATACAGAATCTGAAAGCTTCCCCTTTAACAATACTGTATTTTTTTTTCTCTTTCTAAAATCTAATGGAAGACGGACCAAGGATTTTCAATCAATTCACAATTCAATGGTTTTAAAATAAATATTGTGGCTTATTGAGCACATTCTGTGGAAATTCCTGCTGATTTGTGAATTGTGTTCATTCTCGGCAATGTGCATCCATGTCCCTAGGTCCTATGTTTAATAATTTGTACACACACATGGAGATGTAACCCAGTCTGCTACAAGCACTGGTGCATGAGATCACAATATGTTTCACAAGCCTAAAGTTAATGTCTTCATTAACAATGTGTTCACTGTAGTGGTATTTACCATGTATTATGCAACAAGTTCACAAGTACAGTGGCTAATAGGGCGCTCATTGAATGGGCTTTCCTATTATATAATTTGTTGGTATATCGTTGGTCAAGTGGGGCTTGAACTCTGGGGCCTCCACCAATCTGAAAAATGAAGGTGCAGATCTGCCTGCCCTGTTGTCTCATGCACAGAGGTGCCCCTGTCACATGGTATGGAACTTGGTCCCATTCAAGTAAAAGGGGGCAGCTGCAGTTCCCTGGCCTGAAAACATTGATATGCAGGGTAAACCACTATACCAACATATTGTTAGGAGCCTAGTGCAATATACAATGGACAGTTAGTCCCGCGCAACCAGAGTCCCCCGCACACTGAGGCAAAACAGCACTGAGCGTCCAATGCTCTCCAAACCAGAGCAGGACCAGGCCCCAGAGGTCTTTGCCAGAGCTCCTGATGGTGGAGACGGACTGGTAAATTCTTGAACCCAGAACCGCAGCCTCACATACAAAGCGTCACATACAAAGCGCATCAGAAGTTGCAGTGGTACCAAAAAACCCGAAAACCACTCACCTGGGTGGGTGAAGAAACAGGAGAAGCTGGTCAGCAGAGTTGAGTGTACCACAGCTATTCTCCAGGGGATGGCAGAGGCACGGCAGGAAAGTCATACAGGCTAGGTCGGTACACAGAAGGTCACGTAGTATCCAGGGATAGTCAGGATGTAGTTAGACAATTTAGTCTGGTACACAGGAGGTCACGAGGTAACAGAGGGTGCAGCAGTAGAGTAATCAGATCCTACACTTGAGGTCATGAGGTATCCAACACACAGGAGAGGTAGTCTTCAAGGAAAGCTGGGCTCATAAACTGGAGGTCACCAGGTATCCTCTGCCCAGGTTTTCTCGTCTCAACATTATCCAGTCTGTCTACAAGGTTTCCCTTTAAAGGTTTCCTTTCTATCCACCGACAATGAGCCCCATACCATTATTCCATCAGCCATTACATGTCGATTTACTGTACACCTAACTTTCCTTATTTGTAGTGAAATCCACTTAACTTCTAAAATAACTTTTTTTCAATTTCCGAGCCCAGCAGCCATGATTTTCTTCCTAACTCTCTTTAGCACCTACTGTATGTGGCATTTCTACATAACCAATTCTTTGAGAACATAAAGATTTCTCTCGTCCGCAGGTAGACCGCCGCTCGCTTAACAGAACATTGTTTCTGGATATGCTTAGTTCTCCCCCACTGAGTGACTAGCTGCATCATTTTGACCTAAATGAACATTAAAATGCTGAGAGAGCCACAGGCTTTCCAATTTTATTTGGGGAGTGAAAAGAGGAGAAACATAAGCGGTTAAATGGCCTGGAAGAAACTGTTAATAATTTCTTTATTTTTTTCTGTAGGGAAAGAATGAAAGAAAAAAAAAAAAGTATCTCCATTAGCAAAATTCCCAGACGGTGTATATTAATTAAAAATAAGTGTAAGACTAAATGTAAGAAAGTGACGCTTCTGTGGGGAATTGCAGTAATGCGAGGAACAGCGTGCTTTTTTTAACCTGCAGCGAGCCACTTATCCATTAACATCTCTAATTGCCCGTCTGCCAGGTAGCTATATGGTTAAGCCATCATCCTCTCCACCCCGCCGAGAAAAGCTGATTTCCTATATTATGTTTTGCGATAACAATTTACAGGATGCCAGATTCCAATAAAAGTGCTTTTGTTTTTCTCTTAGCTATTATAAAATGCATCTACAATGCTAATACTAAAATATTCAGTGACTAAACCAACTTTCCAATCCTCTATCTCTTGGGAAGGTAGAAAGGGGGCAGAATTTATCGTGAAAAATTTATGGGGTCACTGGGTGTAAGTAAAATCTGGGCATGGTTTGGAAAAATTAGGGTAAAGTCTAAAAGGGGGTTTGGGAGATTACTATAGAGAGAGCCCATTCTTGAACATGACATTCGATGTTGCCATCAGGATGTTCTAGAGCAGGGGTCCTCAAACTTTTTAAACAGTGGGCCGGAGGCAGAGCAGGTCGCACAGACATCGGGAGCGGTGCCCTCCAATAGGTAAAGTGAAGTGTGCTCCATGGCCTGGCCCGATCTCCCCAGGAGCTTCATTATAAATGCACGCCTGCTGGCGTTGTCGGCGGGGCCAGACAGAAGTGCTTGGCGGGCTGCATGTGGCCCTCGGGCCGCAGTTTGAGGACCCCTGTTCTAGAGCAAGGTTTTCGAACCACCAGTCTGTGGACCAGGACCAGGCCCTAGGGTTTTTTTTTTTTTTTCAGTCCACGGAGTTGGGCAGCAGGATGGCCTCAGTTCTAAGAAATTATCTTCTAGCAACAGGACACAGCGCTTACGATAGTGTATTTGGTTGCCAGAGAAACTTAGCAGCAGGAATGCCTCACCTTCTGTGATTGGCTGATTACCTCTTGGACACGTGAAACAGCCTCTTTCTGGAAGCCATCTCTAAGACACACTATGATTGGCTGATTACCTCTTGGACACGTGATGCAGCCTCTTTCTGGAAACCATCTCTTATCCACATTATAGCTAAGAGATGGTTTCCAGAAAGAGGCTGCATCATGTCTCCAAGCAGTAATCAGCCAATCACAGAAGGCGAGGCGAGGCAAGGCTTCTGCTTCTCTGGCAGCCAAATGCACTACTGGACGTCGCGCTACCAGATAGTTACTACTCCTCCATAAACTCTCCTCATATGACCAAAAACCCACCCCTGCCCCATGTTGGGGCATGGAAAAATGTTCTTACTTGAAGCTATTGCTGTACCTGTATCTGAAGTTATTGATGTATCTGTTAATACCTAAGGCTGGTTCACATCTGCCTTGGTATTCCGTTTCCCATTCTACTTTAAAAATGTGGAAAGAAAAGTCCTACAGGCAGCAATATTCTCTACACATTTTCTGTCCTTTTTGGGTGAATCCCATTATAATTTATGGGGTCCGTGGGTTTCCGAGGGTAACTGCTTTTTCAAGTGGACCCCCCAAACAGAAACTCTAAGGCAAGTGTGAACCTACAGTAGAGTAACTGAGATCTATGAAGCAAGAAGGATGTTAGCATTGCACCAAAGAGGTAAGTGGCAGCACCCTTGTTGCTCCAAATAGCTGATTTGTATATTGACAAAATAGTGGTCTCTTGGCAATGGAAACTCTCATCAAGACAACACACTGTCACTACTAAGATGGTTACAAAATTGTATAAACAATGCTACCTCCGATGCCGCTCCCGCTACCTCTTGTGTCACCCCCTCTACCTCATAGATTGTAAGCTCTTGCGAGCAGGGCCCTCAGTCCCATTGTGTGATGTGACTATCTCTTTGTAATGTATTTTTTTGTCTGTGCTTGAACCCTACAAATTGTACAGTTCTGCGGAATATGTTGGCGCTACATAAATAAAATGTATTAATATTATTATTATTATTATTATGTAAAATCTTTAAAACTCTGTAAAATTCTTAATTATTTCTAATAGTTAAGTCCAATGAAGTCTTAAAGGCAAATATCAACGATGCCAAATTTCGTAACACTGGTCTTCTAGATAATAAGGGTCTACAATGCTATCCTGTCGCTGAACCCATTTACCCAAGATCCGGCTCCAATTATACCGTGTCTCATTTGCTCGGCTAGTAACATATTCCATCTTGTTATCTCCATTCTTAGTTCTACCTACATTGCTCAATCAATGCATCATCTCTGATAAACATCAAGATTTCCCGGAGTGAAAACTAATTATCATTGGGTCTCGCTGTTGTAATGACTAAATATTTTTTTTGTACTTTGTGTAAAATCACAGAAAAAAGTGCAATCTGTATGAATGCTGACACTGTAATAACACTAATTGTTAATGTAATTGTAAAAGAAAAAGCGGCAGCAATTAGCAATTTCATTTCTTTTCTTAATGAGAAGCGTAACTGAATTATTGATGATTAAGTGTTGGGATGGAGCACTAATGTTATTTTTGAGACATCACTTATGGAGTGGCCCTTTTCTACAGCACAGTTAGATATAGGGAATTTGGCAGCTTTAAGGGAAAAAATTACTTGTTACAAAAATGTAATATTTTATATTCAAGATCATATTAAAGGGAACCTGTCGGGGTTGGGGTCAGGACTATTTGGGGTACTAAACCACCTACAGTCCTTACGAAGAAGAGGTTTAGTTCCCCAAATAGCTGGCTACTAACTCTGCCCATGGCCGCCATAAAGAAACTAACCTTTATACTAAGCAAAAAAGAAGAGAGGCACCGAGCCGATCTAGGTGTAGTATTTTTTGGATCAAAAAGTCAGGGTAAGCAGAAACAAATGGTCGCTCACCTGGTGGGGTTGTGTGAGACACAACCACCTCTATAGTGTATCTTAGGAATGGATGGCACAGGTAAACGTGGGCGGAAGCTGGATATACGTCTGGGAGACGTCTAGGCAACAATATTGGGGGTGGACATTCTCACTCGAGGGGAGAACAGAAGAACCGCGCTCGCCCGGGTAAATCAACAAACTTTATTTGTACAACGCGTTTGGAGCCTATCTTGCTCTTTCTCAAGTGCATACAGATAACCTTCCCACAGTGGATGATGGGTATGAAAAAGATTTTGATTTGATTGCTTTTTCACACCCATAATCCACTGTGGGAAGGTTATCTGTATGCACTTGAGAAAGAGCAAGATAGACTCGAAACGCGTTGTTCAAATAAAGTTTGTTGATTTACCTGGGCGAGCGAGGTTCTTCTGTTCTCCCCTTGAGTGAGAAGGCCCACCCCCAATATTGTAACCTTTATACTTATCAGACTCGTCTTTGGTATTTCTGGAATATGCACATCTGAAATTGAAGAGGTTCAACTTAATGTGAAATCACACTTGTGCTCCTCGCTAGCAGAACTTTTCTTTCCACAATTTTCGGTCGAAAACCAGACGGGCCCCAATATAGTCTATGTGGTCCGTGGCTTTTTAAGTGGATAGGTTTTCCATTTTTTGGGACCCAAAGAACAAAAACCCAAATGCTAGTGTGAACCTAGAATAAGCCAGAAAAGTGATGTGAGTTATACAGGAATTCTTTACCAATTTCTGACTGTTGAAGATTTCCATTCTGGACCATGAGAGAACACATAATTTAGGAATCACCACTGATTTCACTGTGGCTACTCACATACCCCATTTTTTGGACAGTCTAAATATTAACCAAATGCAGAATATTCCTTATTTTTGTCCATTTTCATGGGTCTGTCAATTGACAACGGATTGGGTGTCTATTTTCAAGCGGATTGGGTTTCCATTTTTCGGGTCCCCAAGCAGATCTGAAGAATGGAAACCTGAGCACAGATGTGAACCTACTGTCAATTTCATTGTGCATGCAGAATTATGTACTTTATGACCATTCTGATCCTAAGCTTGTAAAATATATCACTATTCTTTTTCTTTGTTCCTTATGTAGATTATGAGCCCTATTTAGGGCTCACAATGTGGAGTGTGGGAAGAAATCCATTCAAACACAGTGAGAACATACAAACTCCTTACAGATGTTTTGTCCTTGGCAGGATTCAAACCCAGGACTCGAGCACTGAAAGGCTGCAGTGTGAACCACTGAACCACCATGTTGCCCCATATAATCTCAATAGTGAAAGATAGGAATCCTATTATAGGTTTTGCGTTGGGGCCTCGAAGCTTCAAGTTGTTCCTCTGAGCTGAAGTATAATAGAGTGACCCAATGTCAAACTGGCACAATGGGTCCACAACCACTCACCATATCACATTACTATATATATCTACTAATGAAGAAGGACAGCTGTATCAGTGGTAAATTTATCATTTAAGGGACCTACTTCCTTGGTGTCTTAGTGTGCATTTTCTCAAATGCATTTGAAGCAAAGGACATATCTTTGCATGACTGTTGATTAAATGATCTTATGGTTTAATGTACCATCTACAGTTCCTACAGTATGTGTTTACAAGTAGGGATGAGCAATCGAATCGGGGATCGGAAAAGATCGGATTCCGATCGGCGATCGAGTAAATTTCATGATCGCGATCGGAATTCCGACCCGATCTTTTCCAGCGGGATCGAGATCGGAGGTTATCTCAAGATCGGCTCAACCCCAAAAGTGACTTTTCCCATAGAAAAGCATTGACTAGGGTTGAGGATCGGAATCGGAAAAGATCGGATTCCGATCGGCGATCGAGCAAATTTCACGATCGAGATCAGGATCAAAATCGGCTGGAAAATGATCAGAAAACGGATTTTAAAATCGATCTTGAAATCTCAAGATCGGCTCAACCCCATCTACAAGGTAACAGACTACAAACAAACCCTATACAGTCATATTACTAATGTTGGACTGAGGTTCTTTGGGCCCTCCAGATACAATTATTCTGGGGGTCCATTCTCCAACAACCCATATAAATTCAAATTTTCCCTAGCAAATACCCTTCAAATTGTGATGTCTCCTACAGGATCACTATTGTCTTAGAAGTTGGGTCTACTGGAGGATCCTTTGGTGTTCTGCTCTGCCGATTCAACACTTTCCTTTACCCCTTATTTCTTGTTACTATACTTCTAGTAGGATATAATCAATGACTTAATGTTTCCCAGACATGTCAATTAGAATGAATCTGTGGATTTAACAACCCTATGGCCTCTATATCAACTCTATGGTTGAGGTTTTTTTCTGCCAAAGACAATTCAGAGACCTTCAAAAAATCTCCCAATTCTCTTTTCAGAGATTCGACCAATATTATAAAGCGGAGACTTTTTCCTGTTTAGTTGTTCTTGTGGTATTTGTGATCACTGAATGAATCAGTTCTATATTTATACTGAACCCTAGCAATCCTTTGAGAAGCGATCTACAGGTAGAGCTCTGTATGGTGAATGCGCTTCCCTCCGGAGCTGCTCGGAGAACAGCTGTGTTTGCTAATTCCTTAGGGTCCAATTACATACAACATAATTCAAGACGCTGGAACTGGTCTTCATTTCAGACCATTTGCTCGGGTTATGATCATCCAATAGCAAAAACAAAATAATACCATATTGGATTTGAGCTATTAATATCTAAAGGTCTAGAATAGACAAAGCCTTTTCATAAATGTTTATAGGTATTATTTACCTAAACACAGATAAAATAGTGTAATCTTGGCCTTACATAGTAGTTTCTTGTTGATTGAGCCCACAATTTTCCACAAGACACATTGACTAATACGTATGTGTCGCGAGAAAATGATAGGATACTAATATGTTGATTGTTTTGTTTTCAGGGATGAACATTTATGTGTATGGGGTGGTCAGGTTGACTAGCTGTCGACTGACAAGTATCGGATGTATATGGCCAACTTCAGATTTAAAATTCACGACGGATTGTGGACCTGCTATGATTCCTAACCGGTTTGACCACTCCCAAGAGAGTTATCTAAGTAGCCTCCCTGGTCTTCACCCTTTATCCCCTCTGTGAAGACATGGTCTAGTGTAGATCGCTGCTGTCCAGGCACCAGACAGACCCTAGTGTAAAGCACCAGAGGATACAGGCAGAGAAATGTTGAGAACTGGCAATGTCATTAACAAATGGTTAGGGCAGGGAGCTCATAAGTCAAGGATAGGCAACTGGAGATCCAAGAACCTATGTTGCTCAGGCACAGTGTTAAGAGCAGAGCAGGGTGAGACAACCAGGGAATGGCTGAGGAAATTCCCATAGTTGAACCCATTAGGTATTACGTAGAAGAGAGTAGGGATAAGCCTGCCCTATGGCAGAACTGGGTGCAGCAGCAGAGTAATGTTTACGAAAATTATACTGTGGAGGACCAGGGAAGGGACAGCGGGAAGCAAAGTTAATTTCCAGTCAATTCCTGCAGGAAGAGATGGTAAGCCAGTGGGTGCACGCTGTTGGTGTTGCTATGATGAAGAATGATAAAGCTGTGACATCAACAAAACTTCTTAAATGGAACCATAGCAACATTCATAGCTGCAAGACCATGATAGTGCGTATCTAGATGATGTAACTGACAGTACATTATGGCATAACATACATTACATGGCATAGGGTGCACACTGCAATACCTCAATAATAATCAGATGGTATTTCCACTATATCAGGGTCAATGGTAACCCATAGAAACAACCAAATGCAAAATAGTGGGGTCAATGTACAGTTGATGGATATTTTATGTAGGCTTAAAAACTCATTTTAACACCCCTTTATGCTGCCAATAATATACAATAGGGTTGTACCCACTGTGTCACCTAACTGATTTGGTTTTCATCTTCTCCTAAGGGCATTGCCTAAGAATCCCCTGATATTCATCTTTAACTCTTGTGCAGGAATCTGGTTGTCACTGCGGGGATCCATCAGGTTGCTATCCACTAGGATTAGTCCTGGTATAGGTGACATCTTACCCAGGCTGATCAGGAGGCACTGAAGCATCAGGCAAGTCAATGTGCAGACTGAAAGGTTGGAAGTGTTCTTTTGCAAAGGTAACCAAAGCAGAGGTCAGGCCAGATGGCAAAGAATCAATATAATAATCAAGTAGAGGTCAGGACAGGAGGCACAGGGTCACAGACTCAGGGGCAAGAAGCAGATCTGAGGTCAGGAAACACATAAACAGTTACAGTAAAAAGAAACATCTTAGCAGCAAGCTGGGTGCATTTTTGCTAAAGCAGCTATCTGTGAGAGAAGCTGCTTTAGTCCACAGGCTCAGGAGAGTGACTGGTAGCAGACTTCAAGGTCTTAAAAGGCCAGTGCATCCCAAATTCAGGACCGAAACATAGTGCTCATGACTAGGAAGTACAGTGTGCAAGACAGAATGGCTAGGTGCAGTGGCATAACAAGTGCCTTGTGGGCCCAAGTGCAAACCTTTATCCGGGCCCCTCCCCTAGTGCTCCCTCCCCCTTCAGCAACCCCCCTTCCCCCCAGCCAGGGCCCCTTTTCATTCACAATATGTGCAGAAGTTGGGGAACTAGGCTTTTCCCGACCACTGTCACAGTGGTATCTCCAGCTGGCTGCAGGTCCTGTACCTTGCTGGGCATGGTCGCATTCCCTGCGACCACAATCATAATGCCCCTGGGTAGGTAGCACAATACTGCCCATATATGGCAAGAGCCATGTTTGAGGCTTCTAAACTGTAATTATAAAGACAACTGCAGCCAAAGAGCTTCCCATCTGACTTTTCTATATAATATATCTTTACTAGAGATGAGCAAACAGTGAAATGTTCGAAGTTCAAAGTTCAATTCGAGTAGCCGCTCAATACTCGACTGTTCGATCGAACATCGGACTCCATTATAGTCTATGGGGAATAAATACTCGTTTAGGGGGAAACCACTATAAGACTCAGGAGGGTCACCAAGTCCACTATGACACCCCAGGAAATGATGCCAACACCCTGGAATGCAACTGGGACAGAGGGGAGCATGTCTGGGGCATCTAACATGCCCAAGTCACTGTATTACGTCGGGATCCCTGTCAGCTTGCGATATGCGGGTTCACATCTCCGGTGTAGCAGTGCTGGCCGTGCACTCAGCTCGGCTGCATCTCCGGTGTAGCCGAGCTGAGCACATGGCCAGCACTGCTACATCTCAGCATAGGAATGCATTGACCAGCGTTGATTGGCCGAATGCCATACAGAGTACATCATTCGGTTAATCAACGCTGGTTCTGCTGGAGCAGGTGGAGTCTAGGATCAGTCCACAGCAGTCTATATTCTGCTCTGATCTTAGACTCCACCTCCTCACAGACTCCCACCTTAGACTCCCACCTCCTCACACCGCCTCCGGCAGAACCAGCATTGATTGGCCAAATGCTGTACTCTGTATGGCATTCGGCCAATCAACGCTGGTCAATGCATTCCTATGGGAAAAAGGAATCTCGCACATATCGCAAGCTGACAGGGATCCCGACCAGATAGAGCCCCAAAGAGCTGGGTGAGTGACATTCCCACCTAAATAAAGGTAATCCCTAGCTAACCCTGCCAGTACACCTATCCCTGTCTCACAGTCACATAGTGCACAGCCTCATATGAACCGGATATTAAATCCACTATTCATATAAATTGGAGGTCACCTGATTTAGCCAGCCAATTACTTTTTCCGATTATTTTTTTGATGCCTTCGGTGTTGTAGTTCCTGTCCCACCTCCCCTGCGCAGTTATTGGTGCAAAAAAAGTGCCAGGGAAGGTGGGAGGGGAATCAAATTTTTAGTGAGTTTGTCACCTGGTGTTCGACTCGAATCGAACATCTCGAACAGCCTGATATCCGATCGAACGTACTCAGTCGAATGCTATTCGCTCATCTCTAATCTTTACCCCCTGCATCAATCCTTTAGATCACATGTAAGATTATTAAAGCTCCAAGCAGTGAAACCCAAAAGCTAACAATCTAGTTCTGCTGTAACTCGTGTGTTCGGCTTCTGTTATTGCTGTCTAAAACCCCAGCATAATCACGAAAGTGCTCAGCAATGAACCTAAATAAAGAGAGGTAAGCTAGCTACTTGAATGTTTAAGGGACAATTTTACAAAGCGAGAGGAAACATTGTATGAAATGAATGCGAGCAAGCATACAGGTTGTGAGAAAATTGGTAATAATTGCTTCTCAACAAAAGCTGACATTCCAAAACCATTTTCTTCACAAATCACAATCTATACAATTGTTAGCAATTCTTCCAGAGAACTTAAAGACTAAAGTTTTTTGATCCTCTCCTTGAATACCCCTCACAGCCGCATCATAAGGATGAGCAATACATTAATGTGTCTTGTACAAAGCCAGTGTATTACTGTACAAACAAATATACATACAATAATTGAGTCTAGGTGTGAGCTTAAAGGGAACATTCACCTTTTAACACCATGTCATTTGTGGTCCAAAGTTCTTCATGATTGGGCTACATGTTTTTCTTTCATAAATTACATAGTCTAGCTGCAGTCACCCCCTAGTGGGAGCAAACACACACTGAGGGGAACATACACTAGGAGGAGCATACACATACTAGGGGAAGCGTATATTAGGGGGAGCATAGGGGAGCACACACATACTTGAGGGGAGCATACACACACTGGGGGAGCATACACTAGTAGAGATGAGCGAACAGTGTTCTATCGAACACATGTTCGATCGGATATCAGGGTGTTCGCCATGTTCGAATTGAATCGAACACCGCGTGGTAAAGTGCGCCATTACTCGATTCCCCTCCCACCTTCCCTGGCGCCTTTTTTGCACCAATAACAGCGCAGGGGAGGTGGGACAGGAACTACGACACCGGGGGCATTGAAAAAAATTGGAAAAAGTCATTGGCTGCCGAAAACATGTGACCTCCATTTTAGACGAATAGTGGATTTCAAATCCGGGTCATATGAGAATGTGAACTTTGTGACTAAGAGACAGGGATAGCTGTACAGGCAGGGATAGCTAGGGATAACCTTTATTTAGGGGGGAATGTTATTAAAAATAACTTTTTGGGGCTCTATCGGGTGTGTAATTGTGATTTTTGTGAGATAAACTTTTTCCCATAGGGATGCATTGGCCAGCGCTGATTGGCCGAATTCCGTACTCTGGCCAATCAGCGCTGGCCAATGCATTCTATTAGCTTGATGAAGCAGAGTGTGCACAAGGGTTCAAGCGCACCCTCGGCTCTGATGTAGCAGAGCCGAGGCTGCACAAGGGTTCAAGCGCACCCTCGGCTCTGATGTAGGAGAGCCGAGGGTGCACTTGAACCCTTGTGCACCCTCAGCTCTGCTACATCAGAGCCGAGGGTGCGCTTGAACCCTTGTGCACACTCTGCTTCATCAAGCTAATAGAATGCATTGGCCAGCGCTGATTGGCCAATGTATTCTATTAGCCTGATGAAGTAGAGCTGAATGTGTGTGCTAAGCACACACATTCAGCACTGCTTCATCACGCCAATACAATGCATTAGCCAGTGCTGATTGGCCAGAGTACGGAACTCGACCAATCAGCGCTGGCTCTGCTGGAGGAGGCGGAGTCTAAGATCGCTCCACACCAGTCTCCATTCAGGTCCGACCTTAGACTCCGCCTCCTCCGGCAGAGCCAGCGCTGATTGGCCGAAGGCTGGCCAATGCATTCCTATGCGAATGCAGAGACTTAGCAGTGCTGAGTCAGTTTTGCTCAACTACACATCTGATGCACACTCGGCACTGCTACATCAGATGTAGCAATCTGATGTAGCAGAGCCGAGGGTGCACTAGAACTCCTGTGCAAACTCAGTTCACGCTAATAGAATGCATTGGCCAGCGCTGATTGGCCAATGCATTCTATTAGCCCGATGAAGTAGAAACTCGACCAATCAGCGCTGGCTGGTGTGTGCTAAGCACACACATTCAGCACTGCTTCATCACGCCAATACAATGCATTAGCCAGTGCTGATTGGCCAGAGTACGGAATTCGGCCAATCAGCGCTGGCTCTGCTGGAGGAGGCGGAGTCTAAGGTCAGACCTGAATGGAGACTGGTGTGGAGCGATCTTAGACTCCGCCTCCTCCAGCAGAGCCAGCGCTGATTGGTCAAGTTCCGTACTCTGGCCAATCAGCACTGGCCAATGCATTTCTATGGGGAAAAGTTAGCTTGCGAAAATCGCAAACTGACAGGGATTTCCATGAAATAAAGTGACTTTTATGCCCCCAGACATGCTTCCCCTGCTGTCCCAGTGTCATTCCAGGGTGTTGGTATCATTTCCTGGGGTGTCATAGTGGACTTGGTGACCCTCCAGACACGAATTTGGGTTTCCCCCTTAACGAGTTTATGTTCCCCATAGACTATAATGGGGTTCGAAACCCATTCGAACACTCGAACAGTGAGCGGCTGTTCGAATCGAATTTCGAACCTCGAACATTTTAGTGTTCGCTCATCTCTATACACTAGGGGAAGCATACACATACTATGAAAGCTTACACTAGGGGGAGCATACACATGCTGGGGGAGCATACACTAGGGAGAGAATGCACACGTTGGGGGGTCATACACACATTTGGGGAAGCATATACTTGGGGGAGCATACACACACAGGGGGAGCATACACACACTGGGGGCAGCATATACTTGGGGCCAGCATACACACACTGGGGGAGCATACACTAGGGGAACATACACACACTAGGGGAACATACACACACTAGGGGAGCATACACTAGGAGGAGCATACACACACAGGGGGAGCATACACACACTGGGGGCAGCATATACTAGGGGCCAGCATACACACACTGGGGGAGTATACACCAGGGAAACATACACACACTAGGGGAGCATACACTAGGAGGAGCATACACATACTAGAGGAAACATACACGCAGATATATATTTGCCTTCAGTCTCAGAGACCCTCCAAACTAGCCCATTCTATTTCCAGGTTTATGACGTTTTCCGCTGTCACTTCAATCACTTGGTTTTGTGGTTTTTCTTGGTTTCCTGGCTGCTGAGGCGCCATGTTGGGTGGTTGTGCTGGTTGTTTAGGTGCTGCTCCCTTTCCAGTTTCCATGCACCTCTATATTCCTTGTATTATTGTAGGGTACACACATGGTCAGCCTCATCCCTATCCTGGCATGCCTCGTTCCCTGCTCGGTGAAACCTATTTATCTCAAAAGAAAAGAAAATTGCCAAAATGTCCATTCTCCAATAATGCTGCACTTTTGTTTGGAAAACTGATAAGGTAATGTTAATAAATTTCCCCTAATGTCTGTTTTTCTGAACACAAATTCTACACAAATTCTACATAAAAATATCTTTAAATAAATCTGCTTCTTTTCTGGCTATGTACCTGTTGCCTTCTTCAATTGCCTCACTTGCCCTATGACATAATACACAGTGTGAACAGATGGCATTGGACAATGAGTTGTTGAATATTGTATTTGAGCTATAAAGCATCTCCCTGCCTCTTGGTCTATCCTGCTCTTTGCTGCTTTTCTCTTTGTTTCTGCTTTCTGTGCACTCTCTACTTTATTCATACAGTAATACATTCTGGTACATGCCTTGGCTTGGTTCCAGTTTGTCTACTGTTATAATTCTGGTTCTGGTCCAAGTTTTCCTTATTGTCTTGGCTGTGTTAGATTGCTCATACTAGTATTTCTCTACTTTGCCATAGTCAGAGTACTTAAGTACAGGACTAGGATAACAAAGTCTAGCTCTAGCTCTCCCCTGGAATCTTGTTTTGCCTGACAACTACCACTTGTCAGACACTATGATGGTTGCAACCCATGTTTTTTTTGCCAGCAAATACCATTCCTCCTTACTATGGTTATACTAGTAAACCTGGGGCTCCTTAGACACCACAAATGTGTTTGCATATCTCATGTGATGTCATCTGAGGCTCAGAGAGACTATACTTACAAAAATGACCCCACAGGATTGCATGGTTAGTCCATATTACCTCCAGTTTTTGCGATTTAAGTGCCGTCGTTCTTTCTAATGCTTGGAATAAATCCAGTTGGCGGATAAGATAAGACAACTGATCAATGCAAGGGATTATCAAGGAAAAACAGAAAATTCATCCAGTACCTGTTGTAAAAGGGGAGTAGAATCATGGTCAGACGCATTGAAGTCAGTAATGAAGCAATACCAGGCTTGTGCATGGAGGGTGTACTGGTAATATTTACACATAGTCCTTGGTTCCTCAGAAGACCCAATGACAGAAGATACCAGCATAATGGATGGTACATTGTAGGTCGGGTGACCTGCTTCAGATTTTGCATTTTGACCAAAGAACAGGGCTAGATCAGTTTTATGTGAGTATTAGACAATAGACCTAAGACCCTTCGTTGCTTGACTTCTTTTAACAGTAATATTGTCCATGATGCTTCTATCACATACACTGTCTATCAATAAGTATTTGGACACCCATGCAAATGAAGATATCTGCGGTCGTGATGTACGTCATGCCTTCCACTGTTAAATAAGAGACAGCATTAGCATTAGTGCATTGGCATTAGTCACATATATAAATAATCTGGGTGTAATGGTGGAGGAGGATGAGGAAAAAGCACAAGTATTAAATGCCTTCTTCTCTACAGTGTTTACACAAGAAAATCCATTGGCCAACAACATGATTAGGGGTAATGTAAACTCTCAATTAAATGTCACCTGCTTAACCCAGGAAGAAGTGCAGCGCCGCCTGCAAAACACTAAAATAGAGAAATCGCCCGGTCCAGATGGTATACACCCCCGAGTTCTGAGGGAATTAAGCATGGTCATAGATAGACCCTTGTCTCTAATATTTAAGGATTCAGTAATGACTGGGTCTGTTCCACAGGATTGGCGAATAGCAAATGTGGTGCCAATTTTCAAAAAGGGGTGTAAAAGGGAACCTGGAAACTATAGGCCAGTAAGTTTAACTTCTGTGGTGGGAAAGATATTTGAGGGCTTTCTAAGAGATGCTATCCTGGAGTATCTCAATGTAAATAATCTTATATCACCAAATCAGCATGGGTTTATGAGGAATTGGTCCTGTCAGACTAATCTGATCAGCTTCTATGAGGAGGTAAGTTCAAGACTGGACATGGGTAATGCAGTAGACGTGGTGTACCCGGACATGGGTATTGCAGTAGACGTGGTGTACCTGGACTTTTCAAAGGCTTTTGATACTGTTCCACATAAACGGTTGGTATGCAAAATGAGAATGTTGGGACTGGGGGAAAACATATGCATTTGGGTTAGCAACTGGCTCACTGATAGGAAACAGAGGGTACTTGTTAATGGTAAATATTCAGACTGGGCCACAGTCACCAGTGGGGTGCCACAAGGGTCAGTATTAGGTCCTCTCTTGTTTAATATCTTTATTAATGACCTGGTAGAGGATTTACAAAGCAGGGAGTCTATATTTGCAGATGATACTAAACTTTGTAGGGTAATCAATAATGAGGAGGATAGTAGAATATTACAGGGGGATCTAGGAAACTGGAAGCATGGGCGGAGACTTGGCAAATGAAGTTTAATGTTGACAAATGTAAAGTAATGCACTTTGGGCGACGTAATAAAATGTATGACTATGTACTAAATAGTAAATTACTGGGTAAGACTGTCAATGAAAAAGACTTAGGGATTTTGGTGGACAGCAAGCTTACCTTTAATGACCAGTGCCAGGCGGCTGCTGCCAAGGCAAATAAAGTTATGGGATGCATCAAAAGAGGTCTAGAATCTCATGACAAGGACATAGTTATGCCTCTATACAAATCACTTGTACGGCCACACTTAGAATATTTTGCGCAATTTTGGGCCCCGATATACAAGAAAGACATAAGTGAACTTGAAAAAGTGCAAAGACGGGCAACCAAAATGATTAGGAGAATGGGTGGACTGGAGTACAACGATAGATTAACAAACTTGGGGTTATTCAGTTTAGAGAAAAGACGTCTACGGGGAGATCGAATAACAATGTACAAATACATGAAGGGACAATACAAAGAACTTTCTAAGGCTGTATTCACACAGAGTAACGCCAGGCGTTTTTTGTGTGTTTTTTGCACATAGCGCCGCGTTTACGCCGCGTAGCGCCGCGTTAACGCCGCGTATACGCCGTGTTAACGCCGGGCAACGCCACCGCTAAATAGCGCGGCGTTAACGCGGCGTATACGCGGCGTTAACGCGGCGCTACGCGGCGTAAACGCGGCGCTATGTGCAAAAAACACACAAAAAACGCCTGGCGTTACTCTGTGTGAATACAGCCTAAGGATATTTTTACTCCTAGGCCAGTGACAGTGACAAGAGGACATCCTCTACGTCTGGAGGAGAGAAGGTTTCACCAGAAACATAGAAGGGGATTCTTCACAGTAAGAACAACGAGGCTCTGGAACTCTCTGCCCCAGGAAGTGGTGATGGTGGATTCACTGACCAAGTTCAAAGTGGGCCTCGATGCCTTTCTTGAAGAGAAAAATATAATGGGTTATGGTCTCTAGATTTTAACCCCTTCCCGACATGCGCCGTAATCGTACGGCGCATGTCAGGTCTATAACTATGGCGACCGCCCGGGAGCCGGGCGGCCGCCATAGCCGCCGGGTGTCTACTGCTTTAAGCAGTAGACAACCGGCTTTAATGCCTCCGATCGGTCCCCGGACCGATCGGAGGCATTAACCCCTCCGGCGCCGCGATCAAAGGCGCCGGAGGCGCCATCTTGGCCGGGATCGCCGGCTCCTGGAGCATGCTCCAGGGCTGACGTCCCGTTGCCATGACAGCCGGGAGCCTTGTACAGGCTCCCAGGCTTGTCTGCAAATCCTCTCTTTTGCAGGCTGGTCTATGCAGCCTGCAAAAGAAAGGATGCTTTTTTGCAATGCATTGCAATGCATTAGCATTGTAATGCATTGCATTAGTGATCAGACCCCCTGGGGTTCAACACCCCTAGGGGGTCTAATAAATGCAAAAAAAAAAAAAAAAAAAAAAGTTAAAAAAATATAAAAAAATATAAAAAGAATTAAAAGTTCAAATCACCCCCCTTTCCCTAGAACACATATAAAAGTAGTTAAAAACTGTGAAACATATACATGTTAGGTATCCCCACGTCCGAAATCACCCACTCTACAAATCTATAAAAATATTTTTCCTGTTCGGTAAACACCATAGCGGGAAAAATAGTCGAAAGTGCCAAACCGCCGTTTTTTCACTGTTTTGATTCTGATAAAAATTTGAATAAAAAGTGATCAAAGCAATAACATTTCCCGAAAATGGTAGAACTAAAAAGTACACCCGGCGCCGCAAAAAAAGACGCCCTATGCATCCCCGTACACTTACGTATAAAAAAGTTACGGCCGTCAGAATATGGTGACTTTTAGAAAAAAAAAAATTTAACACAGTTTTGGAATTTTTTTTAGGGGTCAAAATGTAAATAAAACCATATAAATTTGGTATCCCTGGAACCATACCGAAACACAGAATATAAGGGATATGTCATTTTGGCTGCACAGTGAACGCCGTAAAACCAAAGCCCGTAAGAAAGTCGCAGAAATGCATTTTTTCTTCAAATCCACCCCATTCTGAATTTTTTTCCTGCTTCCCAGTACATTATATAGAATAATTACTGGTAGCATCATGAAGAAAAATTTGTCCCGCAAAAATTAAGACCTTATATGACTCTGGGAGCGGAGAAATAAAAAAGTTATGGGGTTTTGAAGGAGGGGAGGCAAAAATGAAAAACGAAAATCAAAAAATGCCATCAGCGGGAAGGGGTTAAGGACACGTTGGTCCAGGGTTTTATACTGACTGCCATATTTGGAGTTGGGAAGGAATTTTTTCCCCTGAAATAGGGCAATTGGCATGAGCCTCATGGGGTTTTTTGCCTTCCCCTGGATCAACACTGTAGGGGAGTGTAGGGTTATAGGTTGGACTTGATGGACTCATGTCTTTATCCAACCTCATCTACTATGTAACTATGTAACTATGTAACATGCAAGATGCCATGAAGTGCAGAGTTGTCCAATTTTGAGAAAGGGGTAATTGTACCACAAAAATGGTCGATCCTTAAGGTACATAGCAAGTGAACTGAATTACCCAAAATCGACAGTTACCTATGTGATTACGTAGTGTAAGGTGAATAGTGATTGTCGGTATGTGCCCAAGTCGGCAGACCCCGAAACTGGGAGATAGAGACCGACGAGTGCTGACCAGAGAAACTGCACCCAACGGATGGCTCACATACACCAGGAGTATCACCAGGCATCCGGAGTATTGTGTCACTCAATCCCATCCGTAAGGAAGCATCTGCTGGGGTCTACCAAACTATTGTGTATGAAAAAATATTGTTTTTCTGTAATACCACAGGGGTCCAAATACGTATTGGTAGACAGTAGAGATGAGCGAACACTAAAATGTTCGAGGTTCGAAATTCGATTCGAACAGCCGCTCAATGTTCGTGTGTTCGAACGGGTTTCGAACCCCATTATAGTCTATGGGGAACAGATACTCGTTAAGGGGGAAACCCAAATCCGTGTCTGGAGGGTCACCAAGTCCACTATGACACCCCAGGAAATGATGCCAACACCTCTGGAATGACACTGGGACAGCAGGGGAAGCATGTCTGGGGGCATCTAACACACCAAAGACCCTCTATTACCCCAACATCACAGCCTAACAACTACACACTTTACACACTCAATACCACCTCTCTGACAGTAGGAAAACACCTTGAAACATGTGTATTTGGCACTTGCAGTGAGGAGAGCTTGTCACCAGCAGTGAATTTGGCCCTTGTAGTAAGTTGAGGTTGGCACCAACATTTGTTTTGAAAATCAGGGTGGATTGAGCCTCTAACCAGCAGAGTTTGGGCAAATTCATGGTGGAGGGAGCCTCTAAACACCCCAGTTTGGGCAAATTCATGGTGGAGGGAGCCTCTAAAAACCCCAGTTTGGACCAATTCATGGTGGAGGGAGCCTCTAACCAGCCCAGTTTGGACCAATTAATGGTGGAGGGAGCCTCTAACCAGCCCAGTTTGGACCAATTCATGGTGGAGGGAGCCTCTAAACAGCCAAGTTTTGGGAAATTCATGGTGGAGGGAGCCTCTAACCAGCCCAGTTTGGACCAATTCATGGTGGAGGGAGCCTCTAAACAGCCAAGTTTTGGGAAATTCATGGTGGAGGGAGCCTCTAACCAGCCCAGTTTGGACCAATTCATGGTGGAGGGAGCCTCTAAAAAACCCAGTATGGACCAATTCATGGTGGAGGGAGCCTCTAAACAGCCCAGTTTGGACCAATTCATGGTGGAGGGAGCCTCTAACCAGCCCAGTTTGGACCAATTCATGGTGGAGGGAGCCTCTAAACAGCCCAGTTTGGGCAAATTCATGGTGGAGGGAGCCTCTAAAAAACCCAGTTTGGACCAATTCATGGTGGAGGGAGCCTCTAAACAGCCCAGTTTGGGCAAATTCATGGTGGAGGAAGCCTCTAACCAGCCCAGTTTGGACCAATTAATGGTGGAGGGAGCCTCTAAACAGCCCAGTTTGGGCAAATTCATGGTGGAGGGAGCCTCTAAAAAACCCAGTTTGGACCAATTCATGGTGGAGGGAGCCTCTAAACAGCCCAGTTTGGACCAATTAATGGTGGAGGGAGCCTCTAAACAGCCCAGTTTGGGCAAATTCATGGTGGAGGGAGCCTCTAAAAAACCCAGTTTGGACCAATTCATGGTGGAGGGAGCCTCTAAACAGCCCAGTTTGGACCAATTAATGGTGGAGGGAGCCTCTAAACAGCCCAGTTTGGACCAATTAATGGTGAAGGGAGCCTCTAACCAGCCCAGTTTGGACCAATTCATGGTGGAGGGAGCCTCTAAAAAACCCAGTTTGGACCAATTCATGGTGGAGGGAGCCTCTAACCAGCCCAGTTTGGACCAATTAATGGTGGAGGGAGCCTCTAACCAGCCCAGTTTGGACCAATTAATGGTGGAGGGAGCCTCTAACCAGCCCAGTTTGGACCAATTAATGGTGGAGGGAGCCTCTAACCACCCCAGTTTGGACCAATTCATGGTGGAGGGAGCCTCTAAACAGCCCAGTTTGGACCAATTCATGGTGGAGGGAGCCTCTAAACAGCCCAGTTTGGGCAAATTCATGGTGGAGGGAGCCTCTAAAAAACCCAGTTTGGACCAATTCATGGTGGAGGGAGCCTCTAACCAGCCCAGTTTGGACCAATTAATGGTGGAGGGAGCCTCTAAACAGCCCAGTTTGGACCAATTAATGGTGGAGGGAGCCTCTAACCAGCCCAGTTTGGACCAATTCATGGTGGAGGGAGCCTCTAAAAAACCCAGTTTGGACCAATTCATGGTGGAGGGAGCCTCTAACCAGCCCAGTTTGGACCAATTAATGGTGGAGAGAGCCTCTAACCAGCCCAGTTTGGACCAATTAATGGTGGAGGGAGCCTCTAACCAGCCCAGTTTGGACCAATTAATGGTGGAGGGAGCCTCTAAAAAACCCAGTTTGGACCAATTCATGGTGGAGGGAGCCTCTAAACAGCCCAGTTTGGACCAATTCATGGTGGAGGGAGCCTCTAAAAAACCCAGTTTGGACCAATTCATGGTGGAGGGAGCCTCTAAACAGCCCAGTTTGGGCAAATTCATGGTGGAGGGATCCTCTAAACAGCCCAGTTTGGGCAAATTCATGGTGGAGGGAGCCTCTAACCAGCCCAGTTTGGACCAATTAATGGTGGAGGGAGCCTCTAACCAGCCCAGTTTGGACCAATTCATGGTGGAGGGAGCCTCTAAACAGCCAAGTTTGGACCAATTCATGGTGGAGGGAGCCTCTAACCAGCCCAGTTTGGACCAATTAATGGTGGAGGGAGCCTCTAACCAGCCCAGTTTGGACCAATTAATGGTGGAGGGAGCCTCTAACCAGCCCAGTTTGGACCAATTCATGGTGGAGGGAGCCTCTAAACAGCCCAGTTTGGGCAAATTCATGGTGGAGGGAGCCTCTAAACAGCCCAGTTTGGGCAAATTCATGGTGGAGGGAGCCTCTAACCAGCCCAGTTTGGACCAATTCATGGTGGAGGGAGCCTCTAACCAGCCCAGTTTGGACCAATTAATGGTGGAGGAAGCCTCTAAAAAACCCAGTTTGGACCAATTCATGGTGGAGGGAGCCTCTAAACAGCCCAGTTTGGGCAAATTCATGGTGGAGGGAGCCTCTAACCAGCAGAGTTGGTGGAAATCAGGGTGGAGGGAGCCTCTAACCAGCAGAGTTGGGGGAAATCAGGGTGGAGGGAGCCTAGTATTAGCAGAATTGTGCAACGCTTATGGTGGATGAGTATGAGGATGCGGAGGAATTGGAGAGGTTGAGTACAGACATGGAGTTTCATGTTGGGGTGCTTTACACAGGTGGGCACAAAAATGACGGCTCTACCCAGTGGTGGTTCATTTTTATCAAAGTGAGCCGGTCGGCACTCTCAGCTGACAGACGGGTGCGCTTGTCAGTGATGATGCCACCGGCTGCACTGAACACCCTCTCAGATAGGACGCTGGCGGCAGGACAGGACAGCACCTCCAAGGCATATAGGGCAAGTTCAAGCCACAGGTCCAACTTCGACACCCAATACGTGTAGGGCGCAGAGGGGTCGGAGAGGACAGGGCTGTGGTCGGAAAGGTATTCCCGCAACATGCGCCTATACTTCTCACGCCTGGTGACACTAGGACCCTCCGTGGCGGCACTTTGGCGAGGGGGTGCCATCAAGGTGTCCCAGACCTTAGACAGTGTGCCCCTCGTTTGTGTGGACCGGTGAGAACTTGGTTGCCTACTGGAGGAACTGCCCTCCCTGCCGCCAACGTCACATGCTGGAAACATCTCCATCATATTCTGCACCAATTGCCTGTGGCAAGCATTGATGCGATTGGCCCTCCCCTCTACCGGAATAAAAGACGAGATGTTGTTTTTATACCGGGGGTCAAGGATAGCAAAGATCCAGTACTGGTTGTCCTCCATGATTTTGACAATACGCTTGTCGGTTGTAAAGCACCCCAACATGAACTCAGCCATGTCTGCCACAGTGTTAGTTGGCATGACTCCTCTGGCCCCACCGGAAAGTTCAATCTCCATTTCCTCCTCATCCTCCATGTCTACCCATCCGCGCTGCAACAATGGGACGATTCGAAGTTGCCCGGAAGCCTCCTGTATCACCATCACATCATCGGACAACTCTTCTTCCTCCTCCTCCTCCTCCTCCTCCTCCATTAAACGCAGTGAAGCGGACAGATGTGTGGACCTACTCTCCAGCTGTGACGGATCGGATGCTATCCCTAACTCCTCTGTGTGATCTGAGTTATCCCTGATGTCAATCAGGGATTCTCTCAGAACACACAAGAGCGGGATTGTAAGGCTCACCATCGCATCCTCAGAGCTCACCCTCCTTGTGGACTCCTCAAAGACCCGTAGGATGTCACAAAGGTCTCTCATCCATGGCCACTCATGGATGTGAAACTGAGGCAGCTGACTTTGTGGCACCCTAGGGTTTTGTAGCTGGTATTCCATCAAAGGTCTCTGCTGCTCAACCACTCTATTCAACATCTGAAACGTTGAGTTCCAGCGTGTGGGGACGTCGCACAAAAGCCGGTGTTGTGGCACATGCAGGCGTTGCTGGAGAGATTTTAAGCTAGCAGCGGCTACTGTCGACTTGCGAAAGTGGACGCACATGCGCCGCACTTTCACCAGTAGCTCTGGAACATTGGGGTAGCTCTTTAGGAAACGTTGCACCACTAGGTTGAAGACGTGGGCCAGGCATGGAACATGTTGGAGTCCGGCAAGCTCCAGAGCTGCTACCAGGTTCCGGCCGTTATCACAAACGACCATGCCTGGGCCCAGGTGCAGCGGCTCAAACCATATTGCCGTCTCATCGAGGAGGGCATCCCTCACCTCGGAGGCAGTGTGCTGTCTGTCCCCCAAGCTGATCAGCTTCAGCACAGCCTGCTGACGTCTACCAACGCCAGTGCTGCAACGTTTCCAACTCGTAGCTGGGGTCAATCTAACAGCGGAGGAGGAGGCGGTGGCGGAGGAGGAGGCGGTGGCGGAGGAGGAGGCGGTAGAG
This sequence comes from Leptodactylus fuscus, assembly GCF_031893055.1. Lineage (NCBI taxonomy): Eukaryota > Metazoa > Chordata > Amphibia > Anura > Leptodactylidae > Leptodactylus > Leptodactylus fuscus. The sequence goes on from NC_134269.1 coordinate 39,967,173, forward strand.
GAGGAGGAGGAGGGGGGTGTTCTTCTCGTGTCCCTGCCAGGAATGTTAGGCGGGGAGACGAGGTACACCGGGCCAGTTTGGGAAGCAGTCCCAGCCTCAACTACATTCACCCAGTGTGCCGTCAGTGAAATGTAGCGTCCCTGTCCGCATGCACTTGTCCACGCGTCGGTGGTCAAGTGGACCTTTGTGCAAAGCGCGGAACTAAGGGCCCGCCTGATGTTGAGTGACACGTGCTGGTGCAAGGCGGGGACGGCACACCGGGAGAAGTAGTGACGGCTAGGGACGGCATAGCGAGGTGCCGCAGTTGCCATCAGGTCCAGGAAGGCGGGAGTTTCAACAAGCCGGAACGCCAACATCTCCTGGGCCAGCAGTTTAGCGATGTTGGCGTTCAAGGCTTGCGCGTGTGGGTGGTTAGCAGTGTATTTCTGCCGCCGCTCCAATGTCTGAGAGATGGTGGGTTGTTGTAAAGAAACGCCTGATGGTGCCTTTGATGGTGCAGGAGAAGGAGATAAGACAGGACCAGGGGAGGATGAGGTAGAAGTCAACAAAGTGGCAGAGGCAGATGAAGTGGTGTCCTGGCTCGTCCTCTGGAGTGCATCGCCAGCACAGTCAGCAGTGGCAGTGGCAGAGGCAGTGGCAGAGGCAGTGGCAGTGGCGTGAACGGCAGGCGGCCTTTGTCCTGCCGTTGCTGCCTGCCACTGATTCCAGTGCTTGGATTCCAAATGACGGCGCATTGAAGTGGTGGACAGGTTGCTCTTCTCAGAGCCCCTAATCAATTTCGAGAGGCAAATTGTGCAGACAACACTATATCTGTCCTCGGCGCATTCCTTGAAAAAACTCCACACCTTCGAGAAACGTGCCCTCGAGGTGGGAGTTTTTCGGGGCTGGGTACGAACTGGAACATCTTGGGAGATTCCGGGTGTGGCCTGGCTTCGCCTAAGCTGCTGACCTCTGCCTCTGCCTCTGCCTCTAGCTACCCTTTTTGGTGCTGCACCTGCCTCAACATCCACACTACTTTCCCCGCTTGACATCCCCCCTGTCCAGGTCGGGTCAGTGTCCTCATCATCCACCACTTCCTCTTCCAACTCCTGTCTCATCTCCTCCTCCCGCACAATGCGCCGGTCAACTGGATGCCCTGACGGCAACTGCGTCACATCATCGTCGATGAGGGTGGGTTGCTGGTCATCCACCACCAAATCGAACGGAGATGGAGGAGACTCTAGTGTTTGAGCATCTGGACACAGATGCTCCTCTGTTAGGTTCGTGGAATCGTGACGTGGAGAGGCAGGTTGAGGGACAATGAAAGGAGCGGAGAACAGCTCTGGGGAGCAGGGACAGTTTGGGTTATTGTTCTGTAAAGCTTCGGAATTTTGGGAGGAAGGAAGACAAGACTGTTGGGTAATAGGAGGAGAGGAGGCAGAGTCTGACTGGCTGCTGGACAATGTGCTGTAAGCGTTCTCTGACAGCCATTGCAAGACCTGTTCCTGGTTCTCGGGCCTACTAAGGTTTGTACCCTGCAGTTTAGTTAATGTGGCAAGCAACCCTGGCACTGTGGAGTGGCGCAATGCTTGCTGCCCCACAGGAGTAGGTACGGGACGCCCTGTGGCTTCACTGCTACCTTGCTCCCCAGAACCATTCCCCCGACCTCGCCCACGGCCTCGTCCACGTCCCTTTCCGGGAGCCTTGCGCATTTTGAATTCCTAGTTAGAAATTGGCACTGTATACCAGTAGTAAAAATTGTGGGTGCACGTAACCCCAATATATTCTTTGAATTACCAGTCAGAAACTGGCACTATATGGCAGTAGCAAGAAATGAGGGTATTTGTATTCCCAATATACTCTTTGAATTCCCAGTCAGACAATGGCACTGTATACCAGTAGTAAAAATTGTGGGTGCACGTAACCCCAATATATTCTTTGAATTCCCAGTCAGACAATGGCACTATATGGCAGTAGCAAGAAATGAGGGTATTTATAACCCCAATATATTCTTTGAATTCCCAGTCAGACAATGGCACTGTATACCAGTAGTAAAAATTGTGGGTGCACGTAACCCCAATATATTCTTTGAATTCCCAGTCAGACAATGGCACTGTATACCAGTAGTAAAAATTGTGGGTGCACGTAACCCCAATATATTCTTTGAATTACCAGTCAGAAACTGGCACTATATGGCAGTAGCAAGAAATGAGGGTATTTGTATTCCCAATATACTCTTTGAATTCCCAGTCAGACAATGGCACTGTATACCAGTAGTAAAAATTGTGGGTGCACGTAACCCCAATATATTCTTTGAATTACCAGTCAGACACTGGCACTATATGGCAGTAGCAAGAAATGAGGGTATTTGTATTCCCAATATACTCTTTGAATTCCCAGTCAGACAATGGCACTGTATACCAGTAGTAAAAATTGTGGGTGCACGTAACCCCAATATATTCTTTGAATTACCAGACAGACACTGGCACTATATGGCAGTAGCAAGAAATGAGGGTATTTGTATTCCCAATATACTCTTTGAATTCCCAGTCAGACAATGGCACTGTATACCAGTAGTAAAAATTGTGGGTGCACGTAACCCCAATATATTCTTTGAATTCCCAGTCAGACAATGGCACTATATGGCAGTAGCAAGAAATGAGGGTATTTATAACCCCAATATATTCTTTGAATTCCCAGTCAGACAATGGCACTGTATACCAGTAGTAAAAATTGTGGGTGCACGTAACCCCAATATATTCTTTGAATTACCAGACAGACACTGGCACTATATGGCAGTAGCAAGAAATGAGGGTATTTGTATTCCAAATATACTCTTTGAATTCCCAGTCAGACAATGGCACTGTATACCAGTAGTAAAAATTGTGGGTGCACGTAACCCCAATATATTCTTTGAATTCCCAGTCAGACAATGGCACTGTATACCAGTAGTAAAAATTGTGGGTGCACGTAACCCCAATATATTCTTTGAATTACCAGTCAGAAACTGGCACTATATGGCAGTAGCAAGAAATGAGGGTATTTGTATTCCCAATATACTCTTTGAATTCCCAGTCAGACAATGGCACTGTATACCAGTAGTAAAAATTGTGGGTGCACGTAACCCCAATATATTCTTTGAATTCCCAGTCAGACAATGGCACTATATGGCAGTAGCAAGAAATGAGGGTATTTATAACCCCAATATATTCTTTGAATTCCCAGTCGGACAATGGCACTGTATACCAGTAGTAAAAATTGTGGGTGCACGTAACCCCAATATATTCTTTGAATTCCCAGTCAGACAATGGCACTGTATACCAGTAGTAAAAATTGTGGGTGCACGTAACCCCAATATATTCTTTGAATTACCAGTCAGAAACTGGCACTATATGGCAGTAGCAAGAAATGAGGGTATTTGTATTCCCAATATACTCTTTGAGTTCCCAGTCAGACAATGGCACTGTATACCAGTAGTAAAAATTGTGGGTGCACGTAACCCCAATATACTCTTTGAATTACCAGTCAGACACTGGCACTATATGGCAGTAGCAAGAAATGAGGGTATTTGTATTCCCAATATACTCTTTGAATTCCCAGTCAGACAATGGCACTGTATACCAGTAGTAAAAATTGTGGGTGCACGTAACCCCAATATATTCTTTGAATTACCAGACAGACACTGGCACTATATGGCAGTAGCAAGAAATGAGGGTATTTGTATTCCCAATATACTCTTTGAATTCCCAGTCAGACAATGGCACTGTATACCAGTAGTAAAAATTGTGGGTGCACGTAACCCCAATATATTCTTTGAATTCCCAGTCAGACAATGGCACTGTATACCAGTAGTAAAAATTGTGGGTGCACGTAACCCCAATATATTCTTTGAATTACCAGTCAGAAACTGGCACTATATGGCAGTAGCAAGAAATGAGGGTATTTATAACCCCAATATATTCTTTGAATTCCCAGTCAGACAATGGCACTGTATACCAGTAGTAAAAATTGTGGGTGCACGTAACCCCAATATATTCTTTGAATTCCCAGTCAGACACTGGCACTATATGGCAGTAGCAAGAAATGAGGGTATTTGTATTCCCAATATATTCTTTGAATTCCCAGTCAGACAATGGCACTGTATACCAGTAGTAAAAATTGTGGGTGTATATAGCCCCAATTCTATTGCTAGGGGACTTGCAGGGTATTTCTGGGGTGAAGGTGGGGGGGCACACCGTTGGAACGGGTATCGGGGTATATATCGGGTATACGGGAATACACTGACAGTGTATTCCATTCAGGATCCTGGGAAAGCTGGGTTGCGGCGATTGAGCCCGTCAGTGCCACGTTACACTGACAAGCTTCTCCCTGGAATTTAGCTCTTATAAGAGCTGTTGGTTGTCTTCTCCTTCCTATCCTAGCCTGTCCCTGCCTACCCAGAATCTAAGCCCTAGCTAGCTGGACGGAAACCTCCGTCCTCGGTGAATTGCAAGCTCAGAATGACGCGAACCTGGGCGTCGCTGTTCTTTTAAATTAGAGGTCACATGTTTTCGGCAGCCAATGGGTTTTGCCTACTTTTTTCAACGTCACCGGTGTCGTAGTTCCTGTCCCACCTACCCTGCGCTGTTATTGGAGCAAAAAAGGCGCCAGGGAAGGTGGGAGGGGAATCGAGTAATGGCGCACTTTACCACGCGGTGTTCGATTCGATTCGAACATGCCGAACAGCCTAATATCCGATCGAACATGAGTTCGATAGAACACTGTTCGCTCATCTCTAGTAGACAGTGTACTATATATATGTATAGGATGTTGACATACTATAAGAGGAAGAAATACATCTATATGTTGCAGAGTTTGTCATTTTTTTATTTTTTGTAAGAAAATTATTCCATAATTATTGGTTAAGCAAAAACAACCATTGTGCCAATTTTACTTGCGCCGTTCAGCAATCACTTTTAATATTGTGTTCACTAGATTGTTGTTATGGCAATACCAAAGACACCGGTTATTTACTTTGTTTTGGGATATTCATGTATTGAATTGAATTTTTTTTTTTTTTTTTTGCTTTTTGCAGCTTTACATATTATTGTCATATATATATATATATATATATATATATATATATATATATATATATATAAAGATGAGATGATTGAATTTTCAAATATTCTCTCCTCCTCTGGCTATATTTACATGTTGGCATATTGTCAATGACGGCCTGTATTCCCAAAACACAAATCCAAAGCTGACACTTAGATTTTTGCCATGGACATGCTACAGATGTGCTGTCGCAGATCTGCACAAGTATATGCCTCACTGTCATTCAGGTTTTCCATGTGGGATAAGCAGCAAAATTGTCATCATTGTGGCATAAAACTCTACCTCATGTGAACAAGGTTGCCTTTGCAGTTACATGAATGAGATGTAGGTTGCCATAGGATTTTATGGGGTGGAATCCATGGCAAAACTTGACATGTGTACAGGATCTTTAATCTTAAAAATGCAAATTCATTCAACATTAGACAAATAGGGGCGAGCTGACATCTGCATTGTGGGGATTCCGTTCCCCAATCCGCTTGAAAAAAAAAAAACGCATTTTTTGGGCAGAAACTTGGTGGAAATCTGGCGGATCCCATAGACTATAAAGTAAGGTTGGACCATGGTGCAGCCTCAAGGGAAGCTGCCATAACAGGGCCTAATGCAAGGTTTTAAGGTTGCTAGCTGAGGGGGTGGGGAATGTAGTATTGCAGTAGTTGTTAAGGGAGGGTTATTTAAGGGGTTTACACTTCCTCCCATGGTCATAAACCGCTGGGAAGAGGAAGCTGTCCTGCCCACCTCCCCTTCTTTTACGTAATTTTTGCAGTTAGGAGGTTTTGTTTATTGTCACAGCAGTTGGCGGGGTAGGGAGTCCTTGGAGTTGGTTGTAATCTGGGGGTGGGGAAACATGGTGGTTTGTTTCCACAATTAACTTCCATTTTTGGTTGGTCTGGCTGCCTTTGGGCTCCTGCTGGGTGGTGTTACGGGGAGTGGTTTGGTTCTACTTGCGGGACTGCCATCTGGTTTTACGGTGCCCCTGACCCTGTGGTTTTATGGCTGGGGGTGGCTTGGTGTGGTGGACAGTCTGGCAGCCAGATCTGTGTAGCTCCAAGGACCTCCCCCTGAAGGAAGCATTTACTTCAGGAAAGTTGTGTTAACTCGTTATGTTTGTTAGCTAGTTATTTATTTATTTGTTATTATTTACTGGGTGGGGGGTTATGGGACAGGTATTTATTTATTTAGGGAGTTAGGTTTTGATGCAGTTTATAATTTTGTAATGTTTTATGTAATAAAATAGTTACTGTGGCCAATTAATCTGACCTCTCTTGTTTTGTCTTTATTTCTCAGGTACAATAAGGGAAGGGGGTTGGGGGTAGGAAGTGATGCCACAGTATCAGTAAGTATAGGGTTAGCAGCAAGGCCAATGTCATCAGAGACAATGTCATGGGGTCCGCTGCCATTTCCAAAATGGCAATTTTTCAAGCGTAATAGGGCATGGAATCCCCACAATGCAGATGTGAACCCAGCCTTTTTTGTCTGATTTCCACAGGTAACCACTTTTAAAGGGGTATTCCCAACTAGCTTGTTCACCAACCTGCAGGCTGTGTGCTCTGTTCACTTCCTGATTTTCTCGGTGAATTTGTGGGTGGGGGTCTCACTTGCTGTCTCTCAGACAAAGCCATCTCTGCTGTCTCTCTTCATAGAAATACATGTTTGCAGTCAGTAATGAGAGATGGTTATAAACAAATTAGCACAGTATCACTGGAAGATGCACAATATGAAGCTGTTGTAGCAGAACTGGATTTGATAGGTGATGAAAATCCAAATTTACATGCTACAGGAACAAGAGTCAGCTTGCAATAAACTCCGTTTTAGGTCTGTGTTTACATACAGAGGTAACAGACTCCCTATCTCAGCCCTTATCAGCAAAATTCAATTAACAGACTGATAACTGGAAGAGCCAGAGATAAACAGCTCAGAAATACAAGCTGCTCCGAGCACTCAGCTCCCCCTTCCCTCCTGAGAGCAGGGAGCTATGTCACTTGTACTGGGCGGAGAGATAAACAGCTCAGAAATACAAGCACGGAGCACTCAGCTCCCCCTCCCTCCTGAGAGCAGGGAGCTACATCACTTGTCCTGGGCGGAGAGATATGACCATCCCCATGTCCGGGGTTATGGAATCGAGTGTAAACAATGAAGTGAATAATCTCAGATAGTAGCCAAACAAAGCAAATACAAATGTATTTAGGAAAAGTCTTAAATGGGACAACCCCTTTATGCACATTTGGTTTCCACTTGAGAACAGAAATCCCGATGCAGGTGTGATGCTAGCGCAAGTTATACCTTCTTTATTTTTATAATAGTTGAATCATAGTCTCAAGTATATTGTTATTTTGGTATTGCAGATACAAGAAGATAAATCTACACATTGTACGGAGGTCTGAGGTAAATTTTGTGCAGCCACATTTCTGTGTATGTCTGTGCGTGTATAAATGTATTATAACTCCAGACATCTGAGTAGCTTATTAGCCTCCACAGGCTCTGGTTTGTGTACATCACAGGCCTGGTTAAGCAGTATGTCACCGCTGTGAGGACCCATGCAGATGTAATATTATGGAGATACAGACTCCTGCTAAGAGTACCAATTGAATATTGTATGCCTCGGAACACTGTGCTAAGTGATTTCGTACAGAGGATGCTGTTTTCTTTCTCTGGTGTTCACAAACAAAAGTAAGTACAAAAGGACTTCTAAAAGGAAAAAAATAATACATCAAAAAAAGATGAGGCCTGTGATATAACCAAATCAGTCATCCCGGTCCGTTCCCTTTATCTGTTACTTGAATTATTCATTTACCTAAGTGCTTATTGAACACAACGAGTAAAATTATTTTACAACATCTAGGATTTATCTGAAAAATAAAGGATCTGAGGTTAAGCAAGATGCACAAGTAGAAAGAATATTCTTGTCTACGGTCACAAATTCTCATTAACCAGTTCAGGACTGGACTATTTTGCCTGGTTCAGGACCGTACACATTAACAGGCTTTTCTGTACGTGCAGTTTTGAGGGCTATACGTTTTTCACTTTAAAATATGTATATAGTTTTGGCATCTTTTTTCAACTTATGTTGTGTTGCCGAGGGTGGGGTTAGAACCTTTTGTGAGGGCGTAATGGTGTGTATGTTGTTATTTTTTGGCCTTTTTTTTAATGGTTTTCCCCGTAATAGGGGCAAAACATTATCCCCATAACAGGAGAAGAGCAGCCTCCTACCATATAGTGCCGAGATGATCTGGGTCCTGTAGGGTCCAGCAGCTCATGCAGTTTGGTAGAACCCTGGTAGATCACATGACCATGGGGCCAGAAGTGGAGCGGCATCATGCATGGTTGTGTCTGGCTCTATACCCACACTTCCTACAACCTTCCACCTTGGAAGTTGAATGAAAACTCCAAGTCTCATACTGCATTCCAGAGCTAAGTGGCTGGAACGTACCAATGCTCATTCCCCCTACTCCCAGTGGTTGAACCCCTTTAGGGGAAAAGTACATGTTACATAAATATATATACACAACTGTATAGGCACATCAAACATGCACCGCAAACATAATATCTACAGTTTAGCATTTTTGTATTGATGAAAGGCAAAACCCCCAAAACAACATGGGTATCTTGTATCTTGTTTGGCTATGCTTATTTTTGTTTTATGAGTTACATGTTGATTTTCAAGGTTGCCACCTATATTGTAGCCTCCTTTTTCTTTCTTACAGATTAGAATTTTAGCTTTCTGATTATTGGTATACAATATAGCTCTTCTGCTACATAGGAGAACCCTATATTATGCCCATATGCACCAACAGGGCATATGGAAAGAGGTTGTTTTACTGCAACCCCTTTTCAGAAGTATCCCCCTGTAGAAACAAATATTCACAGGCTTTGTTGGGAAGATTAGTTTTGAACTAAGCTTGATTGGTTAAAACCAAAAGTAATAATATTATACACTATGGCCTTTAGAGGCCCAGTGTTTTAGGAGCTCAGAGTGTATTCTCACTACAGAATGGCTTTCTGCTATTGCGTTAAGGATGCCACGCTGGCATGCGAAGCTTTCGATAGCTATCAGAGCTCTGAGACAATGAGCCTATCAGCAGCTGAGGAGGGATATTTAAAGTCTGTTCTGACTCCCATGTGCCTGCTATTAGTTAATTTATTAGTTAGGTTCTTGTGCTCTGATCAAAAAATGGCCGCTTACAATATTGTACAAGCGGCCATTTTCTCGTGGCCTGTGGGCATGCGCAGTCTGCTCTGCCCAAGGCCCGAGGCTTAGAAGTTACAAGCCACGGCCGGAAGAAGAGGATGAAGAGGACGCCGCTGACAAAGATGGAGGCAGCACTGGAAAGAGTTCTCTTGCAGCATTGAAGATGCCCGCAGTGTTGTTTGAGCGCTGGGGCCCGCCCCAGTGCTGCGAGAGAACTGATTTGCATACCAACAAGAAATGGGATTCCTATGGAACGGAGGCGCAGAGAAGACAACGAAAGGTAGACAAAGAATAGCCTTTCTTAAGGCTATTCCAACGTGTTGCTCAGAAAAAAAAGGGTTTGAATAATAGGATCCCTTTAAAGAGGACCTTTCATGTCCTCATTAATGTGTGGTTTTATGTATCTCTAGAAAGCTGAGAGTAGTCTGAATTCTGTGCACTGTCCACGTTCCCAGTATGTGCCCCAGTGCTGGAGATATCGGTGCCATTAATTTCAGCACCAATATCTCCCCACTGTCAGAAGGGCGAGCCTTACAGTCTAAAGTCATTGCTGGGTGTTAAGGAATGCACCCAATTTTGTCTTTGTATATATTACTGCACACTGATGAGGACACGAAAGGTCCCTTATCCTGTACATATGGGCTATATGTTATTAATATTATAACTCGTTATAACTCTTTTTAGCCAGTTATTGTAAAATGTTTAGAATAAACAGGGTTGAGGTCTGAATTCCAAACCGATTCCTCATATATTCATAGTAGTTTCTGTACATTACGTCTAGCACAACATATCAATTACGTTACGGGTTTGTTTTGCGAGAAGAGTTAACAGAATAATCACGACTGTGGGTTGAAATTACCATATGGTTTGAAAGAAAAAATAGAAAAAGCTGGCAAATAGTCCCTCCGTGGGCAGGATGATTCCTCTTTTGTAAAACAGAATTGACTTTGTTCAAACTAATGAATCATCTTCCAATAATTTCTATTACTGGGAGAGGAGCTGCACAATGTGATCTCTAAATCTGCCTTGTTTTCTGCTCTCGGGAGTTGCCAGCTGTAGAATAATAAGAGGCATGGGTTTTTTTTTTGCCTCTCCATGTTCAACTTATAGTTATTTTAAGATGATGAGCGAATTGAAGGTTACAGCAATAAAGTGTTGATAAGGTAGCTTGTTGAGAAACTGACGTCTAGTTTATACTTGTCTGCCTCCAAGACATGCAATATATGACTGAATAGCTATGTGCCTGTTGTTTGTAGACCAGCCGCAACTTTCCTTAATGGAAGATACGGAGCTGAGTGATGAGAGGTGTAAATCAAAGATATAAGTTGAAAACACATAGAAACCCATAGAGAACAGAAAACCTATGTAAATGGATGGATTCTGAGGCTGGTCATACAAATTAGATACAGTAGCTGTCAGCCAAGCATTTATCTTTATCTCAACTCTCCAATACCCAGACATGCTCAACTTGGACAAATGTACATGTTGAAGAAGAGATAAATTCACTGCTATAGTATCCAGATAGTATAGTATTCCGATGGCATAGTGTCCTAGTAGCATAGTATCCCGATAGCATAGTGTCCTGGTAGCATAGTGTCCCTGGTAACATTATGTTCTGATAGCATAGTGTCCTGGTAGCATAATGTCATAGTAGCATAGTATCCTGGTAGCATAGTATCTGGGTAGCTTAAAGGGGTATTCCCATGCCCCTTGCTCACCAGTCTTCGCTGCTGCAAAGACTCCTTTCTTCCTGGTTTTCTGCGTCAATTGGTGGGAGGGGGTTTCATATGCAAAGCCACACTGTCCGACTACCTCCAGTTTATCTCCGCCCCCAAATTAGCATGTAGCTCTGCCCACCACATAGCATGATCCTATGGGACGACTGAAGGGCCTGTGATGTTATCAAAGGTCCTATAACACTTGAATTTAGCTTGTTCTATATAGAGTGAGCAAAATCCTAGTGGGCTAAGCCCTCTAGCTTTTATCCTGCTCTATATAAGAAAACTAAATCCTAGTGAGCAGAGGGACCAGGTCCTTTAGCCCACTAGGATTTAGACTGTTTTCTATAAGAAAGCAGCACTCATTCCCCCCTCCTTTATCTGAGAGCAGGAAGCTAAGTCACAAGTGTGGTGCAGACACAGGAACAGCTACAGACACAGGCTCGCTCCGGTGCACTTAGCCCCCCCTCCCCCTTAGAGAAGGCAGCTACATCACTTGGGGAATGAGCAGATAATCCCAAGGGCCATAGAAATGCAGTGTCAACAATGAAGTGAATAATTTAAGATAATGGACAAACAAAGCAGTTTTGCTGAAGCAAGTAATTAGGAAAAGTCTTAAATCCACATAAACTAGCAGTATAGATAGGATCCTTGTGATGGGACAACCCCTTTAATGTCCTGGTAGCATAGTATACTGGTAGCATAGTATCTGGGAAGCTTAGGGTCCTGGTAATATAGTATCCTGGTAGCATAGTGTCCTGGTAGCATAGTATCCTGGTAGCAAAGTATACAGGTAGCATAGATTCCTGGTAGCATAGTATCCGGGTAGCTTAGTGTCCTGGTAGCATTGTGTCCTAGCAGCGTAGTATCCTGGCAACATAGCATCCTGATAGCATAATGTCCAGGTATGTATGTATTACGCGCGTATCACATTGAAAGCAATAGGGGAAAAAGTCTCCCATTGATTTCAATGAGGAGTGCATGTATGCCGGCTCCCATTCAAGTCAATGGGAGCTGCTTTTTACGCGCTCACTCTGAACGTGTTTTTACTATCAGAATGAGCGCAGTGTGAAGGCTCCCTTATAGGCACTGTATACATCTTTAGAAAAGTATTGGGTTAAGGGGGTTTCCCACATTTATGCTGTGTTATTAGTGGGTCATGAAGGCTGATACTGGGGATGCCATGATGTCTTTGGTGGGGAAACCACTACAGGCCAGGGCCCTACATTGCAAAAAGTGCAACATTTATGCCATGGCAAAAAACACTGCATTTTACATGAAAAAAATCCACAGCAGAAAAGCTGAAAGTCTCAGCATTCTACCTACGGAAACACCATGTTAATAATAAAATCAATGTTCATTTATGTAACTGTTTCCTTTTACAGTTTTTCTTATAGAATCTACAGGAAAGAGTGTAACAAAGCTCTGGAGAATAGATAGTTAACACAACACTTAGTGAAGCCAGGTTGCAGACTGCACTGCTAGGAATGACTTCTGTATAACCTGTTTCTCTGGATCTTTGGAAGCCTGCAGCCAAACAACAAAGTAATTTCAAGCTCATTTCTTCCTTGCTGTGTGTTTCTGCCATTCAGAGATTTGACCTGTATATTTATATGATAAAGGAAAGAAGTGTTCAATCCATGGGGCCTGTGGGAGCCCTCTAGACAAAAAACATCATTCCTTGACAAATCTCCCACTTTGTTGTAAAACCATCTCACCTGTTATTCTGATGGAAAAATATGACAGTTGCATAAGGATTATTGAAAAATACTAGTAAAAAAAATATTGTAAAACTTAGGATTTCCCATGGTAAAGGGGTTATTTACTTTATATGATCCCATGTTTTTGTTTGAAGGGTCAGTAGACAGAAATATGAAGATCATTGATAAAATCCAAGCAGTGATACTACAAGTAAAAGACTGCGTGTGTCCGGGAAAAGAGTTGTCCCCTCACTCACTAGTAATGTGGCCCCAATTAGGGTGACAAATGCCAATAAACATACGGCATTATTCAGAAACCCACTAGAGGAAATCAGAAAGGTTGAGAGTGGGTTCATCATGACGGGGCTCAAGGTAGCAGTAGTCAGCTTGACCAACTCCTCAAGGACTTGTACAATGATGAGGGCCTGCAGTGTGGAAGACAGTGAAGCTCTTCCCTGTAGTAAAACTCCCCGAGGCCTCGTTCACATGTGCTTTGGTAATCCATTTGGCGAAGTCTGCATGGGGACCCCCCCCCCGAATGGACTACCGAACACATTAGCAAGTGGTGTGCAGTGAAAGCACACTGACCCCGTTTTTTTCTAATTGAAATCACATACAAATTTCCTACCCCTTTGCAGAATTATGTGAGCAACATAATCATGTATTGTTCATTGTGCACATTGCGTTAGTTGTTAGCTTCATCTACTATGAATGTGATGTCATTATGGATGAAAACAGCATTTGTCTAAACTTTGCCAGAGCAGCCAGAAGGAGATGGGGAGGGTCCTGATCGCCAGACAAGCCAGCACCTGCCTTACACATCTATAGTGTCATTAGAGGCAGCAGCAAGGACAGGTAGACATATTTTTTTTATTTATTTATTGTTTAATTATGTTCATTAACTAACCAGAATGTAGATTATGCCAGGGGGTGCTGATTGGATGCTAGTAGGGGCTGCTTGAGAAAGCACAGATGCTACCAAAGCCAGGAATTGTAAGCGAGGAAGTTTTACATGAGGAATGGTAAAAATGATCCAAACCCACATGAAGCTTCGCAGTTATGTTTCTTCATTTATTTAACCAGCATTTCCTGGCAGTACAAATAAACAAAAACACATTAAGTATCCTCTCATGGAAAATGGACACATTCTAAAAATATTTGTTTCATATAGTAAACACATTAGCGGAAAATCAAATGGCCACAAATGGTGATCAAAACAGGCATTCTTCAAAATGGAATGAAAGTACAACATTCATTGCAAGTAAGATGCTTTGCACAGTCCTGTACACAAAAGAAAGTTACGGGTGTCAGAATATGGCTCCTCAAAGAAACATGTGTATTTTTCAAGGTTTTGAATTCTTGTAAAGGTTTTAAAGGGTTAGTCTGGGATCATAGAATTAAATACAGATAGCAAGGAAGGCCTAGGAAGTTAAACAATTGCTATACATGGTAGTTGTAATGATCAAGTCAATATCATCATGTACTGCTTCCCCTACATCATCATCATCATCAACATGTACTGCTTCTCCTACCTTATCTTCATCATCATCATCATCATCATCATCATCATCATGTGCTGCCCAGTTGTGTCCAAAGCTGTGCCTCCATTTTGTGGAAGATAGGGCAGGTTCACATCTGCACCTGGTCTCCGGTTTAGCCAATCCGGTTGATTTCCGTCTTCTGCCCCAGGAAACTGGACAGGAGACAGACACCCGGTGGTCACCTTTCAAACCCATTCACTTGAATGGGTTTGCAAAGTGTCCACCTGTATACGTCTTCTGTCTCTCTGTGGAAAAACCTTTTTTTTTTGCGTAGGATGCTTGCTGCTATGGGTACCCTCCCCAAAAGGGAATAGGTTCCCCACTCGCTCAAGGCTGCTGGGCCAAAAGGCACCAAGCAGCCCAGAGTCACTATAGGACGGACTGCGGAAGCAGAAGGTCCAGATTGCTCTTTTCCCCTTGGCCTGCCACCACCCTAGGGTACTAAGAACCGATCCTTCCTCCAGTTTCTCCCTGGGCTGCCACCACCTGGGATACTCCTGGTCTCAGATCCTTCGCTTACCTACACTGAAACAGAGGCAGGTCACAAAAAGAAGGGAAAGGGAGCCCATTCCAGATTCCCAACCACTCCACTAGATGTTGGGAAGGTCTCAAAATGGCACAGCACAAAAAACATTACATGACTGACAAAAACAAAATGTGACATAAAAAAGACTAGACAAGTGGTAGAGTGCCCATTCAGGCATGGTCTACCCGCCGGATCTATAAAAATTTCCCAGCACTGAGTAAACCAGGCGTAGGGAGTGGGTGTCACAAAGGTGTGTATATTGCAATAGCAATGTGCCAAAATTCAGTGGAATCCCATTCCCAGTGATCTAAGCCACCCCAGGGGCCACTCGGCACCCCCAGGGCACTGCTAAGATCCCCAGGCACCCATGTGGTGCCTGGTAGTCATGTTGCCAGCATCCATAGCTTTTGCTGTTCCCCTACAGTCGCGGTCACCTAATCACTGGCAGAACCTTCTACTAACTACTTCTCCCATCAACATGCCTCAAGTGGTTCTCTCATCCCCATCTCCACAGTGTTCGGCGCACCATCAGGCATCCCATTGGCGACAACCGGTGGGGGATTACTAACTGCTTCTGATAAGAACAGATACTACACTTGATCGTAGCCAAAAGGTCGAGAATTTTTTCTTTAACCAGGCACAAAGTTCTACATGTCCAACTTTGTGTCCGGCTAAAAAAAAATGGTTTCCCCGCAGACAGGCAGAAGATGCCCATGGGCGGACACTTTGCAAACCCATTCAAGTGAATGGGTTTGAAAGTTGACTGCTGAGTTTCCGTCTCCTTTCCAGTTTCGCGGGGCAGAAGATGAAAACTGTCCAGATTGGCTAAACTGGAGACCGGGTGCAGATGTGAACCTGCCTTATTGGATTTTTTTTTTACAGTTGGTTAAAATAGACCATAAAAATGGGGTATGTGAGTAAGCCCACTGAAATCAAAGGTTTTCCTAAAGTAGGTGCACTCCCATGCTCCAGAATGGAAATCTTCAACAGTCTATAGACTATAATGGGGCCTGCTTGGTTTCCATCCAGTTTCCACCAAAAATTGGCAGAGAAAAAAGCTCTGCTTCCTGAACTTTTCTCTCTGCATATTTTAAGCATTTAGCCTTACAATTAATTTGTCAATCCCTGTCCCAGCATGCCCTGCTCGCTATCCCGTTTCACCCACTTTTGCACAAAGTGGCAAGTGGAGCCCATGGAAAGGGATATGGCACAGAGGGGTTAATAGATGCCACACAATGTTCTTTAGATATAGCCATGTGACAGCCATTACAAAAATGGTCCTCACACAGCTGTTTTTTGTGTCCATGAGCCCTTACTGTCCTTTCTGTAAGTGGGTGGAGGACCAATTCTTCACCATTTTGCAAATAATAAGACTCGGGTTAAGTCCAAAAATTCTGTCTAGAACATTTGTACAATTATCTACATTGGCTTGATAGCTCCGTAAAGGGGAATATATTGTGGCAGTCGTTCCAAATATCAGAAACAAAATATCTCTTTCATATGTAAACAATTTAATGTATGTTCCGCATAAAGAAAAAACGATGATATAATCTACTCTTGGCTCTCGTCGGGATTCAGCGTATCTCTGATTTATATAGATTTTCTATGCTCATTTCATAACTGTGAATATGCAAAGCTCTTTATCCATAATAATCTACCGGGTTTATTGTGAAGATAGAAAATGGAAACAAAAAGGCACCAGTGGTTTTCAATAGAATGTAATCATGTTTATTATTTTCTACAGACGAGATGTAGGAGACCGGTGCGGCGCTTCTTACAGTGACACCGTCTTCCAGTTCTTTTATTTTCCTAGGGATATATCTCAGAAATATGCATGTACAGGCTTATCTGCTTAATTCGTATCATATGGTGTTTGATAAGGAAATGGGGGGATGTTTTGGAACTAGCGCATTTCTATTCTTGTGTCCCCCACCATGTTTAGAAACCAGAAGATACTGGAACTCTTGTGCTATACCTGACTATTTGGGGTATTTCAGTCTAAATAAGTGATCAAATATCTCTACGTCTGACCCCATCCATTACTAGAATGCAGGAATGTTCCCTCTAAATTTTTCTCTGCAGTATCACAGCTATCCAGTGAATGGATATACAGTGCCAAAGTATTCATACCCCTAGAACTTTTCACATTTTGTCATCTTACATTCATAAACTTGAATGTATATCTTTGAGATTCTAAGTGCAAGACCATCACAAAGTAGCAGATACATGTGAAGTGGAACGGAAATGATAATCAAATAAATATCTGAACAGTGTGATGTGCAGAAGTCTTCAGCCTCCCATATCACTACTTTGTAGAGCCATCATTTGCTGCAAATAAGGTTTTTGTTCATTCTTCTTTTTTACAAAATAGCTGAAGCTCACCTAGATTAGATGGAGAGGGTCTGTGAACAGCAATTTTCATGTCTTTTCCAGATGCTCAATGGGATTTAGGTCTGGACTGTGACTGGGCTATTCTAACACATTCAATATTCTTTGATATAAACCCTTCCACTGTAGCTCTGGCTGAATGTTTAGGGTCATAGTCTTGCTGGAAGGTGAATCTCCTTCCCAGTCTCAAGTCTTTGTGCAGCCTTCAACAGGTTTTCTTCTAAGATTGCCCTGTATTTAGCTCCATCCGACTTCCCATCAATTCTGGTCAGCTCCCCTGTCGCTGCTGAAGAAAAGCCTCCCCCATCATGATGCTGCCACCACCATGTGTCACAATGGGGATGGTGTGTTCAGGGCTATGAGCAGGGTTACTTTTTTGCCACACATAATGCTTTGCATTTAGGCTAAAAAGTTCAAATTTGGTCTCATCTGACCAGAGCATCTTCTTCCACATGTGTACTGTATCCTCTATATGGCAAACTGTAAGTAGCACTTCTTATGTCTTTCTTTCAACAATGGTTTTCTTCTTGCCACTCTTCCATAAAGACCAGATTTGTGGAGTGCAAGACTTATAGTTGTCTTGTGGGCAGATTTGCTCACCAAATTCTCTCACCTTGGGCCTCTTGGCTGCTTCTCTGACCAGTGCTCCCCTTGCCATAATTTGGTAGGTGTGCTGTTGTAGAATACTTTTTCCATTTTTGGATGATGGATTGAACGGTGTTCCCTGGGATGCTCAAAGCTTGTTATATCTTTTTATAACCTTACTTTGCATTAAACTTCTCCACAACTTTATCTCTGACCTGTATGGTGAGTTCCTTGGTCTTCATGATGCTGTTTGTTCACTAGTGTTCTCTAACAAACCACTGAGGCCTGCAAAGAACATGTGTGTTTATGCTGAGACTAAATTACACACAGCTGATCTCTATTAACTAACTGACTTCTGAAGGAAATTGTGTGCGTTAGATTTTATTTAGGATATCAGAGTACGGGGGGTGAATACTTTTTCAAAATCACATTTTTGAGATGTTTATTTGATTAAAACTTTGAAAAACAATTATCATACTCCACTTGACAATGGTGAAATGGCCCCAAAGGTCTATTATTATTTGATTTTTTTAAAAAAATATAGATTGTGAGTCCCACAATGTACTTTTTTTCCCCCCTATCGGTATGTCTTTGAAGTATGGGATGGAAATCCATGCAAACACGGGGAGAACATGCAAACTCCTTGCAGATGTTTTTTTGCCCTTGGCAGGATTTGATCCGAGGACTCCAGTGCTGCAAGGCTGCAGTGCTAACCACTGAGCCACCGTGTGCCCCCCCCCCCCCAAAGGTCTACTATGACCTTACGGAAAGTACAATGTACGAAGCCAAATAAATGAAGAAAAGACAAAACAAAACACAAGTAAAGAATGCCATTCACTACCACACCCACATCACAGGTTCAAGCCCCACCACCCCAATGTTCTTTTTTCACAATATCTAGGCTTTAATAAAAATTCAAAAAAAAAAAAAATAAATAAATACATTTAAAAAATTCCTCTGTATCACTGAAAACTAGATGCAAAAATTATTTGATAAAGAACAAATTGTTACTACTTTCAAAACCGTATGAACTATAAAACCCAAAACTGTGTTTGGTGATGAAGCGAGGAAATGATCCTGCTCATGAAGTGGTTAATATCAGTCATTTTACAATTTATTTATTTTTATAGAGTCCAGATGTTCCATAAATGGGGATGAGGTTTGAGTCGGGATTGTAAAACACACAAAGATCTGTTAACATTTTGACTACACTGTATGCATTTTTTATATTTCCATACTTTGTAGAAACAACTGTAAGATGGCTCAAATTCTACATTTAATTGAGCATTTTCATAAATTGCCAATCTTTGACTTGCTAGTAATAAAACTTTTACAAGGTAATAAAATGGAATATTTTTTAGAATGGAATTTAGATGAGAAAAATTACATCTCACATAATGAAATGAAAATGAAATATTATCAACAGCTCAATATTGTTTGGGATTTTTAAAGCTGAAGTGATATAAGCTGTGAGGAGTGATATCTATCATACAAGATGGTTACATATAATAGCAAACCTGATATTTACAGATAGCTTTCATTACACTTAAGAAACCGTTCCCTATCAAATCTGTAATACTGAAATGATTTATCTGTAGTATAGAATAAAGTGATGGAAGAAATATTGAGGAGTGGCGTGGTCTTGGAATGTGGCGGGAGTAGACACTTCCTATCAGAGCTCCCGATCTCTCGGTATACCCCATCATACATTAACTCCCCCTGGAGGTCTTTACTCCTTCTCCTGCTCCACTCTGACATGTCGCAAAGTAAGAGCGTCAGGTTATCCCTGACCCTGTGCCCAGCAGCTTCTCCCTTGTTCTGGTTCATCCGTGATACACTACATGTGCAGATATTTCCAAGTTGGTCATGGATGGAATACAAGTGACACTCCACCAGAGAGCTTCCAACTAATGCATACTTCACCCTGTGTCCTCTGCCTCCGCGTCCCCATTGAGGATTCACTCACCATCTGTGTGCCATACTACTTCCTCCTTCCTCCGTTTCCCTAGTGACCACTGGTCTGGTACCTGGTCACTGTTTAACACTAGATCCCTGGCCTCTCCTCCCTCCTCTTTGCGCTTCTCCTGCCCATCCTTGCCCGTCCACCTACCTCTCCCCCCACCAAACTTTTCTCACTCTACCACACTCTTATTTTCTACACCCAATAACCCTCTTCTCCCCTTGTCCCTCCAACTGCCTCCCCCCCCTATTTTTGTCTTTTGCCCTCTCTTTCTGCTCTCTGTTGCAGGACCTGGGGCATTCCACCACTGACCTACACATGCTTTCCTGCAATGTATGGGGTCTATGCACCCTGAAGAAGCATGCCATGCATCTATATGATCTTTGTTGAGTCCATGTCAAGGTGGTGAGTCTTCAGGAAAGACTCACTTCAGAAGTTCAACCACCATTTTCCGTTGTGCTATCATGGTTGCTCAGACAATTCCGGGTCTAAAGGAGTTTGCATCCTGTTGGTGAATTTGATCCTCTGGACTTTTGAGGCATCCATGGATAATCTGAATGATAGGTTTTTATCTGTCAAGGGAACTATTTATTTCCAGAAGGTAAAATTTGTGTCTCCCTAACTCAGGACAGCACAAGGCCTTGTCTGATTACCTGGAGCAGCTACAGGGGTTCTGTGAGGGTTTGCTTATCCTCAGGGAACTTTAATGTCGCTCTAACACCCAACCTTGACACCTTCACCCCTCGTTCCAGCTCTGTACCATCAGATACACTACACTCACACTAAGTCAGATGTCTAGAGAACCTTATACCCAAGCACATTTGACTATGCCTATTATTTGGTCAAATAAATCTTTATCATCCATTTCCATCTGGACAGTGTCAAAGAAGCTAACTGTTAGGACGAGCTGGGGCCTCCGCTGTGCTGAACGGAGGCTCCCGACCCGATCCCTGTCCATCGCCAGAGTCACTGCTGGTTCTGTGCTGTGGTAGGCCAGAGGCCTCCACTTGAGTGTGCGGAGGTTCCGGTTTCTCCCTAGCACCAGGAACGGCACTTCTGGGGTTAGGGGGGTCATCGGTGGGTTCCCTGGTGACGAGCCCTTCTGTGTACCTTCCTTGCTCCCTGTCTCCTGACTCCTGTCCCTGAAACTTGGATTCCCTGGATGTGTTTGACCTGGCTTGCTTTACAGACCTCCTCTCCGTGATCCCGATTTGGCACCTTCTTGACATCCTGTGTATGACCTTTTGGCTTTCTCCTGAGTTCCCTTTTGGATCCTGATTTGGCTACTCCGCTGACCTCCTCTGTATGACCCGGCTCTTCTGACTTTGCTTCCGCCTCTTCCTTCTGCTACCTCGTGACCTCCAGTTAACAACTTGGCTTGCCTGACTACGGATTTGCTCCCTTGGCTTCTGCATGGCTGCCCTGGATTACCTTTCTACACTCCTACCATCCTGAACCATCCTGCTCTTCACTCCAAGGTTAGAGTCTGGGTATTTCTGGGTCCTCTTCTTTGGGGGGCCTGGTTCCGCTCCAGTTAGGGGAGCGTAGTAAACCCAGGACTGTTTTTGCCTCAGTGCTTGGAGATTCAAGTTGTCCTAGACCTTACAGAGTTGTTTGTTGCATCAGGTTCCTAACAGAGATGAGCGTGTAGTGTTCCATAGAATCGGTGTTCGATCGAATACTACGGTATTCGAAATACTCGTACTCAATCGAACACTACTAGCTGTTCGAAGTTTAAGGTTCGATGCAGAACCAGCGTTGATTGGCAGAATGCTATACATTCTGCCAATCAACGCTGGTTCTTCTCTTACCTTTAGAAGTCTTCTCCGTGCAGAGCCCCCGCAGCGTTTTCCAGCTGAAATTCACTCTGCCTAGGCATCCGGCCTAGGCAGAGCCGACTGCGCATGCGCGGGCATGTCCTCGCATGCGCAGTCGGCTCTGCTCAGGCGTCAGGCTGGGAAGAGCTGACTGCGCATGCCTAGTCAGTTCTGCCTAGGCCCCGATGCCTAGGCAGAGTGAATGCCAGCCGGAAGACGCCACGGGGGCGCTGCGCCGGGAGAAGACTTCAAGGGGAATCCAGCCCGACCGTCACTCGTGGACTTGGTAAGTATAATTTTATCGAATTTTGCGTACCCCTGAAACGAGCATTTCCCCCCATAGACTATAATGGGGTTCGAAATCCGTTCGAACAGCCGAACAGTGTGCGGCTGTTCGAATCGGATTTCGAACCTCAGACATTTTAGTGTTTGCTCATCTCTAGTTCCTAACACTAACATCCACACTTCTCCCCCTGTCGGACCACTCATCCATCACACTTAACACTCTCTTTGTCTTTGTCACCTGATATCAGAGGGCTCTGGAAACTTAACAACACTCTGTTTCAAGACCCCTCAATCTGCGTGGAGGTTGACTGAGAACTTGAGCAGCTCTTCGCCTCAAACACAATTGGGAATCCCATAAGTGCTACATTAGGGGTGTCCTTATTAGGCTGGGTACACAGGCCAATAGTGCCTTTTGCTACACTCAAAAAGGCAATCTCTTAAATCGAATCATGGAAACAGAGGACAAACATAAAAATACCCAGACCCCATAAACCAGAGATTTACTGATCTGACTATGAGATGAGCTTTGCAATCTTTACTTCTTCAAGGTGAAAGAAACCCTGATCAAAGTAGATTGTGAACTACTTTTTGGTCTGCCTGTTTCATGCGGAGACTGTACGGAAAGCACACAGACCCCATTATAGTCTATGGGTCCATGTGCTATCACTTTACACCACTTGCCAATGCTTTCGGTAGTCCGTCTGGGGGGTCCCCATGCGGACTTCCCCGAATGGATTACCAACACAGATGTGGACGAGGCCTAAGAGGCCATTTTCACGGAGTAGACTTTATAATACAGTGTACACTATTCACCATGAATTGCACCTACCTAAAAATATTGTATTTTAGTTTCTACTGGCAACTGATACTGGCCATGGTTTATTTTGTCTGCCCTGTATTGCATGTCAAGAACCCAACTGAGAAATGTATAGCTGTCACATCTGTACATTGGAAAATATAAATGTACCGATACTGTACATTATAAATGACACACTCTCTGTGATAGGTTATATTACGGCATCTTACAGCACATATATCTCAGCTCTAGGCATGGGGGAAAGTGAGCAATTTCATTCTCTACTCTAATACCTAGACTACAATGGTTCAAAGGAAAAAATACTGTAATTTGTACTGAGGTTTCATTGTCAATGATGGACAAGTGTGACATGCACAGAACAAATATAGCCATTGGCACGTACTCTATTCCTGCTCGTACAGGTAATGAAGGTATAGACTGAAAAACATGCACAGGACATCACAGCTCTTCTATAGACGTAATTACAGCCTATCACTTTAATAACATTTTAGCAAAAAATGCACGTTCCACTAGATCTGGAATTCTAGTGTATGCTATATGTGTTATTCAATTCATTTGTATTGCAATTTTGCCACATTAGATGAAATTTCGGAGTCGAAAACATGAAATTTAGAATAATCAAGGTCAATATATGATAAAGGAAGCAAAATGAATATAACTAAAAAGCAAAAACAGCTGCTACCTTTCATACAAAGCAAAAGCAGCCACCAGTAGTGTGTGGAAAATAGGTTGTGTGAGTATATATTTGCCCCCTGCTGGATGTCATTGACTGGGCGCTGTTATAGGTTTTATTATCAGAGAACTCTTATTTCTCAATTACATAGTTACATAGTTACATAGTAGATGAGGTTGGATAAAGACATGCGTCCATCAAGTCCAACCTATAACCCTACAATCCCCTACAGTGTTGATCCAGGGGAAGGCAAAAAACCCCATGAGGCTCATGCCAATTGCCCTATTTCAGGGGAAAAAATTCCTTCCCGACTCCAAATCTGGCAGTCAGTATAAAACCCTGGATCAACGTGTCCTTAAAATCTAGAGACCATAACCCATTATATTTTTCTCTTCAAGAAAGGCATCGAGGCCCACTTTGAACTTGTTCAGTGAATCCGCCATCACCACTTCCTGGGGCAGAGAGTTCCAGAGCCTCGTTGTTCTTACTGTGAAGAATCCCCTTCTATGTTTCTGGTGAAACCTTCTCTCCTCCAGACGTAGAGGATGTCCTCTTGTCACTGTCACTGGCCTAGGAGTAAAAATATCCTTAGAAAGTTCTTTGTATTGTCCCTTCATGTATTTGTACATTGTTATTAGATCTCCCCGTAGACGTCTTTTCTCTAAACTGAATAACCCCAAGTTTGTTAATCTATCGTTGTACTCCAGTCCACCCATTCCCCTAATCATTTTGGTTGCCCATCTTTGCACTTTTTCAAGTTCACTTATGTCTTTCTTGTATATCGGGGCCCAAAATTGCGCAAAATATTCTAAGTGTGGCCGTACAAGTGATTTGTATAGAGGCATAACTATGTCCTTGTCATGAGAATCTAGACCTCTTTTGATGCATCCCATAACTTTATTTGCCTTGGCAGCAGCCGCCTGGCACTGGTCATTAAAGGTAAGCTTGCTGTCCACCAAAATCCCTAAGTCTTTTTCATTGACAGTCTTACCCAGTAATTTACTATTTAGTACATAGTCATACATTTTATTACGTCGCCCAAAGTGCATTACTTTACATTTGTCAACATTAAACTTCATTTGCCAAGTCTCCGCCCATGCTTCCAGTTTCCTAGATCCCCCTGTAATATTCTACTATCCTCCTCATTATTGATTACCCTACAAAGTTTAGTATCATCTGCAAATATAGACACCCTGCTTTGTAAACCCTCTACCAGGTCATTAATAAAGATATTAAACAAGAGAGGACCTAATACTGACCCTTGTGGCACCCCACTGGTGACTGTGGCCCAGTCTGAATATTTACCATTAACAAGTACCCTCTGTTTCCTATCAGTGAGCCAGTTGCTAACCCAAATGCATATGTTTTCCCCCAGTCCCAACATTCTCATTTTACATACCAACCGTTTATGTGGAACAGTATCAAAAGCCTTTGAAAAGTCCAGATACACCACGTCTACTGCAATACCCATGTCCGGGTACACCACGTCTACTGCATTACCCATGTCCGGTCTTGAACTGACCTCCTCATAGAAGCTGATCAGATTAGTCTGACAGGACCGATTCCTCATAAATCCATGCTGATTTGGTGATATAAGATTATTTACATTGAGATACCCCAGGATAGCATCTCTTAGAAAGCCCTCAAATATCTTTCCCACCACAGAAGTTAAACTTACTGGCCTATAGTTTCCAGGTTCCCTTTTACACCCCTTTTTGAAAATTGGCACCACATTTGCTATTCGCCAACCCCGTGGAACAGACCCAGTCATTACTGAATCCTTAAATATTAGATACAAGGGTCTATCTATGACCATGCTTAATTCCCTCAGAACTCGGGGGTGTATACCATCTGGACCGGGCGATTTCTCTATTTTAGTGTTTTGCAGGCGGCGCTGCACTTCTTCCTGGGTTAAGCAGGTGACATTTAATTGAGAGTTTACATTACCCCTAATCATGTTGTTGACCAATGGATTTTCTTGTGTAAACACTGTAGAGAAGAAGGAATTTAATACTTGTGCTTTTTCCTCATCCTCCTCCAATTCATTAATAATAATAATAATAATAATAATAATAGTAATAATAATAATAATAATAATAATAATAATAATAATAATAATAGCAATAATAATAACAATAATAATAATAACAACAACAACAACAACAACAACAACAACAACAACAATAATAATAATAATAATAATAATAATAATAATAATAATAATAATAATAACATATACACAAACAAGGGTGATAAATAATGATATGCACAAGATACACAACCCCTTTTTTGGCTGCCGCGTGGTAAACAACCACATTTTTTGGCCCCCACTCAGTATATGGCCCTCCTTTTTTACTCCCCCACAGTCTGACTCCCTTTTTTTTGCCCCCAACAGTATATGACCCACTTTTTTTGCACCTCCACAATATATGACCCCATTTTGCCCCCTCCCCCCAACACAATATATGGCCCCTTTTTCTTGTTTTTACTATATTTTTTTTATTGAATTATTTTAACCACTTCAGAACCAATTCGGTGGTCCCGACCAGACACACTTTTGTTTTTTTTTTCTGAATAAGCTATGGATGTCCGCAGACACTCCCTGCCGACTAAGCTCATTCATTTGAGTCTAATCTGGAGCGGAATGCTGCGACTGCATGCCAGTGCACTGTATGCACTGCACCGGCATCCAGTTGTGGCCAGCCGTTTTTTGGATTGGATTCTGAGTAGGGTTGAGCCAATCTTGACTTTTCAGGATCGATTTTAAAATCCGATTTCCGATCATTTTTCATTCGAACCCGATCTCGATCCCAATTCCGATCCCAATGCAAGTCAATGGGATTTTTTTTATTAATCGGAGATCGGATTTTAAAAGCAATCCTATTCACTATACAGCATGGAATCTAACAATTATTAGAATCCACGCTGTGTAGTGAATCACTAAAGTAGCCAGAGGATTTTTTTTGATCCTCTGGCTACTTAGTCCCCCCTGGTGTCCACTTACCTCCAGAGAGGCTGCCCTTTGCCCCGTGTCTTCATTCTTCGCCTTGCTGCTGCTCCACGCTGCTTTTCTTCCTTCGCTGCCCCCTCCCTGCCAGGTTAGGAGAGTGTGGGCGGGCCCTGTACCCGCCCACACTCTCCTAAGCCTCATGCCCCGCCTACCTAGCGCTTTCAACACTAACCTGGGAGGCGGGGCAGCGAGGCAAGAAGAAGGAGGGCACCGGAGCAGCCATCTCTAGAGGTAAGTAGCTGCTAGAGATGTTAGTTTAGACTCCCATTCGAATGAATGGAGGCAGTCGGCGCACAGGGGGTTAAGGCTGTGTGTCGGCTGCTTCCATTCATTCCTATGGAACTGCAGCGGAGCCTTCACACTGAGTATACAGCGTATACTCAGTGTGAAGGCTAAGCAAAGCATTGTGGAAAAAATCACTGATCTCGATCCCACATAAAAAGATCGTGTTCGGAATTCCGATGGCGATCGTGAAATTTTCTCGATCACCGATCGGAATCCGATCTTTTCCGAACACGATCGCTCAACCCTAATTCTGAGGCGGCCTCCGAGAAACCCCATCTGAACCCGGCCTATAGCTGCATAAAACTTTTGCACATCGTATATATTTTTTTCTTCATGGGTTATTAAGGGGTTAAAATGACTTATTCAGGCACGTCTTGATCTGAATATTAAGATGCTCTGCTAGCTTTGCCAAAATTTCAAATGTGGATTTTTTCTCTTGTTAATACAGACTTTAAGGTCAGGCAGGTAAAAAAAAAATCCAGCCTCGAGAATGGATACAGACAGATTGACGAATAGAGCCGAATGATGAATATAAAATACAACAGCAAAGTATCAGAGCGGTCTGGGAATTTCAAAAACACCATGGTAACTTTGACTTCTCATCTGGATGTCTTTCTCGCCCATCAATAGTCTTCACATCAGACATACACTATGGTTTATTGGGCACTAAGTTATGTATCTCAAATGGCATTGTTTGATCTTTTTGCATTTGTTCCAAGAATTCTTATGTGGTGTACTTGGATATCATTAAGGCAAAAAATTCACAGACCGTATATGTGCCTCTGCTACTAACTATGTTGTCTCTGTTACATGAGAGATCATATATATTTTTATAAAGTTAATAATATAAATGAGAAAACTTCTGAGAGACTTTGACTGGCAGGAATGACCATGGGGAGGGACTAATAGCTACATACACAGCACCTGATATGTTAGTGCCCTGGGCAAGACTGTGGGGCTAAAGGAACACCTGCCCTAGTTTAGGATAATAATATCACAGAAACCGCACATGGTCAAGGCCTAGGAGAATGCAGTATAAGACAAGAATGTAATACCGACATGTTGGCCTCACAAGAGGACATTAGTGATAGATTAAATCACCATCGCCTGGAGGAGAGCCTGGAGCAGGAGAAAGAATAACGCCGAACATCATAACCAAGGGGGTAGATGGACAGGACAGGCTGAGAGCTGGATATCGGATGCAGCTTTGAATTGCTGCACGAGAATGCCCATCAAAACTCCGATGGCAATTAAAAATCCAAAAAGATGGATGCCCGGTGGGCCAACTGGGCAGAGAAAATAATCAGGTCGGAAAAGGAATAAAAATAATACTGCAAATATTCAGCACTGACTGCGAATGAGCCGGTCTGTACTCTCGAGACAAGACGTCTAGAGAACCGAGTCTACTAAATTCTCTGGTACTGAACAAATAACTTGAAAAGACATACCTTCATATCACCAAAGAAGAGCAAACAAGCTGCCACTGCCCTCAGGCATCTTCTCTACATAATAATCCTAATGAAGGTAAGCGTGTATTTCACATTACACTGCAGGATTATTAATTGATACGAAGCCGCCATCTGTAAACCATTTTAATAAAAAAATATATATGAAAAAAAAAAAACCTTATAAAATAGAGCTGAAAATTCCCCTGGCAGCCCATTCATGTTTACCCAGGTAAATGTGTCTCTTGTTCTCTCTTTATTGCTGTACTGTATCTATTTTATGTTTTCACGCTATACAGTACATGTTCTCAGTGCGTTAATCAGTGTTAATCTCTTGGATACAAGGGGTAGGATACAAATCAATGTGATGATTGCTGAAGGACAGGACATCAATCTTTAGGCTGAGACCCCACGTTGTGGAAACGCAGCTTTTTTTGGTGCAGACTTTGTTGCGTTTTTTGAGCCAAAGCCAAGAATGGCTACAGAGGGAATGGGAAATATATAGGAAGTTCTTATACTTCTACCGTCTGCTCAATCCACTCCTGGCTTTGGCTCAAGAACCTGCAACTAAATCTACAACAAAAGAAGCATACGTATTAGATTTTAGATTGTCACTAGAGATGAGCGAGTAGTTAAATATTCGATATTCGATATTCGTTTCGAGTAGCCCCTCAATATTCGACTACTCGAATCAAATATCACATCCTATTATACTTTATGGGGGAAAAATGCTCGTTTCAGGGGTAGGCAATATTCAATCAAATTACACTTACCAAGGCCACGAGTGAGGGTTGGGCTGGATTCTCTGAGAAGTCTTCTCCGTGCAGCGTCCCCGCGGCGTCTTCCGGCTCTGAATTCACTCTGCCAGGCATCGGGCCTGGGCAGAGCCGACTGCACATGCCCACACTACAAGAAAATGGCCGCTTACAGTGCGCAGTCGGCTCTGCCCAGGCCCGATGCCTGGCAGAGTGAATTCAGAGCCGGAAGACGCCGCGGGGAAGCTGCATGGAGAAGACTTCTAAAGGTAGGAGAAGAACCAGCGTTGATTGGCTGACTGTATAGCATTCGGCCAATCAACGCTGGTTCTGCATCAAATTTTTCCATTCGAATAGCGAGTGGTACTCGATCGAGTACGAGTGTTTCGAATACCATAGTATTCGATCGAATACTACTCACTCATCTCTAATTGTCACCGCTCATCTGAAAAGAACTGTGGTTGGTTGGTCGTATGACCAACTCTTCCAAACACCATGAACAACCATGAATCTTCCAAGGAGCATTCAAATACCACAGACACAAAGAAAACAAATTAATGAAAATCACTCAATGCTAAAGTAAGCAGGAAATGATGGACACTTTCTGGGTATGTGTTAGTAATGCAAGCAAATCACCACAATGCAAAACCTGTCCACAGATCTGTCAATGTAGCCCTACACAAGCTATCAGGGCAGACAGATAGCAGAGAAAATCCATCACAGGAAATTTTAGATCTTTTCAACTGTAACCCCTTAGCTATTCTGCTGGATGTTGGTTATTTAAATATGGCGGCCGCTCAGGAGCTGAGCAACCTTCATAGTCACCGGGCCTCTGCTGTAATATACAGCATAGACCTAATACTAATGACCGTGATCAGTACCAGCAGTTATGGTTGACTGAGGAGTCATTTTCCACCCTTTTCATTATGAGGAGGATTGGCAGTATCCTGGGATGGTAATTCATTGCTATGACAGCCAATAGGCTTGTCTCTGTATTTCCTCTGTAACAGGCTACTCTATGCAGCCTGTAATAGAAGTAGTGGTATTTTGCAATGCATTAGCATTTTAATGCATTTCAATAGTGATTAACCCACTTTGGTTCAAGGTAATGGTGTCCAATCTGCTCCTAAGTAAATCCTATATTTAATACATAAGTAAAGTTAATGGCAATAATTGCTCTATATCGGAAACCTACAACATTATACAAACTAATTGGAGATGACAGTATATTGTTATGTAGTGGATTTGCCAGTCTATATATTTCAGTGACTACAATAAATACTACACTCCATATGTTGTTTAGTATATGGAGATAATGAGCCAATATATGTCAGAAAAATTATGAAACTCTACCACTGTAAAAGATATACAATCTGTTCAACAAGATCAACGTTAGCCATCCAGCATAGACTAATGATTACATGTAGGAATAGAAGATCTATTTCACAATAGTCAGAATTAGAATATGGCTATCTACAGAATGGTGAAGGCTGGATATAGACATCCAAGATTTTGGTCATGTGATGAACACAAAAGTGCACAGCATCTATCCAGTAATAAACTGTGTGTCCATCACATGACCGAGGACTCTATATATCACATGACCATGGACTGTACATCACATGACCATTGGCTGTACATCAAATGACCATGGACTGTATATTCCATGACCGTGGACTGTATATCACATGACTATGGACGGTTCATCACATGACCAAGGACTGTATATATCACATGACCATGGACTGTATATCACATGACCATGGACTGTATACATAACATGACCATGGACTGTATATCACATGACCAAGGTCTAAATTTTATCGACTGGAAGTAAGTAGGATAAATGACAGCAATTGGAAAATTGTATAACTTCCCATATTCAGACAATAACATATGTCTCTCAATATTTGTCTGAAATGCATAACCCATTTAATGTGTTTGTACTAGTATCCTAGCTATAGACATACTGTACGCTGAATAGCCTCTTTATGAAGACGCCAGTATACTAAGACATTAGACATTCTTTGGCTTCAGAACTGCAGCACTTAGTTGCGGCATACACATGTATGATCCAGAGGTTTCAGAGGATCGAGGGTGTGCTAAAGAAACATTCACACAACACCCTTAGGGTAAGTTCACATGGAGTTTTTTGGACTGGAACCTGAGGCTGGGGCCATCTCAGATTCTGGTCCAAAATACGTTTAGCTTCGACTGAATGCGGGTCCACTGCAGTTGCGCACTCCGCTTCGGATTAGGCCCAATGAATGGGCCTAGTTGGGAGGAGGGAGTGTATTCAGGCTGAATGACGAGGCGAATCGGCCTGAAGAATGAACATGTCGCTTATTTTTCCAGGAGCCAGAACAAACCGGCTCCCAGAAAAAAGACCTGACCGGCTCCCATTGATTTCAATGGGAGCCGTCTTTTTGGTCAGGATTTTGAGGCCGATACGGCCGATACTGGAAAGATTCATTGAGTCATGTTGCTTGCAAAATCTGGATTCATCTGAGCATACACTTGCTTAGCAGAGATGAGCGAACAGTAAAATGTTCGAGGTTCGATATTCGTTTCGAGTAGCCCCTCAATATTCGACTACTCGAATCGAATATCGAACCCTATTATAGTCTATGGGGGGAAAATGCTCGTTGCAGGGGTAGGCAACATTCGATCAAATTATACTTACAAAATCCACGAGTGAGGGTCGGGCTGGATCCTCCGAGAAGTCTTCTCCGTGCAGCGTCCCCGCGGCATCTTCCGGCTCTGAATTCACTCTGCCAGGTATCGGGCCTGGGCATAGCCGACTGCGCATGCCCGCACTACAAGCGGACATGCGCAGTCGGCTCTGCCCAGGCCCGATGCCTGGCAGAGTGAATGAAGAGCCAGAAGACACCGCGGGGAAGCTGCACGGAGAAGACTTCTAAAAGTAGGAGAAGAACCAGCGTTGATTGGCCGACTGTATAGCATTCGGCCAATCAATGCTGGTTCTGCATCAAACTTTTACATTCGAATAGCGAGTGGTACTCAATCGAGTACTACTCGCTCATCTCTATTGCTTAGTGATCCAATTTTTGTTCACTGCAGATTTGCCTTGATTTTCCCTTTTAAGCAAAAACACTCAAGATGTCATCTTCTGTTAAGGAAGATAACTTCGGAATAGTGGAATTGATGGTCAGGTCTTCTTCAAAGAAACTGAGATATTTCAATTTTCCCATTCTAATGTGAATTCACATTGAAACCAATTTGCAGACAACTTGCTGAATCGATTATCTGCTGAACTCTGGGGTCACAGGTCTAATTTAAAGGCACCCATCCATCGTGAAAGGCAGGTGCCTTTATTAAAATGGTCACTTGGTGTTTATCACTTTCTTAATTTTCTTCTGGCTTTTGGAGTCGTAAAGGGCAAGTTGAAGACCTTGTCCTCATGCAGGATGACTAAAGCCAACTTTGGATTTTTGCTTTTGTACGCATCATGCTTAACAAAATGAAGGCAACTCCATTTCATGTTCCTACATGAAGTTGTGCACATGCATCCGAACCAAAAACTGGTAGTGAAAATGGAATGAACCAAGTTCAGGAGGGGTAGATCTACTTACTAAAATCTGAACATGCTTTTCATTGCATATGTGCATATTAACTTCATGAATGACCACACAATTTCTAGGACTCATCGCTAGACATCATGAATATACAGTAATCATACACAAAATGCGATCATAGTGTAGTTTTAGGGCATCCCCATTTGGTAACCCTACAGTAGTAGGCGTCTGACACAGTCTTGGTGTGATATTTCCAAGAATCATTCTCTTAAATACACTTTACATTTCATCACAAGGCAGTATTATGTTTTATTCATATCTCTAATAAAACTTTTAGTGACTATTCCCGACTCTGCTTCATGTGCAATGTAATTGAGTGCAACCGCTAAGACTGTACTTTTATTTCCTGTCCTCTAGGTTATATTATACAAAGCATTCGTTTTTCTGCTGCCATTGTAGGAACACAAAATTATACTCAGAAAAGTAAAGAGGCCACAAAAATGTGGAAGGGCATAGTATGACGCCATCTCCAAATATCTAGGTTTACGTTGTTTTTGAAAGAAGAGATAAAAAATGACAATAAATGCATTCTTGTTCATAAAAATAGGATCAACCCACAACTTGTACAGTTTTGTCCAAAAGTGAATGACAAACAACATAATGTTCTTAAAAAAACAAGGAATTGCTTGACTACCTAGCTGTTCTCGGAAGATCCAATAAAACAGTCAGGGATTGTGTTTTTTTTTTTGAGAAATCCAAGAGATAAAACCAAAACCAAATCAACGTGAGGGGGATAACCAGAGGAGCAAGACAAAATCCGTAAGGCAAGAGATAACCAGAAAACAGGGGAGGGTAATAGGAGTGAATTCTAAGAACAAAGAGCCTAGAAAACTAATGTAATCACAGGTATCAAAGTAAGGAAAGTGTCAGATTAAGATATTTCATCTCAGTCCTTGATTGGATGCTGAAGTACAGTCCCGATTGGCTCTGAATCTCATATCTCTGACTGGATGAACAGACCAAGCCAAAGTTTAGCAGGTAGGCAATGCAACCTTGAAGCATCAGCAATGAGGCAAATGCAGGTACCGTAGAGAATCTTCTTCAATGACAGCTACTGGTCGGAGAAGCTGGTCCAGCCAGTTGTCTTATGGACATGAGGCAGTGAGGAGGAGCAGTAGGGACATGGCTGCTTTCCTTGGCCACACAGAGAATATTTTTGTTATATATTTCTCAGATTTATTTGTATTTAAATTGTATTATATTTATTAAAGGTAATATATAATTTAATAAAATATTTAATGTGACAACTTGGATTGGGTAACTTGCCTATTGATAACTGACACTAGAGAAGAGCGAGTACTCTTCGAAACGGCCGTTTCGAATAGCACGCACTCATGGGAATGAATTGACGCAGCTGGCATGTGGGGGGGTTAAGCGGCTGGCCGCCGGCAAAGTCGGCGTGCCAGCCGCTTCCATTCATTCCTATGGGTGTGTGCTATTTGAAATGGCCGTTTCGAAGAGTACTCGCTCATCTCTACTGACAACCAAAGCCAAAGAGCAGAGAATAAATTAAAGGAAATTATTCCATAGTAAATTTTATTAGTTTTTTTGTTTTTTTTTTACACCTTTCTATGTGAATATTAAACTTATGAGAAAGACATATACTCCGGCTTCTAGAGATATTCTTGAGCTTTGATCATTAGTAGTAACTATCTCAATTCTTATCCCTAGTTCAGATTTCTTTTGCAGCAGGCTGTGTACACAAGGGCAGGGACTATGGCAAAAACGGCACCAGTTAGGCCCGGTTCACATCCATGTTTGGGTCATTCTGTACGCATATCCGCATGAAATATGCAGAGAGAATCGGCCTGAAAGTACCACTTTTCTCTCCACATTTTTTGTGCTGAAACCACACTAACCCCATTATAGTCTATGGGGTGTGCGAGTTTCCTTAGGTAGCCATTTTTTTTATGTGGATAGGTTTCCATTTGGGGGGGGGGTTTCCAAAGCGGATTCCTTGAATGGAAACATGCAGATGTGATCCAGACATGAGAGTTAGTTTTTGGTATTACCGATTTTGGGATGATGTTGCAATGGAAAACACTGGTCAACAAATTTTCAAAAGTTGTTTGTTTCTGAAATGAAATGAGTCATTCCCTAATGATTTTTATGTGCTGAATTCAAATATCAAAAGGAAAACTGTCAATTGGCTCTAGTTTCTATGATATCGAAGAGTTCTCATTTTACTGTTTTGTGAATTGTATAGAATATGATACATATTTATTACTTCTGCAATAATAGAGGTGCAAGTTTACTGTTTTTAAAATTTTGGAAATATATTCTTAGGAAACTTAGTTCTATCTAAAATCAACTATAATTTATAGTCATATCTAAGAATTTTTTACAAATGAAGTATGTTTATTGAACTTTGGAACGTAGATCCTTATTGAATTGCTATTCGGCTCCTTTACTCACGTCTCTTGTATTCAGACATGGGATTGTCTCTGATAATTGTCCAGCAGTAGTCTGCAAGCATTGATGGGTTCCATTTACCCTGATATCTCTTTTCCATAGTCGCAATTTCCTGATGAAATCGTTCACCATGTTCATCGCTCACCGCTCCACAGTTTGGTGCAAAGAAGTCTAGATGAGAGTGTAAGAAATGAATCTTTAAAGACATGTTACATCCCAGGTTTTTATATGCCTTCAGGAGATTTTCAACCAACTCTTCATAATTATCTGCTTTGGTGTTTCCCAAGAAATTAGTCACGACTAACTTGAATGCTTCCCATGCAGTCTTTTCTTTGCCACGCAGCAAATGGTAAAACTCGTCATCTTGAAGAAGCATACGAATCTGAGGACCAATAAAGACTCCTGCTTTTATCTTCGCTTCACTCAACCTTGGAAACTTACAGAGGAGATATTTGAATGCCTCTTCATTTCTATCTATTGCCTTTACAAAATTCTTCATAAGACCAAGCTTGATATGTAAAGGAGGTAACAGAATCTTTCCTGTTTGAACAAGTGCTGGATGCGTAACATTTTTAGTCCCTGGCTGCAGTGACTTTCTGAGTGGCCAGTCTCTTTTCTTGTAGTGTTCTGATCTTGCACGACTGTCCCACTCACATAGGAAGCAGCAGTACTTGGTGTATCCTCCCTGTAGACCAAGCACTAGCGCTACCACCTTCAAGTCACCACAGAGGCACCACAGATGTTGATCATAGTTTATGTATCTCAAGAGCTCTTTCATGTTGTTATAGGTTTCCTTCATGTGAACAGCATAACCAATTGGAACTGATGGTAGTGCATTGCCATTGTGAAGTAAGACAGCTTTAAGACTTAGCTTTGATGAATCGATAAATAGCCTCCACTCATCGGGGTTATAGCTGATTTTGAGAGCATCCATTAAACTACAAACGTTACTGCATACAACAAGATCACCCTCCATGAAGAAGAATTGGACAAGAGACTGTTGACGGTTCCTAAAGAAAGAAATTCGAACATCATCTGCCAACAGATTCCACTGTTGAAGTCTGGAACCTAAGAGCTTAGCCTTACTCTTGGGCAGGTCTAGATCTCTAACAAGATCGTTAAGTTCACTTTGCGATATAAGGTGCGGTTCAGTGGAGAGTGATGCAGGAAAGTCTGGATCTGACGAGGTAGATGGTTCATGACAAACTCCTTCTTCTTCCTCGTCAGTGGAATCGAGCGAGAATGTTTCTGGAGCATTTGGAACTGGCAATTCTTCAGAATGAGCTACTGGGCGTATCGCAGATGGAATATTCGGATACTGTAAAGTCCACTTCTTTCTTTTTGAAATTCCTTTCCCAATTGGAGGCACCTTGCAGAAGTAGCAATTGTCACTATGGTCAGATGGCTCTCTCCAGACCATTGGCACTGCAAACGGCATAGACTGTCTCTTTCGGTTCAACCACTGTCTGAGATTTGAAGAACATGTATTACAGCATATGTGTGGAGCCCAACTCGTTTCCTGGTTGCCTATTTTGCAGCCAAAATACAGGTGGTAGGCTTTCTTAACCAAATATAAATAGAAATATAAAATGCACGTCTATATTGTGAAAAGTAAAGCCAATTTTAAAATTTTAGCATCAATTTCAATCTCAGCACCCCAAAATTAGTTAAGAACAACTGGTTTGATGCCCGAAACATTTTGGCTGTTGACCAGTGAAATCAAAGACTTTCCATACACTGGTCACTCCAATCTCCGAGGATTGCCCCTCTTCATTTTAGTGGGGCTTCTTAGCACCTAGAAGCTTTGATCTTTTGGGTTCTGACACATCATTGAGATTAAAATGAATTAGATAAGATACATTTTTTAGCATCAAAGGTTCCCTCGAACCTTTAGCTATATTGAAATGCATATCTAGCCTGTGATGTATGTATTGTTTTTTTGTGCCCTTTTTTTGCATGCAAATAGTTATATACCTTATACTTAAATGTCCCAAAAAATTTCACCTATTATATTAGGATATTATTCCATGTCCATTTTTCATCCATGGGAAACGGAGGGTTTTCTGATTTTCCATCCATATATCATTTGTTTTTCATGTCCATTAAAAAAAAAAAAAGAAGGTGGTGGAACCCAATGAAAAATGTCACATACCTGTACAGATTTGTCTCCTAATAACAGTCCTTGAAGAACAAACAGCACGTGACGTCCGCATGTTGTCTGTGTTTTTACTGACCCATTGGCATGCATGGATGTGGTTGATCCAAATAAACAAGGGAAAGGCTGAGGCCGTACGTTACGGATATGCTACATGTCTTGCAAATTTGCTGTGTTTTTTAAGCAAAAATCGGGAGAGGCTTTAAAAGGAATGCGGAAATAAAAGAAATAACTTATATTTTTCCATTTTACAAAATT
Source organism: Leptodactylus fuscus (assembly GCF_031893055.1). Classification (NCBI taxonomy): domain Eukaryota; kingdom Metazoa; phylum Chordata; class Amphibia; order Anura; family Leptodactylidae; genus Leptodactylus; species Leptodactylus fuscus. Next base: position 40,004,364 of record NC_134269.1, read on the forward strand.
CCCTCCTGGCTTTGGCTCAAAAAAACACGTCCATAAAAGCTTTTCCGCAACGTGTGGCCAAAAACAGGACCTCTTTCCAAATAATTTTTTTTAATGAACCACAGTCAATGAAAAAACGGAATCCTGAAAAGACAGACAAGGAGTGCGATGGGTTCTCCAGAACACTGGCTTGGGGTATATATTCACTGAATTAGACGCTACTCAGCAGAAAGACTTATACATTTAGAAATGGTACAGTAAGTGAATTGCTGCTTAAACCTGCAAGGATGATTTAACTAGCTCTGTCTACTCTCATCGATTATCTGTAAATCTCACTAATTTAGAGTCAGTCTTACTGACATGTTAAGCATCGCTAGAAATTCACTCATAAAAATCATTACAACAACTCCTCACTTTGTGGCTCAGAATTTCCTAATTTTGCTGATTTTGGCAATATATAGCTACATTAAATCTCTTTTTAACCACATGAGGACCGCCGTACGTAAATTTACGGCCTCATGTGCTGGTACCTAAAGACCGGACTATTGCCGAAATACGTCCGGCCTTTAGGTACCTTTCTGGCGGGGGGAGGGGTGCGGGGGGGACAGGGGTTAGGTGTTACTAACACCTAACCCCTTCCTCCATAACGTCCAGTCGGAACTGAGTCCGACTGGACGTGTTAACCCTTTCGATCGCGCCGTCAAACATCGCGGCGCGATCGAAAGGGATCCGCCGACAAGTTAACCAGATCGGCACCCCCCGCGGCGAGATCGGGGGGTGCCGATGTCAGTAGAAGGTAGTCTGGGGTCTGGCCAGTGACCCCAGACTACCGGAGCCCCCACATACCTGGTGATCCTGCCAGGCGGTGGAGGAAGTGAGCGATGTGTCTCACTTCCTCTGCAGCTTACAGGACACGAGCAGGCTCATGTCCTGCTCGTGTCCTGTCTGCTACTGTGTAGAATCAGCTGATGCTTTCATCAAAGCATCAACTGATTCAAGTGTCCTAAAGGGACACATGAAAAAGTAAAAAAAAGTTAAAAATAAATAAATAAAGTGTATGAAAAAAGTAATAAAGTTCTAAAGTCCAAAAATCCCTTTTTTCTATACAAAATGAATTATATAAAAAAAAGCACTAAAAATTAAAAAAAGCAATGCATATTTGGTACCGCCGCGTCCGTAACAACCTGTACAATAAAACTGAAATAATATTTAATGTACACGGTGAACGTCGGAAAAAAAAAACGGAAAAAACTCGCCGGAAATAATGATTTTTTGCCATCTCATCCTACAAAATATGCTATAAAAAGTGATCAAAAAGTCATATTCACCCCACAACAGTGCCAATAAAAAGCGCACATTTTCCCGCAAAAAATAAGCCCTCAACCAACACTGTCAACCGAAAAATAAAAATGTTACGCCTCTCAGAAGATGGCGATGCAAAAATCACTGATTTATGTCCCCAAATGTGTTTTTGTTCTGCAGACTTAGTATCGCATAAAAAAATAACATAAATGAGGTATCGCCGTAACCGTACCGACCCGCAGAATAAAGGACACATGTTACTTATGCTGTACGCAGCATGGCGAAAAATTTAAAATGTAAAACTCAATGCAGGATTGATTTTTTTTTTTTTTAATCCAGCAAGAAAGAGTTAATAAAATGTAATCAGTAAGTTGTAGGCACCCAAAGATGGTGCCATTACAAAATGCATCTCATCCTGCAAACAACAAGCCCTTATATGGCCGCGTCACCAGAAAAATAAAGAAAATATAGCATCTAGCAATGTCAAGGCAAAACCCCCCAAAAATCGCCAAATTATTAGAACACAACTGGCTGCGGCAGATAGGGAATATATAAGCTGTGCGAGCGAATATCAGGGGACACCTCAGATTTACAGCTTATGAGCGAAAAAACACCAGAAGTGACCCCCAAAGTGACCCCCAGAGTGACTCCCCCAATCATAGGAGCTACTGGGACATAGTAGGGAATTTGGTGTCTGCAATGTTCTCCGCACAGCTTATATATTCCCTCTTCGCCATCCGCTGTGCAGTCACGTCTGGATACTAATACTCACTACACCCCCTGAGAAATTCTTTGAGGGGTGCAGTTTTCAAAATGGGGTCACTCCTTTGGGGAATCCACTTTTCTGGTACCTTACAGGCTCTACAAACATGACATGGCGTCCAGATACCAAACATCAAAATCTGTACTCCAAAAGCCGCATCGCGCTCTTTCGCTTCTGCGCCCTGCTGTGCGCCCAAACTGCAGTTTATGACACATGTATGACACTGGTGTACCCGTTATATCGGATGTAATGTCATATGTGAGTATAAACTGATATTAGGGCACAGCTGGACGCAAAAGGGAAGAAGGGTTATTGGGTTTTTGGAGCACAGACGGTTTGGTTTTTGGATGCCATGACACTTTTGTAGATCTGAAACGCCAGTAAAGTGGAATCCCCTGATATGAGACCTTATTTTGGAAACTACACCCCTGAAGGATTTCTCCAGGGGTACAGAGAGCATTTTTAACCCCCAAGTGTTGCTATAACTTATTATCCATAAATGAATACGAAGCTGATTGTGAAAGGTGAAAATGACCATTTTTCCAGGAATACGTCATTTCAGTGCGTAATATGTTGTGCCCGCCTTGTATCAGAGATGAACGCTCTAAAAGCTGTTGTGCCCGGGATACCCGCTTACCAGTTTTTGGAGTGTCTCTGCTGACATAAGTTGGGCACAACATATCGGGCACTAAAATGGCGAATCTCTGGAAATTTTTCATTTTTAACTTCTCATTATCAGCTGTGATTTCATTTCTGGAAACTAAATAAATGCAACACTCAGGGGTTAAAAATGCTCGCTACACCACTTGATAAATCCCATGAGTGGGCTAGTGTCCAAAATGGGGTGACATGTCTGCGGATTCCACTTTATTGGCAATTCAGGGGCTTTGCAAAAGTGGCATGGTGTCCTAAAACCAAACTGTGCTCCAAAAACCAAAATAGCGCTCCTTCCCTTCTGTGCCCGGCTGTGCCCAAACAGCCATTTATACCCACATATGGCATTAAGTCCGTTATCCGGGGTACACCAGTGTCATACATGTGGGCATACACCGCTATTTGGGTACCCAGCAGGACGGAGATGTGAAGGAGCGATATGTGCTTTTGGAGTGCAGATTTATATTCTTTGTTTTTGGACACCACATCACATTTGCAGAGGCCCTAAAATTGTCCCTACAAAATGGGGTCACTTCTTGGTGAATTCCAGTTTACTGTCACCTGTGTAGTTTCTAAAATGGGGTCACAATGGGGGGTTTCCATTGTATTGATACTTTAGGGGCTCAGCTAATGCGACATGGCACCTGAGAACTATTCCAGCCACATCTGCTTTCTAAAAGCCAAATAACGCTCTTTCCATTCTGAGCCCCACCGTATACCCATACAGCAGATTATGGCCACATATGGGGTATTGCCGTGTTAAGAAGAAATTGTGTAACAAACTCTGGGGGGCTTTTAATTCTTCAGCTACTTGCAAAATTAAAAATATGGCGCTAAATGGACGATTAATTGGAAAAAAAAGTAATTTTTCATTTTTACGTCCCATTGTTAATAAAATCTGTGAATCAGCTGTGAGGCCAAAATGCTCACCAAACCCCTAGATAAATTCTATGAGGGGTGTAGTTTCCAAAATGGGGTCACTTTTAGGGGGTTTCCACTTTATTGGTACACTAGGGGCTCTGCAAATGCGACATGGCACCTGAAAAATATTCCAGCAGAATCTGCCCTTCAAAAGCCAAATAGCGCTCTTTCCATTCTGAGCCCCGCCATGTTCCCATACAGTAGATTATTACCACATATGGGGCATTTCTGTGTTCAGGAGAAATTGTGTAACGAACTTTAGGGAGCTTTTTTTCCTTTATCCTCTTGTGAAAATGAAAAATTTGGGGCTAAATTGACAGTTTGTTGGAAAAAAAGTAAATTTTCATTTTCATGTCCCAATGTTAATAAAATCTGTGAAACAGCTGTAGGGTCAAAATGCTCACTCTACCCTTTGATATGTTTTGTGGGGGGTGTAGTTTCCAAAATGGGGTCACTTTTAGGGGGTTTCCACTGTATTGGTACTCTAGGGGCTCTGCTAATGCGACATGGCACCTAAAAATTATTCCAGCAAAATCTGCCATCCAAAAGCAAAATAGCGCTCCTTCCATTCTGAGCCCCGCCATGTTCCCATACAGCAGAATATGGCCACATATGGGGTATTGCCGTGTTCAGGATAAATTGTTTAACAAACTTTGGGGGGCTTTTACTCCTTTAACCCCTTGTGAAAATGAAAACTTTGGGGATAAAGTGACATTTTAGTAATTTTTCTTTTACACATTCCAATGTTAGTAAAATCTGTGAAACAACTGTACGGTCTAAATGCTCACTATACCCCTTGATGAATTCCGTGAGGGGTGTAGATTCTAAAATGGGGTCACTTTTGGGGGGTTTCCATTGTTTTGGTACGCTAAGGGCTCTGCAAATGTGACATGGTGCCTGAAAATTATTCCAGCAAAATATGCTGTTCAAACACCCAGTGTCACTCCTTCCCTTTCGTGCACTGCCGTGTGCCCAAAAATCAGTTTACACCCACATGTGGGGTATTTCTGTGCACGGGAGAAATTGCATAACAAAATGTGAGATGCATTTTCTCCTTTAACCCTTTGTGAATGTGTTAATTTTAGGTCTAAATGAATGTATTAGTGAAAAAAAATGAAATGTCTAAATTTGACCTCCATATTATTTTTTATTCTTATGAAATGCTTAAAGGGTTAACAAACATCCCAAATGCTGTTTTGAATAATTTGAGGGGTGTAGTTTTGAAAATGGGGTGATTTATGGGGGTTTCTATTATATAGGCCTTTATAATTCCTTTCAGAACTGAAGTGGTCCCTAAAAAATTAGTTTGAGGAATTTTCTTGTAAATCTGGAAAATTGCTGTTACACTTGTAAGCCTTGTAACATCCAAAATGAATTAAAAGACGATCAAAAGATGATGCCGATATAAAGCAGAGATATGGGAGATAATATTTATTCATGTATTTGGATGGTATGACTATCTGCCTGAAAAGCAGAGAATTTCACATTTTGAAAATTGCAATTTTTTCCAAATTTCCATCAAATTTGCTAGTTTTTTTATAAATAAATACAAAAATATTGATTAGTGTTTACCACTAACATGAAGTATAATGTGTTACGAAAAAACAATTTCAAAATCACTTGTGTAAGTTAAAGCATCTCAAAGTTATTGCCATTTAAAGTGACACATGTCAGTTTTGAAAAAAGAGGCCCGGTCCTTAATGTACTTCTGGGCCTGGTCCTTAACCGGTTAAACTCGGCACCCAAAGGGATAAAATTAACTAGAGTATATTAATGCAAATAGTGTGTCTACAGATAGAGCAAAAGAAGCCGGAACACTAAGCTGGTAGGTTTACAGGGTCTGAAGGGTTAAGATTAGAGATGAGCGAGTAGTATTCGATCGAGAAGGTATTCGATAGAATATACTCGCTATTCGCAGTAAAGATTCGATTCAGAACCAGCATTGATTGAGCGAATGCTATGCAGTGTATAGCATTCGGCCAATCAACGCTGGTTCTGCAGCAGGCTCTTCTTTGCTAGTCGGGAGAGCTGGCAGCTTTCAGTTATGTGGGAGCTGACTTTTTCTCATAGGAATGCATTGAGCAGCGTTGATTGGCCGAATGCTATGCAGTGTACAGCATTCGGCCAATCAACGCTGGTTCTGCCGGAGTCTAAGATCGGACCTCAATGGAGACTGCTGTGGACCGATCTTAGACTCCACCTCCTCACAGATGAGCCTCTGGCAGAACCAGTGTTGATTGGCTGAATGCTTACACTGTATAGCATTCGGCCAATCAACGCTGGTCAATGCATTCCTATGAGAAAAAATCATCTCCCGCATAACCGCAAGCTGCCAGCTCTCCTGACTAGCAAAGAAGAGCCTGCTGCAGAACCAGCGTTGATTGGCCGAATGCAATAGTGTATTGTAGGGTAGTATAGTATCATAAACTGTAGTGTAAGAATGGCTTAGTATAGTGCAGTGCGGTATAGTTTAGTAAAGTAATGTGTATTATAAAGTAGCTAATATAGTAAGGTAAATTACAGTTTATTGCCGTGTACTCTAGGGTTGTGTAGTATTATTTAGTATAATATACAGTATCTGAGTATAATACAGTGTAGTATGAAATAATGCAGTGCAATAAAATATGTTGAAATATTATGTTGCATTATATTGTACAGTATGGTATTGGACAGTATGGTGCAGTACAGCATAGTGTAGCCTGTAGTGTAGTTTAGAATATTATAGCATAGTACCGTATTGTAATACCTGGCAATTATGTGTGCAAGTAGTACGTGTACTGTAATACCTACAACTCTATGCACAAGTTTCCCCATATACCAAAGTGCCTACAGCTCTACACACACGTAGTACCCATATTACAGTAGCTATAACTCTACGCACATGTAGTACCTGGACTGTAATAACTATAACTCTACACACAAGTAGTATCTGGACTGTTGTACCTACAACTCATATGTAGTACCTGGATTTTAATACTACAACTCTACACACAAGCAGTATCTGGACTGTAGTACCTTCAACTCTACAAACAAGTAGTACCTGGACTGTAGTACCTACAACTCATATGTAGTACCTGGATTTTAATACTACAACTCTACACACAAGCATCACCTGGACTGTAGTACCTACAACTCATATGTAGTACCTGGATTTTAATACTACAACTCTACACACAAGCATCACCTGGACTGTAGTACCTACAACTCTACACACAAGTAATACCTGGACTGTAGTACCTACAGCTCACAAGTAGTATCTGGACTGTAGTACCTACAACTCTACACACAAGCAGTACATGGACTGTAGTACCTACAGCTCACAATCAGTACCTGGACTATAGTACCTACAACTCTATGCATAGGATTTTAAAAAGTCTGATAAAATTTTACATGGGGAGAAGGTTGATAAAACTATTTCTTCCTATCAATTCTTCCCCTATATTTCCATTGCTATTATGTACACAGCTTTTATAAATGGTCTACACCTTATCTACTTTAACCTGGCATCCTGGGTTGATGACCAGACCACCGAAAACTGTAAGGCTAGATTCTGCTGCATCTCAGAAAATGAGAATCCTCACATTTTCTCAAACAGAATTTTGTAAGGAAATCTGTACAGCTTCATTTTCTGAACCCATTGAGAATACTTTGCAGCAGAGAGAAACTGCGATGTGTATACAAACACTGACAAATGTTGTTCCGCTTCTGCAGTCATCAGAAATTCGAGACTGCTGAATGAGAGCAACATCTATCAGCTTGTACATATTATATATATTGCATTTATCACAGCCAAAAATTTTGCAAGTCGGGGAAATTTAAAGACAGCACCAGATTTACATATCAAGACACTGAGTGTCTTGTCCCTTAGACACTGCCCATAAAATAGGCCTCACCTTATGTCATGTATGATGTTAGAATGTTTTATATTTTTATAAAATAATGCCGATCCGCTAATGTCTAGCAGTCTATCTCCTGTGCCTTCCTGGTTGTCTTTACCACGACATTGAGAGGGCTTAAATTACATAAAAATACAGATAATCCAATCATAAACATACACTTTTCATGGTCTATATATGTATAGTAAATTTTCCCTTTAAGTGTCCCATATAGGCCTATTGATTTACAGGCCAACAACTGTTCCTCCTGCCACTGCCCCTACCCTCTTCATGCAAAGCCATTTTAGCGTAGCCAAATGTGCATGTATTCTGATTGAGGAGAGGGGAATGAGTTGCTTTCAGACATATTTGGTGGTAGATTAAAGAGGATATCTAACCCTCCCCTCCCCCCCCAAAAAAATAAAAAAAAATAGAGAGTATTTCCTGTTATGTCCGTGAACACCTGGAATATAGCCCAATGGGCACTTGGACAGTTTCTGGACCAGAGTGCAGGGGATCAAGGAGAAGAAAACTTTTCTTATGTTGTAACCCTATTAACATTATTTATGTGGGCCTAAAAACCAGTATAACTTCAGAAAGAATAGTAGGATTGGGCATATTTTTTGCCTCCAAAAAAATCTGTTAGGGGTGAGTCTGCACACCCCCATATACATAAGATTGTCCAGTCTTACCTAAATTGTCAATTTGGATGATTTTATTTGTATGAGTACCTTAAGACTATGCCCACTTCTTATTTGTTTGCATTTGCCAAAGGTAGACATACGGTGGGAACCCACTGTTATAATATGTGCCAAAACTATTTCCTGTTGGCATGTGTCTAGGGGAGAGGACGCGGGTTCAATGACATATTATTTTTCTGCTTTCCTGAAAAGCATGCAGTACATGCAGTATATATTTATTGCCTATAGGTGACATCGAGGGTTATGTTTTGCATACTCAGAAGTATTTCTCCTTATATGCACTGATCACTAGCATGAGACTTATTAAAAAAGAAGACATTGCACCAGGTCTAAAAAGCCGAATGACATACATCATCTGATCAGTGCTGTCACCCTGAGCATGTCGGTGTTTTGTTTATCCAAATCTATTCAGCCATTCCAAAGATATAGGCCCTTTTATTGTTGATGCAAATTAGGGTAAACTATCCAAGTAGCCAGTAACACTGAATGATATACAACACACAGAGACCCCACCCCCAAAGAACTCACAGTGTTACCGCCCACTGAGCTAGTATACCCTAATTTGCATTATGGTATTGTGGGGTAGTTAGCTCGGTAGAAACAGTGGTGCGGACTCAAACAGTCAAGACAGGTACACAAATATAAAGCAAAGCGGTTTATTTAGAAAAAAAAAAGAAAATAAATAAACCTTGACTTCAGGCACAAAATCTTCAAAACAAAATGCAGCCTTAACTTCAGGCAAAAATAAAATAAATACCTGCTCATCTGAGCACTAACTAAACAGAACTGATAACCTAACTATACATGTGACTTACTACCAGCCACACGAACAAAACAAGCACAATATAGTTTGACCAGACTCAGGGTTAGGGCTCGTTCACATCTGCGTTGTGCTCTCCGTACTGCAGGTTTCCGTTTCCTGCATAAAACAGAGCAGGAGACGGAAACCTGCAGGAGTCTCTCTCACCCACTCATTTGAATGGGTGAGAAAGCTTTCCGGCCGTGAGCGGCGGTGAGTGTTTTGCGCTCTCCGCCGCGAAACCGGGTTTTTTAATCCGGACAAAGAGCCGGACATGCAGTACTCTGTCTGGATTAAAAAATCCGGTTTCGCGGCGGAGAGCATAAAACGCTCACCGCTGCTCATGGCCGGACCCGGTCTGTGCTTTCCGTCTTCTGGCATGCAGAAGACGGAAAGCACAGAACGGAGACCTGAACGCAGGTGTGAACCTAGCGTTACAGGACAGATCCAGACATCTTTTTTCACTCCATGGATTTGCCTTGGCGTGCAGGATCTTCAGCCTTTTTTCTGACCCAGTAATGAGCCAAGGACTCACACCTGGAGCTAAGGCCTACTCAAGATCTGCACTGGACCAAACATAAGTTAAAAACCTGGGGAATATATAGCGTGAATCCAGCATCCTGCATGTCACCTCCTCACATTATACACTAAACGGGCTTATATCTATGGAACAACTTAACAGATTTGAATATACAAAACACCGAAACGCTAAGAGTAAGGGTGTCATTGATGGTAATCATGTAGGTCATTGGGCTTTTCAGACCAGATGATGGGTCCTCTTTACATTTCTGTTATGTTATTTAAAGGATATTCAACTCTCAATATCATCTTACAGAGCACACTGCAGTTATGAACACCATACATTTGATGTGTATGTCACTTTGGTAGATTTGGAGAAAAAAAAATTGAAGATTTAGGCCGGGTTCACACTGGGTTTTTTGGGCCGGGTCTTGATGTGCGTAAGAATCCGGCTCAAAAACTGCCTCCCATGGAAATCAATGGTAGCCGGTCATCTCCTTTTTCCGAGAGCGGTTTGTCCCACTCATGAAAAAAGAAGCGCATGCCCTTTCTTGAGGTGGAAGTCTGCCTCGTGGTGACACCTCCCTCCCGACTAGGCCTAATCCGGAGCGGAATGGTGCGACTGGATACTATTTTTTGGACCGGAATCTGAGACGACCTCCGCGTCAAATTCCAGTCCAAAAAACTCACGTGGGAACCCAGCCTAATACAAATGTGTCAGTCGGTGCATTAGGGTTAGACCTTTAGCTACCTGGAGCATTATTCTTTCCACTCAGCACCCTACCATCTCCTGCCTGCAACTGCACAATCATCCATTCTAGAGCATTACTCCCAGGGCTGAAGGCCCACCTCCAGTGTACCAACTAACCATTTACATAAGACTTCAAAGTCGTTTTTCTTGAAATCTATAAAAGTGACATACATAACCGAGGTATGGTGTTTATCAGAATTTGCTCTGTAATGTGATGGTAGTAGTTGGGAGAGGTGGTAGACTCCCTGTAAATACTTTGTGTAATGTTATTCGAGCACTATATTATTTGGACATTGGATGGTACACTACAGGTAGATGCACTGTCCAACCATGCTGAGAACTTTCATGCCATGATGGCTGGTACTAAATATATAATTATGAACAACCTAAAGATCTTAATATGTCATATTCTCTGGGCTTTAGTAATATATGTGGAAAAATGGAAATCATTTTTTTCTTCCATAACCTTTCAAAAGTTTCCTATTGTCCAAAAATGGAACCAAAAAGCAAATCCTTTTCATGAAGAGGAGCCATTAACTTTTTGCAGTGAATGAACAGTTGCTTACTGCATGAGGGGGCAGCTTTCTCCTGCTACAATGTAAGTATAATAACTTTACAGATAGAGCCAAATTTAGACTTCTGTCCTGAAACACCTACTGTGATAATGGCTATAAGAAGCTTGAAGTTTGTGAGCTACGAATACAGTTGTGCTGCTCACATCGCTATTGTCTATCAAGTGCAGAGAACTTCTCTGTCCGACCAGGACCATTAGCCCATGAGTTTTATGAAAAATCGGAATTATCTAAAAATATTTTTTTTAAGTACTAAGTATTATGTTTCCTCATCGCATTAGGGGTTACTACAATGAAAGATAAAAATATTTCATCTAATCCAGGATACATTACATGTAAATTTAGCTCTTCTGTCTTCTGACTACTCCATATGTTAAAAAGAAAATCCTCCCAACAGAATCTTCAAAAATGGAGCACTTTTATTGGAGCCTTAGGGGGTTTTTACATGTAGGAATTCAATACTAGATTGTTTTCAATGGGAGGTAGAGACCACAGTAGGACGCAGAAAAAAATAAATGTACGGATCAATCTTGACGCAGATTCATCTTGGCCTAGTCATGGGTAGAAAGCCACAGGAAACGGGGAGCTGGAAAATGGCAATCGGAAAATGAAGAGGAATTCTTTTTTATTTCCTGCCGTTTAACGTTCCCTTACGTTAAGTACAGTGTATATAACTTATTTAAAACGTCATAGATCTCTAATACTGCAATACAAGTTTGTATAGCGTATGTGAAAACATATTTCAATGAAATAAATTTGTAGTGTTGGAACTGGAGATGGATGAACCTCTCAAGATTTGTTTCATGTTTGGGTTCAGCGGCTGGGATCCTTGGTTCGTGTTAGGATAAAGAAAGTTTTGTAAGCACCACACTTTAAATTGGGTTAATAGATAGTGTAGAACACTGTCAGGGCTCCTAGAAATCTATGTATAAAACATAATGTAGAACACTGTCAGGGCTCCTAGGAACCTATCTATAAAATGTAGTGTAGAACACTGTCAGGGCTCCTAGGAACCTATCTATAAAATATAGTGTAGAACACTGCCAGGGCTCCTAGGAACCTATCTATAAAACATAGTGTAGAACACCAGTGGCGGATCCAGGGTTTGCGGGGCCCTGGGCAATTGACTTTGGCAGGGCCCTACGCGCAGCGCACCGCAGCAAATTAGGCCCAGCCCACTTTTATGTTGACTCCGCCCATTCTCATTCATTTTTCATGTGACTCCACACAGTATAATCCTCCTACAGTCACCCGTAAATTATATGTCCCCCCTCCATCTCTCCCCTATTTTTATATACACCCTTCATCTACCCCTAGTTTCATGTCCCCCCCTCTATCTATGTCCCCAGTTTAATGCCATTCTACTCCTTTATCTGCCCACAGTTTCATGTCCCCCCAGTGTCATGCCGTTCTCCCCCCTTCATCTGTCCCAATGTCATGCCATTCTCCCCCCTTCATCTGCCCCAGTGTAATGCCATCCCCCCTTCTTCTGCCCCAGTATCATGCCATTCTCCCTCCTTCATCTGCCTCAGTGTCATGCCGTTCTCCCCCCCTTCATTTGCCCCAGTGTCATGCCGTTCTCTCCCCCTTCATTTGCCCCAGTGTCATGCCGTTCTCACACACACACACGCGCTCACCTTTCCTCGTTCCCCCACAGCTCTCTCCCTCATACACATATTGTTGGCGCGTTGTGACGTCATCACATCGCGACTACAAATGCCGGAACTCAGCGTTAAAGCAGGAGCTGAGCTGTGACAGCTCCTGCTTTAAACGCCTATGTATTCAGCTCATCGGCGTCCGTAGGAAGCGAGTGACGTCATGCAGGAGTGTGGCGTCACCAACGCCATACCTCCCAATTTTTAAAGAGTAGAAAGAGGGGTAAAATGTGCGGTGCGCTCTGCGCACCGCGGCAAATTTGGCTCCACCCACTTTTATGTTGATACACAGTATAATCCTCCTACAGTCACCCGTAAATTATATGCCCCCCTCCATCTCTCCCCCAGTTTCATATACACCCTTCCTCTGCCCCCAGTTTCATGTCCCCCCTCCATCTCTGTCCCCAGTTTCATCACGTTCTCCCCCTTCATCTGCCCACAGTTTAATGTCCCCCGTCTCTGCCCCAGTGTCATGCCGTTCCCCCCTCCCCTTAATTTGCCCCCAGTTTCATTGGGCCCCCCTCCATCTCTGTCCCCAGTTTCATGCCGTTCTCTCCCCACCCCCTTCATCTTCCCCAGTGTCATGCCATCCCCCCCTCCCCTTCATTTGCCCCCCAGTTTCATGGGCCCCCTTCATTATGTTCCACCTTAATATTTAATACAAAACAAACACTTACACTCACCTTCCATCGGTCCGACGCTCCTCTCTCCAGTCACATACGCGATTAAAGCAGGAGCTGTGACCTGCTTAGCTCCGGCCCGGCTTGCGTGTGTAGGCGAGATGTGATGACGTCATCGCGCCTACACACGCAAGCCGGGCTGGAGCTTTAAAGCAGGAGCTGATTTCACAGCTCCTGCTTTAATCGCGTATGTATTCAGCTCATCGGCGGACGGACACCGATGAGCTGAAATTGTGACAGGCAAGTGCCGGGGGGCCCCCAGAGGCTCTGTGGGCCCCGGCACTTGCCCGACTATGCCGAGCTGACCGGGACCATTTTGTTAACGCCCGCGCGGGGCCCCGGGCGGTTGCCCGGCTCGCCCGGCCCTGGATCCGCCCCTGTAGAACACTGTCAGGGCTCTTAAGAACCTATCTATAAAATGTAGTGTAGTACACTGTCAGGGCTCCTAGGAACCTATCTATAAAACATAGTGTAGAACACCTCTTAGGAGGCAAAGGGGGGTGCAAAAAACCCCCATTCATACTCAACTTATATTCTCTCTCTTGGGCTCCCTTGTAGTGTCTAGCACTTTCCTTGTTGTTCGGTGCTCCTCTAATCTGGTATATAAATTAGGCACAAATCACTCCAGCACACAGTTCATCCAGACTGGCATATGCAAAGCTAGTCTTACCAAATTCCCTTTAAAAAATATCTAAAAATTTGATATGATTTTTTTTTCCAAGGAAAACTCAACTCAAAATAAAAAAAATAAAATAATAAAATAATCACTTCTACTTCATTTCCCTTTATCTTAATTTGTCTAATAATTGAAATTGAGAAAAATATTAAGAAATATTCTCGGTGTGTTCCAGCAGCAGAACCATCTCCCCATTCACTGTTCTGTATGTGGCTGTAAGACAACTGGCTGCAGCATAATTCTCCCCCCCCCCCCCTGAAATGTCTGCCATGGAACAAAAATATTGTTAAGCCCCACCCTCTTGTGTAAGCCAACCCCCTCAGCTGGTGTACAGCCAAATACAGAGGATATCAGCAGGAAATTAACACAATAGGGATATAAGGGTCAGTGCACACAGAGTTTTTTGGCACTGATTGGCGTTTTCCCTATAGGTATAATAAGTGCTGAAAGTCCCCAGAGGAAAATGCAATGAAGAAAGCTGTGGAAAAAAACTGTGATATGATTCCACCATGTTCTTCCTACAGTGTTTTTCTGTTGCATTTTACTACATGGGTCCTTTGCCTCTGAGCTTCTTATATATTTCCAATCTCATTCATTGCCACTCTTGACTTGCCTCAAAAAACCACATCGAAATCTGCTACAAAAAAAGCTGCTTTTTTTTTTGCAACATTGGACCTTAGCCTAGAAATCGAGCATGGCACTTTTTTTTTTTCAGCTACCTTGCTGAGAAAAACAGCTGGAGGAAAAATTTGGCATCTGACCCATTGATATCAATGGAGACTGGTTTTGGATGGAATTTGGAGCTGATTTTGATGCAGATTTGGCTTCAAATTCAGTGCCGAATTCTGCCGTCAACGCCTTACCCAGGTGCGAAAAGAGCTTCAGTTCAAACAAGCATGCGTGTTTATTAGGCTAAGTTCACACTGAGTTTTTTGGTCAGGGTTTCGTCAGAAATCCGCCTACAAACACTGAACCAAAAAACGCCTCACCATTCAAAGTATACAAAACGCTTCTGAGTCTTTTCCGCTAGCGTTTTTTCCCCTAGCGGCAAAAAAGAAACGAGATGTCCACTCTTTTTGAAGCCATGAGCGTTTTCCAGCTCACGGCTTCAATGCAAATCAATGTGAGCCGGTTTTTCTTGCTCGCGGTTTTTTGGTCAAAAACCTGAAGCGGAACCGGAAGCGTTTTTGGCAAAAACCTGATTTTTTTTAAAAATATAATTCATGACCACATCCCAAGAGGAAACAGATCAGGAAACTCCTCGAAAAACAATGCCAAAACCCTGACCAAAAAAACTCCGGGGGAACTTACCCTTAGAGAATCAGAGATAGTTACTGTATATGCCATATATTACGTTGTTTTGTCCCTGTAAGTGATATGTACTATCCATTAGCTTTGTAAACGAATCTGCGTAATAACCTGTCAATCAATGAATTGTCTCTGCACATGATTACTAGTAATAATTAGTGGCGCTCTATACATAATATCAGCTGTCTATTAGCAATGTCACCTTAGATGTCTCCAGTCTATACATCATTAGTAGTATTAGCTTTATTATTGATTAACAGTGTCAATAAGTCTGTTTCTGTATATAACTAGGATTCATTTGCATTGTAGTCTGATCTGTCTGTATCCGCCTGTAGGGTATCTATTTTCCTTAGGGAGACCACAGTTCCAGTGGGAAACAGGTATGCAAATTACAGTATACTGAGCCTCTAGTGCCACCTTTTGGAAAGCAACCATTCTCACAGTCAATACCCGACCCTTTAAACAGACCTTGGAACACAAGCTTTTTTACAGCGATTGCTCTTCATTATTCGAAAACTTAAGACTCATTTGGGTGGATGAATGCCTTTTTGGGGATTTGGGTTGGGTTCTAGTTCTCTTTACCTTCAGACCCCAGAGTATAATAGGTGGAGGCCCAAGGGAGGTGTAAAAAAAAAACAAAAAAAAATTTATACTCATTTTCTCTCACCTTCTAGTGGAGTCCAACGATCTGTGTCTTCCTCCACCGGGCACCCTGTGATGTCATGTGCCTGAGTTACCCCTGAGGCCTGTGATTGGGCCGCAGTGGTCGTGGCGCACTAGAAATGACGGGATCCCAAGGCGAAAACTTGAAATGAGCCCCTCCCCATTTGCATAAGGAAGCACCAAGTAGGTCTGAAACCTTCTGGAGCCCAGGAGAGGTAAATAACATAGTTTTTTATGTTTCTTTACCTCCCTTGGGCCTTCGATCATTATAATTGGGGTGTCTAAAAAAACACTGAGTATAATGATAGTGTTTGTAGGGTTCATGGGCCTGTGGCCTTCTGCTCACAGCAGAAGGAGAAGCGCTGGTGGCCGTGAGCAGAAGGTAGGATCGGTAAGTACATAGGGCCTGTTACCTGGACCTACTCCTATTATACTCTGCAGTCTGAAAAGAACCCAGAGTATAATACTTTATGTCTGGTTCTATCCAAGCAATTTCGGACCGAACCAGAGGATTGCTTCATTCGCACACCTATGCAGCTGAAACATACTGAAATTTCCCCACTGTGGGACTATTAAAGGATTATCTTATCTTATCTTATCTTATCTTAATAACTACTACTAGTTAAGTCAATTATTGGTACCAGTTGGTTTGGAGTCATATGACCGGTCTCTAGGTATCGTATCTGGATTAGGAAATCAGTTTTTCTATTTTATGTATATTGAAGTGAGGTTTTAGGCTATGTTTTTGAACTATGTTTTTAGGCTATGCTTTTGCATGACATTTTGTGAATACACCAAGGATGCTCCCAATGTATATTCTAGTGAATAGGATATGAGCTTCAGTACTCTACAGTCATGGCCAAAAGTTTTGAGAATGATACAAATATTAATCTTTACAAAGTCTACTGCTTCAGTTGTTCTAATGGCAATTTGCATATACTCCAGAATGTTATAAAGAGTGATCAGCTTAACAGCAATTACTTGCAAAGTCAATATTTGCCTAGAAAATGAACTTTATCCCCCAAAACACATTTCAACATCATTGCAGCCCTGCCTTAAAAGGACCAGCTAACATTGTTTCAGTGATTGCTCCAGTAACACAGGTGTGGGTGTTGATGAGGACAGGGCTGGAGATCAATCTGTCATGATTAAGTAAGAATGAAACCATAAAATTTCCTGGAGCAACTGATCACTGTGGGTGCTAGGTGTTGAATCCCACCGATCAGATTTTGATGGATAGGCCATCAATATAATATTCCTTTGATGCATATCCTACATTTTAGGACTGAGAAAACCCATCTGAATCCCCAACCATTAGTGTGAACACAGCAAATGATTACTAACGCCATTATTACAGCCTATTTTTTAGCCTTGTCAGACAAATTGGTGACTTTCAGTAGAACGGGATCAAAAATTTGAGAACGTAGCTGTCATTCTAAAAGATTATTAATTTCTCATGTATTTTTTCAACTAGAACAAGTGTTTCCAGCGCCAGCATGTGCACGAGACTTGTTTGACTTCCTTGAATGAGTCTCTTACGTTCCTTCAGAAAGATGACATCCAGCACCTGCTTGTTTAATTGATGCAGCCATGTACTATTTGACACGTCTCATTACACCACCGCTCGAAGATGTTCTCTGTCTGACTGCTCCAAAACTGCCCCAGGTATCCCGAACTGAAACAAGCCGAGCAAAACTGATACAAAGTGACTTGGGGTCCACGTAACGCCATGTGTATCAGGACATCGCACACCATAAGGATGTTAGATTGCTAAATCGAAGTCTTTTCTTCCCAACGTCTCCCTAGAAGCTCCATCCTTCGAGCTATCTGTGTCACACCAGATGGTTTGTTCATTTGACTCTAAGTTTCAGAAACTGTTGTCACACACAGAACATGTTTTATGAGCCTCGCAGAAATTATTTTTGGTAACTGCTGGGAGCGGGTGACATTGTAGAAGATATGACCCTTTGCCATGGCAACTGTGCATGCTCGGGGTGAAATCACAAAAGACGTCCGATGAGATTCTATCTGTCCAAATGTTTCCCTACCTGTTGTGAAGACATGATGTGTTAGGTTTGCTGTGAAGATTGTCTATGCAGTTTACATTAATTTACACAAATATACATAGAATTATATCCCTAACATGACCTATCTGGCGTATATGTAACTGTATACCATATGTATACCACATAGTATTAAAATATGGTTGTCATATAAACAGTGATGCAAGTTTTATATACTATTGATACATATACATATATACAATGTATTTACGGTGTGCTAGATTAGAGGTGATCTGTCATGTTGCACATACCCTTCAATCTCCCATCAGCAGGTATAGATGGTATCATAGTATCAGCACACAAGCTTCCATTATGGACCAGGACCAGCCTTGATCCAGGTTACAGCTGTGACCTTACAGGGTATTACAGTCAGAGCAAGGTATATCCAAGCAAGTAACTTGCTGATCAGTTTAGCTCTGACCACTGTTTGGAACGGAGTGGCAGAATGGACAGTGCACATCGCACCATTCATTTCAATGGGACCAGTGGAAGTGGCATTGTCTGTCCTGTTGCTACATTCAAAACAGTTCTCATGGCTGGTAAGGTCCCTGTAATTTGCTCTAATGGGAATACCCCTTTAACTACCTGAAAGTTTTGAACATATTCTGCCTGGGGTTTGAGTATTATTGGGGGACCAATGAGATGTCAGTGGGAGCTGAACAAAAGTAATGGTGCCATTATACAAGGTTTGGAGCCAACTGCTTCCAGGTACATGCTATGTATAAGTAAGGCAGCATGGGGCAACACGGTGGCTCAGTGGTTATCACTGCAGCCTTGCAGCGCTGGAGTCCTGGGTTTGATTCCTGCCAGGAACAACATCTGCAAGGAGTTTGTAACATACATAAACATACTGATAGGAAAAAAAAAAAAGTACATTGTGATTCCTATATGGGGCTCACAATCTATCTATCTATCTATCTATCTATCTATCTATCTATCTATCTATCTATCTACAGTCCTATGAAAAAGTTTGGGCACCCCTATTAATCTTAATCATTTTTAGTTCTAAATATTTTGGTGTTTATAACAGCCATTTCAGTTTGATATATCTAATAACTGATGGACACAGTAATATTTCAGGATTGAAATGAGGTTTATTGTACTAACAGAAAATGTGCAATATGCATTAAACCAAAATTTGACCGGTGCAAAAGTATGGGCACCTCAACAGAAAAGTGACATTAATATTTAGTAGATCCTCCTTTTGCAAAGATAACAGCCTCTAGTCGCTTCCTGTAGCTTTTAATCAGTTCCTGGATCCTGGATAAAGGTATTTTGGACAAACAATTCAAGTTCAGTTAAGTTAGATGGTCGCCGAGCATGGACAGCCCGCTTCAAATCATCCCACAGATGTTCAATGATATTCAGGTCTGGGGACTGGGATGGCCATTCCAGAACATTGTAATTGTTCCTCTGCATGAATGCCTGAGGATTTGGAGCGGTGTTTTGGATCATTGTCTTGCTGAAATATCCATCCCCGGCGTAACTTCAACTTCGTCACTGATTCTTGAACATTATTCTCAAGAATCTGCTGATACTGAGTGGAATCCATGCGACTCTCAACTTTAACAAGATTCCCGATGCCGGCATTGGCCACACAGCCCCAAAGCATGATGGAACCTCCACCAAATTTTACAGTGGGTAGCATGTGTTTTTCTTGGAATGCTGTTTCTTTTTGGACGCCATGCATAACGCCTTTTTTTTATAACCAAACAACTCAATTTTTGTTTCCAAAATGAAGCTGCCTTGTCCAAATGTGCTTTTTCATACCTCAGGCAACTCTATTTGTGGCGTACGTGCAGAAACGGCTTCTTTCTCATCACTCTCCCATACAGCTTCTATTTGTGCAAAGTGCGCTGTATAGTTGACCGATGCACAGTGACACCATCTGCAGCAAGATGATGCTGCAGCTCTTTGGAGGTGGTCTGTGGATTGTCCTTGACTGTTCTCACCATTCTTCTTCTCTGCCTTTCTGATATTTTTCTTGGCCTGCCACTTCTGGGCTTAACAAGAACTGTCCCTGTGGTCTTCCATTTCCTTACTATGTTCCTCACAGTGGAAACTGACAGGTTAAATCTCTGAGACAACTTTTTGTATCCTTCCCCTGAACAACTATGTTGAACAATCTTTGTTTTCAGATCATTTGAGAGTTGTTTTGAGTAGCCCATGATGCCACTCTTCAGAGGAGATTCAAATAGGAGATCAACTTGCAATTGGCCACCTTAAATACCTTTTCTTATGATTGGATACATCTGGCTATGAAGTTCAAAGCTCACTGAGGTTACAAAACCAATTTTGTGCTTCAGTAAGTCAGTAAAAAGTAGTTAGGGGAATTCAAATCAATAAAATGATAAGGGTGCCCATACTTTTGCACCGGTCAAATTTTGGTTTAATGCATATTGCGCATTTTCTGTTAGTACAATAAACCTAATTTCAATCCTGAAATATTACTGTGTCCATCAGTTATTAGATATATCAAACTGAAATGGCTGTTGCAAACACCAAAATATTTAGAACAAAAAATGATTAAGATTAATAGGGGTGCCCAAACTTTTTCATAGGACTGTATCTATCGTAAGGCATCAGAAGCAGCCCCAAAATATTTTTAAAGAAATGCCAACCTTTTTAAGGATATGGCCTATTGTTTGTTTTTTTCATTGTCACATGTTAAAAGTAATGACTAGCCATATGAGGGCATGTTTTTGCACAATGATCTGGATTTTTCTATTGCGCTAGTTTAAGAAACTTTCGACTGCCTAAATTTTATGAACTCTTTCAGAACTCGAAGGGAAAGAAAACTATTTTTCAATTCATTTTTAATATTCTAAATTTTGCAGTGTGTAGCATAAATATTATGTTAAATGTCTTCTGTGGTTCATTATGTATTGTATTTTTACATTGCACTACTTATCCTACTAATATTATAAATGTGAAACTTTGTGTGTTTGGATGTTTGTTACTCAATCACGCAAAAAAGGCTGAACCGATTTGGATGAAATTTTGCACGTAGATAGTTTGTAACCTCAATTAACACATAGGCTACTTTTTATCCAGGTAAATGACATGGCTTCAGGACTGTTATGAATTTATGTTCATATACTATATTAAACTGCTGTTGCCAGCAGGACTCTCTCAGTTAATTGGAGATTGCTGATAAAACCAGGTCTGTTTTCTCTCTATGTAAACATATAGATAACACTGAGTCCATTGTGAACAAGTATTTGCATATTATCTGATTGCATATTATCTGATCTGCCCCAGAAAGCCCCTTTAATCCAAATTGGCAGTTTGCCAATTTTAAACATGACAGGAAAAAGAAAATCTATTTTTTCGCAAAATTCTAAAACCTGAGAGCGACAAAGGTAACTAGAAGTCACAGAGTTCTCCTCAAGCAGAGCTCAGGAGGATTGAGCAAGCTAGGCATCAAGCGGCTCTTAAAGCAGCCAAAACGCCGGAGCAGGCGGATCATCTACGGCAACAACACTCTCATTATATGGCATCCCAGTGAGCTTCTGAGATGCCGGAACAATCACAGGCATGGTGCGAGGAATGAGTTCAGCGGCAGGCTAGCTTCAGAGCTGCCGAAACGCCGGAGTGGGTGGATCATTGATGCCAACAACATGCTCATTATATGGCATTCCAGCCAGCTGATAAGATGCTGGACAGCTTGAGAACTGCCGAAATGCTGGAGCAGGCGAACCATCGACGGCAGCAATTTGCTGATCATCGATTCCAACAACACGCAGCTGAAGTCGCGGGCAGAGGCTAGTCTGCAATAAATGCACATGACAGTTTACCCCGAGCAAGGGAAGTTCAGTGACGCTGCAAAAGTAGTGAAAATTTAAATGACTAACTCCTGAGATGTGGGGCTACAGTTGCAAGCTTGGTCTTATTTAAAGTCACAAATCTTGGCTTTAAAATAAGACCAAGTCAATTCCTGTATCTCTTGTTGATCCTTAAATATCACTGGTTAAAATGAAGCTGTATTCCCTAACAGCTTTTACTTCAATTAGTGTGTGTATCGGAACATGTGTAGGATTTCTCTTTCTTCTGTCCCAATGACTTCAGATGACACCAGGGGAGAGGGTACCATAGATTTTATTGATTATATCAACCCCCGTCATCAAGCACACTTGCCATTTAACACCTTGTGCTGACCACAACGCCTAATTTATTTATTTTTTTTACAGAATAAAAGAGCAAAAGTAGAGATTTTTTTTCCCCTTGTTTGCAACCCCCCCCCCCCAAACCTACACAATGGGTATCACCGCATGCATAACAACCCCTAAAATAAAATTTGTACATTATTTACTGTACATGATGAATGCCATAAACCATAACATTTCAAATTGATGTTTTCTGCTCATTTTACCTCTCAAAACAAAAAGTAATAAAAAGTCTTATGAACCCACTAAATACAATGTCTCATAAAACTACTGTAAAAAAAAAAAAAAGCTATGAAAGCGAGAATGCAGAGAGAGATAAAATGTTACTGGTTTAAGACTAAAGTACATTAGATCTCTAAAGGGTTAACATTAGAAATGAGCGAGTAGTACTCGATCGAGTAGGTATTCGATCAAATACTACGGTATTCGAAATACTCGTACTCGATCGAGTACCACTCACTGTTCGAATGTAAAAGTTCGGTGCAGAACCAGCATTTGTTGGACGAATGCTATACAGTTGGCCAATCAACGCTGGTTCTTCTCCTACCTTTAGAAGTCTTCTCCGTGCAGCTTCCCAGCGACGTCTTCTGGCTCTTCATTCACTCTGCCAGGCATCGGGTCTGGGCAGAGCCGACTGCACATGTCCGCTTGTAGTGTGGGCATGCGCAGTCGGCTCTGCCCAGACCCAATGCCTGGCAGAGTGAATGAACAGCCGGAAGACGCCGCGGGGACGCTGCAAGGAGAAGACTGCACGCAGGATACAGCCCGACCCTCACTCGTGGACTTGGTAAGTATAATTTGTTCGAACGTTGCCTACCCCTGAAACGAGTATTTCCCCCCATACACTATAATGGGGTTTGAAACCCGTTCGAACAGTCGAACAGTGAGCGGCTGTTCGAATCGGATTTCGAACCCCAAACATTTTAGTGTTCTCTCATCTCCAGTTAACATACATATAAGGCACCGGAGTTATATGTTAGTAATGGAGCCATCATTTCAAATTCTGCAATAAAAAGTGAAATTTATGGAAGGATTCATGTGGTGTATAAGGGTGTATAAGGGGACTTTTCTGTGACCAGTGACCATTATTAATCACATTTGTCATATCACCAGCTCTGTAACGTCCTTAACTATGTGATATTACCATATGCACTAGCAATATACTGGAAACCACCAGCCAATGTCTCTGTTAACCTCTGATGATGGCACCAGTGGTCACCGATTCTACTTCTGTGACGTCCTGTGACTATCCTAGCTATAATCATGTACTATACCTTCAGTAGGAATCATTACTGATCCCAGGTTCAGGCACAGTACCTATTTGGCATCTATAGGTTTCAGCACTAATTTATACAGTTAACCCTTGTGATATCATCTCTTACCATAGCCCTACCTGTGACACAAAACTGTAACCTCACCCCTTGTTTTTGAGTGCAACTGCACTACCGGCCAAACATCTAATGTGTATGGTGGTGTACCAACTATCCCCCGGTGGCAGATGTCGGGGAAAAGAAGGTCAGATATGTTGATTGTCAACATGTTTGGCCCTTTGTTACCAAAGAGAATAAGCCATGGCCTCTACCAGAGGTATCTAACAGCAGGTCAACATGTTTGTAAGAGCAGTCAAGAGATCAACTTAATGGAGAATATAGAAAAATGTAAAAATATACATGTATACCTGCATACCCTTAGATGCTGGCACTTGAATGACTGTAAAAAGAAAATGATAAAAAGATTAATATTGATGGACTAATGCTTACAATACAATGCATAACTTTTATGTTAGAAATACATATAAGGGCTTAATGCTTGTGAGACAAATTGTACTTTGTATTCCGTACGATGTACTGGCAAGTTGGAAAAAAAAATCAGATTGGGGTGAAATGGAGAAAAACTGTGTTTGCCCGACTTTCTTATGAGATTTGTTTTTGTGGCATTTACCATGTAGTCAAGATTACATGTCACCTGTATTATTCTGGTGATACCAAATGTATATAGTTTTACATATTAACTACTTACATTTTTTTTTCCAAAACTTTGTAAAAAAAAAAAAAAAAATACTTAGAGTTGCCATATTCTGACACTCATAATCTTTTTTGTATTTCCTTATGCAGGGATGTATAAGGGATGCACTTTTTTGCATGACCAGATGTACATTTTATTTATACCATTACAGTATAGATACTACTATGGTGGATATCAGGAAAGGGTTATTCCCCTGTGGATTTTTGTCATCTGATGGTTTAACCAGTGCCGCACCTCCCATGAGGCGACCTGAAGCGACCGCTTCAGGCGGCACTATGCCAGGGCCACGGGGAGGGCGCAAGCTGTCCTGGACTGGTTTAGGGTCACCGTCACTGAGCAGTGGATTGGGGAGGCCACTGGAGCAGCGCTGCTCCAGTGGCCGCCCCTCACACTCAGGCAGAGAGCAGGCCCTCTCCCTGCCTGCTCTCTGCCTGCTAAAGATGATCGCTCCGCTCGGCCCCGTCCCCTCCGCTCATCACCGCCCCCTTCCGCTCGGCCCCACCCCCTCCCCTCCGCTCCGCCCCGGGGGGGGGGGCGGCTTTCTGACGTCCACTTCAGGCGGCAGAAAGCCATGGTTCACCCCTGGGTTTAACTCAGCCATTATGTGACTGCAGAGTAGAGGAAACTGAGTCTTCATCCACTTTCCAAGCAGAACAAATTGTACCCTAAGGCTTGATTCACACTAGCGCTTGTATTCAGCCCGGAAGGAGTCCGCATGGACACCCCCTGGACAGCATACAATCGTAATTGTAAATGGTGTGCTGGCAAAGCACACTGACCCATAGACTAAAATGGGCTCCGTGTGCTTGCAAGCACATTGTTTACAATTGCGATTGTATTCCGTCCGGGGGGTGTTCATGCGGACTCCTTCAGAATGAAATACAAACTAGTGTGAACCAACTCTAAGTGTAAGTTCACACGTGACTTTTTTGGACCGGAATTTGACGTGGGGGTTGCCTCAGATTCCGGTCCAAAAAACGGCTAGCCACGACTACATGCTGGTGCAGTCCATACAGTGCATCAGCATCCAATCACGGCATTCCACTCCGGATTAGGCCCAAATGAATGGGCCTAGTCGGGAGGGAGTGTTGCGAGGCGGACATTGATGGCTGAATCAGCCGCGGAATCCTCCAGAAGAAAGGGCATGTCACTTCTTTTTTCCACGAGTGGGAACAAACCACTCACGGAAAAAGGAAATGACCGGCTCCAATTGACTTCAATGGGAGGTGATTTTTTGAGCCGGATTCTGATGCAGATTCCATGTCAAAATCTGGCCCAAAAAGCCCCGTGTGAACTATTCTAAGTAGGAGTAGTCAGAGAAGGAGCCTTAACCCAGTTATCATCTGCTGCAGCCCTGAAACAAGGGGGAAACATTGCCATCAGCCTTGAGAACCTCTTTTCACTTGCAACTTGCGTTTCCTGAGTCCATCTGCATTCTCCATTACGTGGCCCTTCTGATACCACCTGATTCAGAGAGTTTGAAAAACTAAAGGAGACATCTTGGGGGAACTACTACCACGAGTGTCAGGAACCCTGAAGGCCAACTCTGCTCTGCACCAGCTCAGGAGTGGAGTTGGAGGAGTTGGTCAAGTCTGAGGCCATCCATCCCAACTCCCAGCCTCCGATACTTCTAACAGGTTGATGCATATTTATCCATCTATCAGGGAAAGTACCCTGATATATTTTTTTACCCAATTCTCAGAGTATCTATTTGAGGTCTTCATCATCGTAGTTGAGTATGATACTGTACCTTGAACTCATCATATGTGATACCTATATAACTTCTCTAAACAGACACGTCAATATATTTCTACTGATTTATATCTTCGTAATAATTCATAGAAAATTCAGCTACAAATTTACAAAAATGTGAAATATTGTCAGAATGCCTGATCATTCCCCGAGGGTTAATTATCTTGCCTCTGCCATCTGTCTGACCAGCAGTGATTTTTGACGGACACCACAATTTTTGTGGCCTTTCTAATGTGTAGACTTCAGCTACAGAGGATAAAATGTACAAGCAATGAGGTTAACCTTTTCACTGCGCTACCACCGCTCCCAACTCTTCCCTGGCATTACTAAACTTTGCCAACATCAATACCATGGGAGCACCCGTCTCTCAGCAAGTGATTCTGTGCACAAACGCTATACTCTATAGGTCAAGGTAATCAGACTGGTGTCCATATTTCCTCCAGCTGCCAAATCTCATTGCTTCCTCCTCTTCTCTCTGTAGATGAACCTTCTCTCCCTCTATATAAATAACTGGAACAGAACATACATAGCTCAACCTTTCTCTCACATAAGCTGTCTTTTGACACACGCGCTGCTTTATATCACTCATCAACCCCGATGATTCATTTCTTACACTGTAGAGTTGTTATTTTTTGCAGTTGTTGAATCAAATGGAATATTTCTTATCTCTTTTAACACAATGTTTGCATACGAGCATATTGGTTACAATACAGCTCATAGGTTTTTAATCTACTGCAATATACAAATATATTATATCATGATTAGAGATGAGCGAATAGTATTCGAAACTATAGTTTCGAATACCTCGCTCCCATAGAAATGCATGGAAGCGGCCGAACACCAAGGAGTTAAGCGTCGGCCGGGGGCGCCTCCCGCTAACATGCATTCCTATGGAGCGAGGTATTCAAATTAACTCTAATCATGATCTACATATATTCTACCATTCACAACTAGACATTCAAGAATAATGGCTCCATGTGTCCTACACATGGGGCCATTATACTTGAAGGACTAAAGTTGTCCATAAACCTTGCAAGGACAGATGTATACTCTTGAAAAGGGGTTGTCCAGGAATTATAGTAAACTTTGCGTCAAGGATACTAACCTATTCCCTGCGCTAAGTTATACAGTCCTGGTCCCCCTTCTTTCCTGTGCTGGGATTCGCCATGCCAAAAGCAGAGGCTCACAGGATTGCTGAGACCAGTCAATGTTCACAGAGGTCAATGGTAAAAAAGCAGTGAGGTCACCAGTTTTACTCCTGCAACCGCTGAGGTCATTGATTGGTATCTATAGCTACATATCTGCAGTATTGTGTTGAATTGGTTTTGTGAGAAATTGTTAGTTAGCAAGAAATCTAGACATTTGTTAAGTCTGTCCACATCAGTATGTGATGTCTTAATTTCCTGACAGCAACCTCCAGAGGTTTTCACCAGAGCCCCTGTTGGTGGAGATGGATTTAGCTGCTTCCTTCGGATGGAGTAGCAGCAGCCCATCGAGTGCAGCATGCACAGCGCAGTGCTAAAACCCGGTGGAGGAGACCGGTGGATGGGAGTAGTAGTGACACTGGCTATACCACCTGCTAGGCCGGGGACACTCCTGACACACACTAATCCCACTCCAGGGATGGACAGAGTCAAGGGTGATGCTGTTGGTGATGCAGGCACAACCCAAGAGTCCCATCCACCGGTCTCCTCCACCGGGTTTTAGCACTGCGCTGAATGTCTAGTTGTGAATGGTAGAATATATGTAGATCATGAAAACCTGGTAACCGTTTATTAACTGGGCAACACTTGGTACAACCAGAAGTTTGCAGATAGGGGTAATAGTACACAATCCAATCCCCTGCCTTGATTATAGAAGGCTGCCAGGAGATGTAACAGGCTCTAAGATTCATAGTCCAACACTACTCCTCCTCTTGTGCCACTCTCTAATAGGATGATGGGAGTTATGGTAGGGCAAGAAGTCCTGACAGGGATCTGGTTACTTGCAGAGGTGCTCTAGTCCTAACACATAGTCATCAATGTGATGTCAACAAGCCTATGCACTGTTGGTCTAGTGGAAAACCATCAGCCCATGTCATTGAAACCATATCTTATCAGTGGTGTCCCATCCATAACATAATCATAGACTATGGAGACGGAGGGAAAGCACTATATATCTAGTATGGACCACACCATATCCTAGGGTTGTTTGGCACTCAATTTATATGGTCTATGCCCCTTGTGATGTCACAATTCACTACTCTTCTAGCTGTGCCCACGGGATCCTGCCACTTCCGAAGAGTCTCAGGTGCCCAGGGCTAAAGTTGTCCATACACATTAATGTTGGTGGATCTGATCATTAACCAACTGTCCCAATGTTAGGAGAAAACAGCAAAGGACTTGTTTGCAGCTTCAGACTGTGGGCAGAGGACAGAATTCAGAGTCTGTATCGTCGTGTCCCATTCCATGAACAATGCCTTTTGTAGAATACATACTTTGTCTTTTAGAAGCCTTGTTTTTATGCAGGACATGTTCTGCATTTTATCTCTTCTCTCTATCTTATAAAAATGAATTCTTGTCTGTCTGTCTGTCTGTCTGTCTGTCTGTCTGTCTGTCTGTCTGTCCGTCCGTCCGTCTGTCTGTCTGTCTGTTCTCTAATGCGAACCAAACGACTGGACCGATCTTCACCAAATTTGGTACAGAGATACTTCAGATATCCGGGAAGGTTTAAGACGAGACTCCAACTCAGTCGGACGTACCGTTGCTGAGATACAGCATTCCAAACACAGTGCCCCCCCCCCCCTTAGCCAATACAAACCTGCAAGACTTTCACTCATATTCCAACTGCAATCCACACGGTCACTCCACATACATAACCCAACACTGATATCCAAACTGAGATACACGCATCAGAGGATTAGATACAAAGATCAGCACACAGTATCACACGCCAGAGGATTAGATACACACGTCTGCACACAGTCTCACACACCAGAGGATTAAATACGCACTTCTGCACACAGTACCACACACTGAAGGATTTGATACGTGCATCTGCACACGGTTCCACATGCCGAAGGATTAGATACAGGCATCTACACACAGTTCCACACTCCAGAGGATTAGATACGCGTGTCTGCACACATTTGTACACGCCATAGGATTAGATACAAGCGTCTGCACAGAGTACCACATGCCGTAGGATTAGATACACGTGTTTATACACAGTTCCACACTCCAGAGGATTAGATACGCACGTCTGCACACAGTTGTACACGCCATAGGATTAGATACACGCGTCTGCACACAGTACCATATGCAGTAGGATTAGATACGCGCGTCTACACATAGTTCCACATGCCGAAGGATTAGTTACGCGCCTCTTCACACAATACCACACAGGGGAGGATTAGATACGTGTGTGTGCACACAGTACCACACTTTGGAGGATTAGATACTTGCCTCTGCACACAGTAACACAAGCCAGAGGATTAGATACACGCGTCTGCACACAGTACCACATGGGGGAGGATTAGATACGCGCGTCTGCACACAGTACCACATGCTGTAGGATTAGATATGCGCGTCTACACACAGTACCACATGCCGTAGAATTAGATACATGGGTCTGCACACAGTCCCACACACCAGAGGATTAAATACGCACTTCTGCACACAGTTCCACACACTGAAGGATTTGATACGTGCATCTGCACACGGTTCCACATGCCGAATGATTAGATACAGGCGTCTACACACAGCTCCACACTCCAGAGGATTAGATATGCGCGTCTTCACACATTTGTACACGCCATAGGATTAGATACGCGCATCTGCACAGAGTACCACATGCCTTAGGATTAGATACACGCGTCTGCACAAAGTACCACACGCCGGGGGATTGGATACATGCGTCTGCACAGAGTACCACATGCCGTAGGATTAGATACACGTGTCTACACACAGTTCCACACTCCAGAGGATTAGATACGCGCGTCTGCACACAGTTGTACAAGCCATAGGATTAGATACGTGCCTCTTCACACAATACCACACAGGGGAGGATTATATACGTGTGTGTGCGCACAGTACCACACTTTGGAGGATTAGATACATGCCTCTGCACACAGTACCACAAGCCAGAGGATTAGATACACGCGTCTGCACACAGTACCACATGCTGTAGGATTAGATATGCGCGTCTACACACAGTACCACATGCCGTAGAATTAGATACACGGGTCTGCACACAGTCCCACACACCAGAGGATTAAATACGCACTTCTGCACACAGTTCCACACACTGAAGGATTTGATACGTGCGTCTGCACACGGTTCCACATGCCGAATGATTAGATACAGGCGTCTACACACAGCTCCACACTCCAGAGGATTAGATATGCGCGTCTTCACACATTTGTACACGCCATAGGATTAGATACGCGCATCTGCACAGAGTACCACATGCCTTAGGATTAGATACACGCGTCTGCACAAAGTACCACACGCCGGGGGATTGGATACATGCGTCTGCACAGAGTACCACATGCCGTAGGATTAGATACACGTGTCTACACACAGTTCCACACTCCAGAGGATTAGATACGCGCGTCTGCACACAGTTGTACAAGCCATAGGATTAGATACACGCGTCGGCACACAGTACCACATGCAGTAGGATTAGATATGCGCGTCTACACATAGTTCCACATGCCGAAGGATTAGATACGTGCCTCTTCACACAATACCACACAGGGGAGGATTAGATACATGCCTCTGCACACAGTACCACAAGCCACAGAATTAGATACGTGTCTCAGCACACAGTATCACACGGGGAGGATTAGATATGCGCGTCTGCACACAGTACCACACGGGGAGGATTAGATATGCGCGTCTACACACAGTACCACACGCCATAGGATTAGAGGATTAGATACGCGCGTCTGCACACAGTACCACATGCCGGGGGATTGGATACGCGCATCTACACACAGTTCCACACGCCGTAGGATTAGGTACGCGCCTCTTCACACAATACCACACAGGGGACGATTAGATACATGTGTCTTCACACATTTGTACACGCCATAGGATTAGATACACACGTCTGCACAGAGTACCACATGCCGTAGGATTAGATACACGCATCTACACACAGTTCCACACTCCAGAGGATTAGATACGCACGTCTGCACACAGCTGTACACGCCATAGGATTAGATACATACGTCTGCACACAGTACCACATGCAGTAGGATCAGATACGCGCGTCTACACATATTTCCACACGCCGAAGGATTAGATATGCGCCTCTTCACACAATACCACACAGGGGAGGATTAGATACGCGTGTCTTCACACAGTATCACATGCCGTAGGATTAGATACGCGCCTCTTCACACAATACCACACAGGGGAGGATTAGATACGTGCATCTGCACACAGTACCACACGACCAAGGGTTAGATGTGCTTGTCTGCACACAGTTACACACGCTGAAGGATTAGATACATGTGTCTGCTCTAAGTACCACACGGGGCAGGATTATATACGCACATCTGCACACAGTTCAACATTCTGGAGGATTAGATACGCATGTCTTCACATAGTACCACCGCCAGAGGATTAGATACACGTTTCTATGCACAGTATCACACGGGGAAGGATTAGATATGCACATCTGCACACAGTTCCATACGCCGGAGGATTAGAAATGCACGTCTGCACACAGTACCATACGCCGGGGGATTGGATACATGCATCTGCACACAATACCACATGCCAGAGGATTGGATACATGCATATGCACACAGTTCCACACACCATAGGATTAGATAAGCAGGTCTGCACACAGTACTACATGCCGTAGGATTAGATACGTGCGTCTGCTTACAGATCCACACGCCAGAGGAATAAATACTTGCATCTTCACACAGTTGTACACGCCATAGGATTAGATACACACGTCTGCATACAGTACCACATGGGGGAGGATTAGATACGCGTGTCTACACACAGTTCCACACGCCGTAGGATTAGATACCCGCCTCTTAACACAATACCACACAGGGGAGGATTAGATACGTGCATCTGCACACAGTACCACACGCCAGAGTATTAGATACGCGCATCTACACACAGTACCACACACCAGAGTCATTAGATACGCGCGTTTGCACACAGTTTCACTTACTGAAGGATTAGATACGTGCCTCTTCACACAATACCACACGGGGAGGATTAGATATGTGCATCTGCACAAAGTACCACACCAACAAGGATTGGATACTTGCATCTAAACACAGTACTACACGGGGAAGGATTAGATACAGCTTTACTCCAGGTATCCATAACAACTGATCACAGGTTTTTCACTGATATCCAAAATGAGATACACATAACCACATGACGCTTATGGACATACACACAAAGCACATACAAAATACACCAGTGCAAAACTGGACAATTCTTATGAGGCCACTACACAAACATAAAATGTAATATACCCGTGCGAAGCCGGATCTTCCCTCTAGTAAGTTATATTTGTATACCTAAATATTGAGATTAATTTATATAAATATTTTATAATGGTAGAACGCATGAAAATGCAAAAAAATACTCATTTTCATTTTTTTAAGGTGTTGGCTGTTAATAAATGGCATAAATATAGTGTACAGATCATTATTATCATTAACTATTTAATGACTTTTTTTTTTTTTTTTTTTTTTTTTGGGTGCTGGGGGCCACACAGTGGCTCAGTGGTTAGCACTGCAGCCTTGCAGCGCTGGAGTCCTGGTGTTCAAATCCCACTAAGGGCAAAAAAACATCTGCAAGGAGTTTGTATGTTCTCCCTGTGTCAGCATGGATTTCCATCCCATATTCCAAAAAAAGTCATACTGATAGGGGGAAATGTACATTGTGCGCTCTATGTGGGGCTCACAATCTACATAAAAAAAATGAATAATTTTGCCTATTTTTTTTACTTTTTTAAAATCTAAAATATGTTTTTGAAGTCTCATTTGTGAATTAATAAAACCATGATTTATATGAAAATAGGGTGCCAAAGTTCAATAAATAAAGTGTATTTGGAATCTATAGAATATCCTCTACAATAGAGATGAGCAAACACTATTCGAAACAGCCGTTTCAAATAGCACGATCCCATAGAAATGAATGGACGTAGCTGGCACGCGGGGGGTTAAGCGGCTGGCCGCCGGCAAAGTCGGCATGCCGGCCGCTTCCATTCATTTCTATGGGAGCGTGCTATTCGAAACGGCCGTTTCCAATAGTGTTCGCTCATCTGTACTCTACAAGTTAATAAGATTGGGTTTTTAACCAATTAATGCTGACAAAACCAGCCCATTGGCTTGAATTGGGATCATTCAAACGTGAATATAGGCAATGCTCTATTTTTTTGACGGGTATTATTCATGGTGTGTTAAACAAAAACATATGTGAATACACCCGTAGACTTTCATTTTTCTTAAAATGGTGTCTGTTTAGTACATGATGCCTTGCTATATCCAGAATGTAAGTATCCTCCAATCCTCATGGATAGTACAGTAGGAAATCCAAGCATCGACCGTACACAAGCCTTGGCAGAACATGAGATAACTAAGGATCAAACAGAAAACAGGTCAAAGTCAAACACAGAAAAACTGTATACTGTATGTTATCTTTTGGTGGACAGTCCCATAAGTACACGGGAAGGGAATTCCTTTGGCAGACAAACTAGTCCAAACATAAAGTGAAATAACTCAGTTGAGGCAATTTTTATAAATTTCTAATAGGATATATCTAATAACTTCTTCAATTGCAAAAGCTTTAGTGTTTTCTCAGTCCACTTTGCAAACAACTCTACACATCAACTTGGTGCACCTCTCCCTATCTGTAGTCATCAGCTCTCTTCTCTTTACTAGCTGGGTTCCACCAGAATATACAGCAAATCCATGTCACCTGCCAATCAGCTTTCTCTTATTACTGGGCAGTTCACTCTTCCAGCTTATTCTGCCTTCCAGCCACTACTAAGAAAATGCAGGCACGTCACACTGTGGATACTTGAGTTTACGCACTGTCCTTGGTTCTACTTGGTTCTGCACGTCTGGAATCCAATGATATGGGACTGCCTGTTATCCATGGCTACCGCTAACTAACCGGTGAGTGAAAGTTGAAAGTGCTCTACAAGAAGCTAATACAGCCCTTTCTAAGGGTCAGTTTACACTGAGTTTTTTGCAGGATCATTTTGACGTGGAATCCACCTTAAAATCCGCCTAATAAAACGCCTCCCATTCAATTCAATAGGAGTCGCTAGCAATTTTTTTTCGCTAGCAATTTTTTTTCACCTAGCAGGAAAAAAAGCAACATGGCCTATCTTCAGACGGATTCTGTGGCTGATTCAGCCATGGTGTCCATGGCTTGAGACTCCCTCCTGATTAGACCCATTAACCCAGGCCTAATCAGGAGCAGGATGCTGTGACGCAATGTTGATGCACTGCATCAGTATCCCATCATGGCTAGCCACGTGAAAAAGCCAGTGGCGCGAGAGATCAAATGAGGACACTGAAAAAGTAAGCAACCTGTGCTCTTCTCACACATTTCCTGGTTAATTCAACCACAGAACCAAATCACATCAGTGCAGAAAGTCAGAGGGGTGGAACTAGAAGAGGACTTTGAGGCAACCATGTGAACATATCTTACACCAGGGGTAGCCAACCTTTGGAACTCCAGTTGTTGTAAAATGACAACTCCCAGCATGCATACTTGCTCTTCTGTTCTTGGACTTCCCATGGAAGTGAACGGAGCATGTTGGGAGTTGTAGTTTCACGGCAGCTGGAGAGCCGAAGGTTGATGACCCCTGTCCTAGACTCTGGTTATGGAAATTGGGAAATTGGCAACTACTAAGCTTCTCCGACCTTTTAGGAAGTCCAGGGTATATACCACTCCTGCCTACAATATAGCATAGAAATGACAAAATAACTCCAAAGTGTCCAGTGTTAAAGCTGGAAATGGCAGATAGCTAGTTGAAGGACACTTCGGTTGGGAATACATATCCAGCTCAACTTCATGCACTTCTGCACTTCATGGCAGTCTACTTCTTGGCAAGCAAGTAATCAGCATTTTTCTAACACCCAGCCAGTCATTGACTGGGGATCTCCCCTTCTTCCCTCTACTTGCTGGCCACACTTCCTCCAGCTAGTTCTACATGCTGTCAATGCAGGACATGTCGGTTCTTCCGTCCTGTCACATCTCAGTAGCTCAGGATTCCCTCGTCTACTTGAGTTTCCACCTTGGCTCACAGCTGTATACTTCCTAGGGGTCGTCTCTCAGATTTTTTCCATCTTGCTTAATTCCCTTTACTTGTGGAGATCCAGATCTCTCGACTTCATACTCTGTTGAAGCTCTCAGTCCTTTACACGCTCACATCTACATACCGTATATTAAAATGTAAAATGTAGTATTAGTAAATCTGCTTTTCAATGTACAAGAAGTCACAGACATGTAATTTAGCAGTTTTAAGGAGACTTTCACAGCAGTTGATCCTGTTCTTGTTCATTTCCTTTTTGAGTTTTTTGGCAGAGAGTTTGTCTGTTTCGTAGAACTGTACAAGCCATGTAAAGATATGCAAAATGCACTGTACATTCTGACACATGGATGGAAGCTTTCAATCCACCCACCTTTCATCACTCTACCTTCCTACGTTTCAATACTCATTTTAACAAAAAATAATGCAGTTTTTTGATCCAGAAAGTTACAGAAGAAGCCAGTAACCAGCATCATGGAAATATAGCAGGAAATTTACTAACCGATGTGCGCCGTTGTCATAGTGTAAATGAGCGTAAATGTGTTGTATCTTTAGTTTACAGTCTTTTTTGCATCAACGATCTGCTAAATTGTTGGTTCTGCACCCGGATCGCCACTTTGTATGAAAGAGGGTGGAGCGAGACAAAGACCAAGGCAGATCAAGGTGACACATTTACCAGAAATATGAAATATTAGTGTTATCTGAGATACCAGTTCCTGACTGGTGCTGACAGTGTACTGACTTATTAAAGGGATTCTACCATTAAAACCCTATTTTTTGTGGATAAGACGTCGGAATAGCCTTTAGAAAGGCTATTCGTCTCTTACCTTTAGATGTTATCTCCGCCGCGCCGTTCCTTAGAAATACCGGTTTTTACCAGTATGCAAATTAGTTCTCTCACAGCGATGGGGGCGGGCCCCAACCCTGGAAATGTGATGGGGGCATCCCGACTGCTGCTCAAGAACAGGCTCCAGCGACGCCTCTATCTTTTGCTTTGTCCTCCCCTTCTTTCTTCGTCTTTCTTCGGCGTCACCTCCAACGCCTGCGCAGTTGGCTCTGTCAGTGAGACACTAGTAGAGCCGACTGCGCATGCCCACAGCCATAGTTCCGCCGCCGCGATTGCGCGCATGTGCAGTCAGCTCTACTAGTGTCTCACTGGCAGAGCCAACTGCGCAGGCGTCAGAGGTGACGCCGAAGAAAGACGAAGAAAGAAGGGGAGGATCCAGCAGAAGATAGAGGCGTCACTGGAGCCTGTTCGAGCAGCAAAAATTGCAGAGCAATGTTTTTCATTGAGTTTTTGCTGCGTTTTTCAAAAATGCACTTGTTTTTGAAAATGCAGGTTTTTCCCCATGATGTATGGATGAGATTAAACAAAATCTTGTTCACTTTGCTGGCAATTTCAAACGCAGCATGCTTTCCCGCTGAATTTCTGTGATGTAAAGCCATAGGGTAAAGTTCACATGGGGTTTTTTTGGTCCGGAACCTGAGGCGTAGGCGGCCTCAGGTTTCGGACCAAAATACGTGTAACTGCGACTGGGTGCCGGTGCAGTGCATTGGCATCCAGTCGCGCACTCTGCTCCGGATTAGGCCCAAATGAATGGGCCTAGTCGGGAGGGAGTGTCTTCAGGCTGATGTCGCGAGGCGAATCAACCTGAAAGAATGAGCATCTCGCTTCTTTTGTTCCGGCTCCCGGAAAAAAGAACTGGCTGGCTCCCATTGAAATCAATGGGAGCCGTCTCTTTGGTTAGGATTTTGAGGCGGATACAGCCTCAAAATCTTAACCAAAAAACCCTGTGTATACTTATCGTTAGATTTACATAGATTTCGATGGCATCTTGACTCCAGGTTCACACCTGTGTTTGGGCTTCTGTTCTTCGGAAACTCAATCCATTTAAAAAGTGTTTACCCATGGGCCCCATAGACTATAATGGAACCTGCCAGTTTTGAGCCCAGCCCAAAATGGTGTGGAATCCTGGCTTTTCCAAATAGAATGGGGAATGGGCTTTTTCAAGCATAATGGGGATCAGAATCCTCGAGCGCTCACCAACCACAGATGTGAACCCCACCCGACATAGTTTTTGAGCGGAGCTTGAGCAAATAGATCCTTTCGCTGGATAGGTTGGTAGGGTCTATCTGTGTGCAACCAATAATGACCAATGTACTGGAAGACTTGCAGGTTTCTTCTATTACTATGTTCATATATGTATTATATATTCCATTAGTAGTTTCTGATATTTTACCTAGACTTGTAGAAGATTTATCCGATTTTTTCTTTTTAATAATCTTTGATGAAAAGACTTTGTAGTTATATATCAAGAGATAATTCTACACAAATCCAGTATACTTTATCTAGTTACAGGCATTCATAACACCTATAATTATGTGCAAGAAGTATTCTGTGAATGCCGAGCGTCTTTACTAAAATGCTCTTGTAATAAGAAGATCCGTCCCCAGATTCCTATCTTCATAGCAAAATGTGAATTTCCCGTCTTGATCTATCTATTGGATGCTTTTGTGTTGGCAGCTTTAATATAGAGTGTCTGCCAAATCTCCCTTGATGAAAATCTGTTTCTTTTCTAAATATTCTCTTTTCTCTCACTACCCCTCCTCATTTTTCTCTCGCAGCATCGCTTTGTATCCCAATCCAGTCCTTCTGTCTTGCATAGCTGGTCACCTAATACCGCACAGCTTCCCTGGGCATTGTAATGAAGGGGCCGGCTGAATTTAGGTGACTTGTCAGCCCAAGTGTGTAAAGATCATCAGTAGAGATGAGTGAACAGTAAAATATTTGATATTTGTTTTTCGGATAGCCTCTCAATATTCGACTATTCGAACGAATATCGAACCTCATTATGGTCTATGGGGAAAAAATGCTCATTTCAGGGGATCCCACTCATCGACTCAGGAGAGTCACCAAGTCCATTATGACACCCCAGGAAATGATGCCAACACCCTGGAATGCTATACAGAGTATAACATTCGGCCAATCAATGCTGGTTCTGCTAGAGGTTCGTCTGTGAGGAGGCGGAGTCTAATATCGGACCAAAATGGAGACTACTGTGGACCGATCTTAGACTCCGCCTCATCCGGCAGAACCAGCGTTGATTGGCTGAATGCTGTACTCTGTATGGCATTCGGCCAATCAACGCTGGTCAATGCATTCCTATGCCGAGATGTAGCAGTGCTGGCCGTGCGCTCAGCTTGTCTACATCGGAGATGCACGGCCAGCACTGCTACACTGGAGATGTGAACCCTGCTGCACACTCAGCTCTGCTGCATCAGAGATGCACTGAACCCTGCTGCACACTGAAATTTGCTGCATCAGAGATTTAGCAGCGCTGAGAGTGCGCTGAACCCTGCTGCACACTCAGAACTGCAGGGTTCAGCCTCCAGAACTGTGCATCAAGTGGAGCCAGGAGCAGATTAATCTTTCCACTATGTATTGCCTAGTCCTGCAACAAGAAATAACAGTAATCTAGCATTGCCAATACACTTTTCCTCTTGGTCCGTAAGAGAGTAGCTGGTGGTAACAAACAGCAGTTTATCCCACTCACTTTCTAAGACTGACTGAATTGGGTAAGAAGTTGTTCAAATCACTGAGCATAAGTCACATTTACGTGATAATGGGTAAAGCAATGTTTTACAGCAAGATGCAGACAGGCTCAAATGGTATATGGTGGAGGCCAGTAGCATAATTAGCAAAAACTGGGCCCCCCAGCCAAATTTTGACTTGGGACCCCCCTACCATATAGTGTTCCCTTTCCTGGTCCCCACACAGTATAACTCTCCATTTACAAACACTATAATGCCTCCATATGGTATAATGTCCCATTGCAGCCCCTACACTCTGTATAATGTCCCACCATGGCCCCTGCACGCAGTATTATACCCCATAGTGGCCCCTGCACACAGTATTATGCCCTAATGTCCCGGGCCCTGCGGCAGCGCTACTGCACCTACTCCATTATTTATGCCACTGGTGGAGGCTGCACAAGTGCATTATACTGATGTAACATTGATTCACACAAATGCGCACATATAAGGCTTATATGAGGCACCAGTTGATAGCAGGAGGTGCACAATAACTAATGGCCTATTGGTAAAGCCCATACGTTTAGATCAGGCGGCTCTGCAACACCTATATACATATACTACTCTAGTACAGGTACCCCATTGCTGTGTTAACTTCAATGAGAGCTGAGCTGCAGTAATACTACCTGGCTACTATACAGTGTACAGTGCTATATGCTTCTGGCTCTGTACACTGTATAGTATGGTGATTTCATGCTGATCTGTGTTGGGCCGGCTGGCCCGCCACACTGCTTGAATATTTATAGACTCTCCTAAGGATTTACCATTCTACTTTTACTTTTTAATAACCAATTTAAGACATGGACTACACAGCAACTTTGACCGTGACCAAAGATTGCTTTGTCACCCTGCAACTCCTTCACTCATGTTAGTGAATGGAGTCGCATTGCAATCCGAGAGTGCTGCGACCACCACAAAAATGTTTGATTATTTTGTGACTAGAAGTCAGGGCACCCTCAGGGTCACAATGTGACCCTATTCACTAGCTTAAAGTAGAAAAGAAGGACGGCTCTTACAGAGAATTAATACATGTTATATCTGCAAGTCTTAAAATGCTGAATCGGAATGGCTTTAGATCATGGATTTTGTCTTTTTAGACAGTATAGTATTACTTTATTTATGAAAAAAAGAGCTTAACCTGCTCTTTAAATCCCTGTCTATAGTTTGCTGGGAAAAAGTACAAAAATACTTTGTGAAATAAGTGATGTGTGAACTTTTGCTTACGAGCCCCTGGGATAAAAACCTGCAAAATAGTTGGATGGTTGTACATAGAGTTAATTAGGGATGTGTTGGCCCCTGAGCAGTTTCAGTAAAAACATGAAAATAGCGCCGGCTTCTCTCTGGAGAAGATACAGAATGCTGCCGTCCTTGCCTCCCCACCTCAGTAATATTGTATGACATGAATGAAGCATCAGTGAGACCTCAAACTGCCAGGAACATAGCAGGTTATAGTGATGTGTGCAGAACACGGAAAAACATTGTTCAAAGGTTGTTGACTACCTCATATTAGTATGGTGGACTGAATTCAGACTCCGCTCTCCCCATACTGGATTTCTTTGACTTTTCTTTCTAAAATAAAGCATATTCTCTGTCTGCAAGCTCAAGGATACAACACATCACATAACTATATAGCCTGGCCATGAAACACGATTAGCATTACCAGTATTATATTCGCCGACAATCCACTTTTATCTCCGTTCCATTCTTTATTTACTGAGTTAGTTATATGGTCTTTTATATCTGTGGGTGGAGGTGGTATCACCATGGTACAATGTTATGGAAGGAACAAAAATCCACATTAAATTCAGATATACTACCTTTAGGTTTTATAGTTGGGTTGTGATGTGGTCATGTAGCTAAGCGGTGCATATTTGTGCTACCAATAACCCATATACTGTGAAACTTCTCCAATAGACCACCTCTCCAATAGACCACCTCTCCAAAAGACCACCTCTCCAATAGACCACCTCTCCAATAGACCACCTCTCCAATAGACTACCTCTTCAATAGTCCACCTCTCCAAGAGAACACCTCTCCAATAGACCACCTCTCCAATAGACCACCTCTCCAAGAGAACACCTCTCCAATAGACCACCTCTCCAAGAGAACACCTCTCCAATAGAACACCTCTCCAAGAGACCACCTCTCCAAGAGAACACCTCTCCAGTAGACCACCTCTCCAATAGACTGTCTCTTCAATAGACCACCTCTCCAATAGACTGTCTCTTCAATAGACCACCTCCTTGTCCAGGACAGATTTTCTGTGACACACTTTCAGTTGTAACACATACTACATGCCACTAAAACAGTTGGGGTTTAGGGTCCCAAACCTCTGAAATATACCACCACCTAACACCAGTATCTGAAGACAGAGTTTGAAGAGGCTTGGGTCCACTGAGATGAATAAGTGAGAGTTCAGACTACCATTGCTAATGTCCATTGCTGTCTTCTATCATAGGATGACAGCAATGGACATTAACTGTCACAGACAATGGTCACAGACTGATTCTTTGTCCGTTCCCATTGACACTAATGCAAACAACACGAGGGTAGCTATCTTCCAACATGTTTGTTTATTCTTGAACCTGAAGATAAAGTCATGCATGCAGGATTTTATCTTCTGTTACAAAGGCAAACAAACATGACAGAAGATAGCTTCTGTCATGTTGCTGTCAATAATGTCCATGGGTAATAGACACAAAATCAGTCTGTGACCGTTGTCAGTTGACAGTTTAATGTCTGTTGCTGTCATTCTATGACGGAATACAGCAACGGACATTAGAAACTGTATTGTGAACTCCACCTTGGTTGAGAGAATATGGTGCATGCCAATTGTGCACGGAGAAGTCTAGGTCAGTACCTCTAGCTTCTCTTTAACTCAGATGCCATCTTGGCTTTTACATTTCTTTTTCTGTTTGCTCTTCTATCCATTGATATATCATATGAGCTGCTAGAGACTGTACCATCTCTGCCTGCTGTCTTTGGTGCAACTGTGTGGTACAGTACAGCATACATGAAGTCAGGGATTTATGTATTAACTCCTATACATTTTATCAGGTCAGAGTAAAGAATATGCTCCTAATACACGATTGCCTAAGACATTTTAAGAAATCT
Source organism: Leptodactylus fuscus (assembly GCF_031893055.1). Taxonomy (NCBI): domain Eukaryota; kingdom Metazoa; phylum Chordata; class Amphibia; order Anura; family Leptodactylidae; genus Leptodactylus; species Leptodactylus fuscus. The sequence goes on from NC_134269.1 coordinate 40,046,178, forward strand.
AGTGACATTGATATCAAGGCCAAACCAGAATATGCACTCCACAAGAAATGCACAGACAGCTGTTTAAAAGTTATTGTCCCTCATTATTCACACTACTGTTGGTTTCTCACTTTCATAATGAACTCCACTGGTAGTGTGAACCCTACCATAGTTTGTCTGGGTGAAAGATCGTAGATGTAGGTCAGAAGGGCTACTGTGTCTCCTAGTAGAGCATGTATTATCACAAAGACTGTACACCCAACAAAGGTAACCTACCTAAGGGGAAATTGTACCCCTTGCATATTCTTTTCCCAGAGTTCCTACTAGAGCATGTATGGTCTGTAAGGCTGTATACAATGGCCAGTAGATACGGTAAGGTCAAAGTGAGACATTAGAGAAGGATTCAGTTCTAAAGCACTAACTAAATAACATGATTCTGGCTGAATTATAGATAGGAGGAATAGGTACATAATTAACGGGGGGGGGGGGGGGATGACCAGAGTGCTCTCTTACGAAACTGTTGTTTAAGGTCTGAGACCCCTATAATATGCTGCCACCCATTACCACTATGTGTAGAAATCATAGTCTGAAGAGACCTGGTGTCCTTTGAGATCAGTCCACTGAGGGAATCTGGTGCCAACGTAATGTGCATATAGTGAAGTCGGTACACCTCACTCTACAGTGTATGTTCAGCATATTGGTTGCATATACAGTGAAGTTAGTCTGTAGGTATATGAGGGCATGAAAGAACAAAGTGTGATTGACAATTAGGTGATGGGGCATGGATGGGAAAAAAATGTGTCTCTTTAATGGTGTGATGAAATTTTGTGGTTACAAGCCAGATGACAGGTTTTCTTTTAGTCTCCTCTGCAACAACTATTTTAGTTTTAAAGTCTCAGTCCATGTTTTGCTGTCAGAAAATGGCTCAACAAACCCTCCTTCTTATTGTCTTTTTTAACCCCTCTTCTATTTCAAAAATAATAAGAAACCATGACTATTGAATGCTGCACAATATCCAGATGGTGACCATAAAGCACCTCGGACATTCACCTTTATTAACTCTGCCTAGTAAGACCCCCCCCCCCCCCCCAATATACAAGATGGTATGTAAGAAAACCATCAAGAATCTAGTAAGTAAACCTGCAAGTAAAAGCAATGACTATCATTTTCCTAACACCCCTTAGTCTTCTAAGTGTATTAACTCTTACAAATGCAAACATTAAGGGATTTAATATGAAGGAAGAATGAAAGACTGTTAGCGCAAGTGTGTTATTATGTTATTACCTGGAGTGCCCTATAATAACAAATGGGAGAAAAAAATCATTTTCCCTTTAAGATGAATTACACAGAATCCTTTCCGATAATCTGGTCTGGTCCTTCCATGTAACACCATTAAATTATATTAAAGAGTTTAACTTTAAAGAAAATTCTTCAGTAACCTCATTTACATAGTGGTGTCTAGATGGAGTCTTTTGTGTGTGCTTTTATTGTATTGTATTCCTAATAAAAGCTCTTTATATTATAATGTTCCAACCAGAACAGTAGATTTCTTGGTAATTACTTCACCAGAACAACTCATCCGGCAGTAAGGAGGTCAAAGAAAGCTGAAGTAGCTGTCTCTACCATTAAGGATAAGACATAATTGTTTAATGTTATCTTTACTTATGCTTTTTGTTCTATATAGTGAAGAATTAGGTATAGGGTAGAGATGAACGAACCGCATCAAATGCATTACAAATTTTCAAAAATCTCAGGTTAAGTCAATCTAAGATTTTTGAGTTTTGCCATTCATGAACCTTGAAGGAACCCAAGAGAGATAAGGGATGGTGGATTTTGGTTATTAAAGTCACAAGTTTAGTTCCTCCTGATCTATAACATATATGAATGCATATTTCATGTTCCATATCCCCTTTAAAGACCACCATCAACTTCTAGATAGTAAGAGAGATGCTCAAGTTGATCCACTGAGTACCTGGTGCTGTAATATTGCATAGCACTTCATGCAGAAAGATGACTTAAAGGGAAAACACTAAAATCTATTTCCTATAGTGCTAACCCCATAACATCTAAGCAGAACCAGTTCGAACCCTGCTTTATACCGGGACCTCGGTGCATACAAATTCTAGGGATTTTTCAATAAAGCTTCCCATTATTTTAATCTAAAGCTGCCCATACACTTTCTATTGCAGTCAGTTGACTGTCCATTTACCCCAGAGCTCTATTTTGACAATTCCCCATACAACTGGGTGGGCATGTAATGGGATAGAAGGAAAAACTGCTGCAAGATACCTCTCACTGGACTTGTTGAGATTCAGCATGTCTGGTCCTTTTTATCTGCCTAAAGCCTGGTTCACATCTGCATCGGTAATTTGTTTGGGAAAATCCGCATGAGGACCTCCCGAATGGACTACCGAACACATTGGCAAGCAGTGTGCAGTGACCATAGACTATAACAGGATCCGAGTGCTTTCCGCACGGTCTCCGCACGAAGCATGCAGACAGAAAAGTACTTCATGATCTACTTTCCTGTCCACATGACAGCACCCGGACCCCATTATAATCTATGGGGTCTGTGTGCTTTCACTGCAGACCGCTTGCCATTGCGTTTGGTAGACCGTCCCCACGAGGACTCCCCTGAACATATTACCGATGCAGAGGTGAACCAGACAAATGTCATCTAAGCATTTCATTAAATGCTTGGTGGTTCCTGAACAAATTGGTGAATTAAGTCAACCTAACATACGGTACTGTCGAAAGTTTCAGGCAGGTGTGGTAAAAATGCTGAAATGTAAAAACACTTTAAAAAATGGAAGTGTTAATAGTTTATTTTTTCAGTTACTAAAATGAAGTGAATGAAGAAAAACAAAATCTAAATCCCATCAATATTTGGAGGAGGAATCCTGAAAGTGCTGATATGGCCCCATAGAGCTCTGATCTCAATATCATCCAGTCTGTCTTGGATCACATGAAGATTCCTACATTTTTTCTTATAGAAGTTGTGAAGTGGAGAGGGGTATAGTGTGGGAGAACCGCTATTTTTCCCCAAGACTGTTGCAGTATGCACAGGCGTTTAGCTTGTAGGTCCCGGACTGGAGTAAAGTTCGGGCCAGTCCTGTAGGGCAATCCACTCCAGACTTGAAAACAGACCAGCATGACTTTGTAAGTAGCACAGGTGTACTGGTTAGTGAGAAAGAGAAGAGAGACTGAAACTCACACTCAACCAGTCTGGGAAAGCTCTGCCAAAAAGGACGCTGTTAAAGGGTCGGGTATGTGTACCCCTTGTTTACTTGTAAAACCCTGTTTGTTAGGAGGTCAGCGGTAGGCTGACCCCCTGGTTAGTGAGGGAATAAGTCGTCTAGTAAGCCGCCGGAGAGGCGTAGGTCTTTATTTTCATTTGTTTGTTTTGACATGCTGACCTGCTGAGAAGCACTACCTGTAGCTTTAAGCTTGTCTGCTGCAATAAAGACTGCTTTTGGGAAAGAAACCAGAGCTTCTGAATCCCCCGTACATCACAAAGTATACAGTATCATTTATATATATTATGGTAGGGTGATGGCGTTCTCTCATAGTCTCTTGAAATGTTACATTGGTCAACATTATGATGAAATTTAATACACATCTCGGTACTGACACTGAACGACTTTGGCTGCTGATGGTAAATTCTTCAGACCAGTCATTCCTAAAGTCTTTCTCACTCTTTTTCGGTAGAAGTAAAACTTTCAGAAGTTTGATCTATATTTCTCAATGTAATAGTGATCTCATGACAACACTTTCTACCGGTGTCAGATTGCCAAACACTTTGAGACAAGGAGCAGCAGGGCCTGACGGTGGATGATGGACACCTCCTTCTATCATTGCATCTTTATCCTGACGGTTCACTCTGTACATTGTAGATTCAGAAGAAGGATTTAGCTCTAGCGGACAGATTATATCAGGGCGAGATGGAATGAGACAGGATGTTTGAAGGTAGTTTCACACTGAGAAGTATTTATGTCCAGAAATTAAATGTGTGTGTTGGTGTTTATATGTGTATAACTTGGCTAAGCATCAAGAAGACGACTTTAAGATCTAGAGATCGGATCTTAGGCAGTGGAAGGATATTTCATATCTCTATGTGTTAAGCCTCATGAATGCAGCAGAGCCAAATAGTTATTGTTAAATTATCCTATTGTTTTTCCTGTTTATAACTCCTATAGGGAACTATGTGCCTCCATGGATAAGAAGGAAATGGCGTTCATCTGTGGGTCCGACCACTGGGCATTCACCTTCCATACACACCCTACTGTACAACATTCCTCCAACCACTGCGCCGTCGTTCTAGTGTTATGTAGATCTAAACCCAGAACTTGTCAGATGCTGCATCAATTCTTTCTTCCCTTGGATACTTGTAAGTGAAGGCACAATAAGATATTCAGGAAAACCTTGAACAGGTTTGAGACTCTTTAAAGATGCTGGAGATCGGGAAAGGATTGGGGTGTTTAAAGACTAAAAAAAAACAACTGACTTCAGTGCAATTGGCATTTTTTCCTAGCCCCCACCATTCCCGATCAATGAAGTAGTTTCGGTACCCGATATGCCAATTAGGTTCTCTTCAGGTGGATGGTTTCAGACAGAAGTAGACAAAATGGTGTGATTTTGAGCTCTCTGACCCTGTCTGCTTTGGATTGGACAATGTAAACCATCCCCCTTTGATATCTCCTGGCTACTTGACATTGGAGAGCCCAACTGAAATATCATACAGCAAAACTATCAGACCTGATTTCTCAGGAATGGAGAGGGCTAGATATAAAAAAAATTCCAACTGCAATGGAATCATTGGAACAGCAGCATTTAAAGGGCACAAAAAATGGACTGGAGGGGGCAAAAGGTTCTCTTTAATGGCATCATGGACTTCAGACTACAGTTATTGCAGTACATTATGATACCACCTACTCTTTAACCTTAAAGTATGGTAGCACTTCCAGAGATATGTTTATTCTCTGGCCATTAGAAAAGAATATGATGTAAATTTTGATGAAGGATCTTAGCAGTAATTGTATTTGTGTGTTATCCGTAATCCAGAAATAGAAGCTTATCGACAGAAGACCACATGGTCCATCTAGTCTGCCTTTGTATTACTTACATTATAGCTTCCATTTCTTTGCTGAAGGCTAGAGATGTATTTCTTGAAGTGTCTCCTGGTTTGTTTTATCCTTTCCCTTTTGGTCTTCAGCTGTATCATGTGACCAGACCCTCCAACTAACACATAGGTTTTTATGTAGACAGGAAGTCAATTTTTTTTGTTCATTAGAATCCCATTGAGTCTCCTATAGTAATGAATAGAGAAAGTGACTTCCTGCCCACATGTGAAACACTATAACACTTGGAAAGTCTATTGCTGGTCACATGACACAGCTAAGGACCCGAAGGGAGTGGATAACTCATAAATACGGCCACTAAGTAAGAAAACCCTAACTACAATTTACATCATGTACCTTTCTAAAGGCTAGTTCACAAGGAATTTTTTGGCAGCGGATTTTGACGTGGAATCCACCTTTGAATTCAATGGGAGCTGCTTGCTTCTTTTCTCCGCTACCTAGTAATGGAAAAAAGAAGCGAGGACCTATCTTGCCGTGGATTCCGCAGCGCAAGACTCCCTCCCAATTAGGCCCATTCATTTTATTTTTTTTTTATGTACATTGTGAGCCCCCACATAGGGCTCACAATGTACATTTTTTTCCCTATCAGTATGTCTTTATTGGAATATGGGATGGAAATCCATGCAAACACGGGGAGAACATACAAACTCCTTGCAGATGTTTTTTTTGCCCTTGGCGGGATTTGAACACCAGGACTCCAGCGCTGCAAGGCTAACCACTGAGCCACCGTGTGGCCCCTAGGCCCATTCATTTGAGCCTAATCTGAAGCGGAATACTGATGCACTCTATTGGCGTTCCGTCTCAGCTAGCCGTGTGGTATGTTCACACGCGGAATCCATTTTCTGTTGTGTGAACATACCCTAAAAGAGAAGAAATAATAGTTTTTGTGGGAGTGGTGCTTTAATGTTTATCCTCCTTACAGACAGATAACAGGAAGGAAAAAGGATTGTATTTAAGAAGATGCACGTTAGTAGCAAAAGATTTTTCAATTGATTGTCCTAAAATCACTTATTACAACATTAGACACGTTCACAAAAGATTTGTCGCAATTCTTCATGCCCTTAAACCCCGACACACAAAACATGTCCAGATCCCATGGTGCCTTGTTCATATATTTCTGGCTATTACCATTTTGATTCAACTAATTCCCCTGTGCTCCGGCTCTCGGCAGCCAACGGTTGGTCTCCTGCCATATTTTCAAAGACAAAACTTGCTTTTTAACTGATAAACACTGATGAAAGGTCTCTGTACTCTCCCGATGCTTCGCCAGGCACAATTAATGAAAGCATTATGTTTTCCCAGATATAAGTCACATATTTGGACTCGTGCCTCTTCTTAGTCTGTGGCCTCGTTTTGCACCGGCGTCAGATACCTAATGAATAACTTGAAACTCACCCGGTATGTTCTGCCCACATCAACCCTGGGTGTTCGCATTGTTGTGGGATTAAAGGAAAAGATTTTTTTTTTCTGTAATTGATTGGTTTTTAGGCAGCTATCATTCCTGGCTCCCCATGACACGACGGCATTTGTAATCGGCATGTGCTCTCCTTTGGGAAAGGCTGATGTTGGGAATTTGTAATTAAGACAGCAGTGAAGCATTTGGGAAGTGAATAGCTGAAGGTATTATCCCCCCAGGATTCTTCATTTCAAGGGCTTTTTGGCTTGGCGCCAGCTTGTTTCTTTAAGCAGGTCATTAAGCTTATAAGTTTTCGTTGGGTATTGGTAATGCGGTACAACCTTGTCTCGCTATTTACAGTCTCATGCTGTCTCTTATCAGGCAGTTAAAGAAAAGGGATGGATAGTCCATTAAAAGGACTGAAAATCACTTAGAACAGTGTGAGTCATCTTTAAGAAGTATGTATGGCAAGCGCTAGGCTAAAGTACTTTTTCCAGGGGGGGGGCAAATTAACAGACTGAAGCTTGGAAATCAACACAAGTCGTTGCGTTCCCTGCATACTTAGAGGGCGTCACTGGAAAATATGCTCACTTTAGTATTAGGATAAAAAAAACCAGTAATGTGGCCAAACCTCTAGAAATGAAATGCTAATAATAACCGTAAATAATTCACAAAGCTAAATATATAAGTGGATGGAAGCTCAGGAGTCGGCGAGAAACTTCTGTGACTTGTTGATATTACCATGCTTTTTAGGTAAGCATAGGTTCTATTCACACTGGTATCCTATGGTTCTAGAAGGGATTATTATGATCCATCATTATTAGAGATGAGCAAACACTAAAATGTTCGAGGTTCGAAATTCGATTCAAACAGCCGCTCACTGTTCGAGTGTTTGAATGGGTTTCGAACCCCATTATAGTCTATGGGGAACATAAACTCGTTAAGGGGGAAACCCAAATTCGTGTCTGGAGGGTCACCAAGTCCACTATGACACCCCAGGAAATGATACCAACACCCTGGAATGACACTGGGACAGCAGGGGAAGCATGTCTGGGGGCATAAAAGTCACTTTATTTCATGGAAATCCCTGTCAGTTTGCGATTTTCGCAAGCTAACTTTTCCCCATAGAAATGCATTGGCCAGTGCTGATTGGCCAGAGTACGGAACTCGACCAATCAGCGCTGGCTCTGCTGGAGGAGGCGGAGTCTAAGATCGCTCCACACCAGTCTCCATTCAGGTCCGACCTTAGACTCCGCCTCCTCCGGCAGAGCCAGCGCTGATTGGCCGAAGGCTGGCCAATGCATTCCTATGCGAATGCAGAGACTTAGCAGTGCTGAGTCAGTTTTGCTCAACTACACATCTGATGCACACTCGGCACTGCTACATCAGATGTAGCAATCTGATGTAGCAGAGCCGAGGGTGCACTAGAACCCCTGTGCAAACTCAGTTCACGCTAATAGAATGCATTGGCCAGCGCTGATTGGCCAATGCATTCAATTAGCCCGATGAAGTAGAGCTGAATGTGTGTGCTAAGCACACACATTCAGCTCTACTTCATCGGGCTAATAGAATGCATTGGCCAGCGCTGATTGGCCAGAGTACGGAATTCGGCCAATCAGCACTGGCTCTGCTGGAGGAGGCGGAGTCTAAGGTCGGACCTGAATGGAGACTGGTGTGGAGCGATCTTAGACTCCGCCTCCTCCAGCAGAGCCAGCGCTGATTGGCCGAATTCCGTACTCTGGCCAATCAGTGCTGGCCAATTCATTCTATTAGCCCGATGAAGTAGAGCTGAATGTGTATGCTTAGCACACACATTCAGCTCTACTTCATCGGGCTAATAGAATGCATTGGCCAATCAGCGCTGGCCAATGCATTCTATTAGCTTGATGAAGCAGAGTGTGCACAAGGGTTCAAGCGCACCCTCGGCTCTGATGTAGCAGAGCCGAGGGTGCACAAGGGTTCAAGTGCACCCTCGGCTCTCCTACATCAGAGCCGAGGGTGCGCTTGAACCCTTGTGCACACTCTGCTTCATCAAGCTAATAGAATGCATTGGCCAGCACTGATTGGCCAGAGTACGGAATTCGGCCAATCAGCGCTGGCCAATGCATCCCTATGGGAAAAAGTTTATCTCACAAAAATCACAATTACACACCCGATAGAGCCCCAAAAAGTTATTTTTAATAACATTCCCCCCTAAATAAAGGTTATCCCTAGCTATCCCTGCCTGTACAGCTATCCCTGTCTCATAGTCACAAAGTTCACATTCTCATATGACCCGGATTTGAAATCCACTATTCGTCTAAAATGGAGGTCACCTGATTTCAGCAGCCAATGACTTTTTCCAATTTTTTTCAATGCCCCCGGTGTCGTAGTTCCTGTCCCACCTCCCCTGCGCTGTTATTGGTGCAAAAAAGGCGCCAGGGAAGGTGGGAGGGGAATCGAATTTTGGCGCACTTTACCACGCGGTGTTCGATTCGATTCGAACATGGCGAACACCCTGATATCCGATCGAACATGTGTTCGATAGAACACTGTTCGCTCATCTCTAATCATTATCCCTTTTTTATACCATTACCTTATTATGTTAGTCCATAACTGGATGAAATAGTGCTGCATGTTACTATACAATAATCTTACTATAAAAAGGAACAGAAACCCGACAGAGTGTAAACATAAATATAGAAGAGTATACAGGTCACAAAGTAGATGCACCTTAGAAAAATACATATGTAGGAGCGTATATATACATCCGTGTCCTTCCTTATATTGGCTTTACATACAGTACCCCAGATGTGTGACTTTGAGAAAACCTAATTATTTTGTGATACTCTGTAGAGGGATGATTATGCTAGCAGTATGCTAATATTTGTGATGTGAACTGCAGCTTGCAATGGTTTTACTACCATGTCATAATAATGACTTGAATTTGTATTAGTAGGCATTTTAGTCCTTAAAGGGGTTGTCCCATCACAAGGATCCTATCTATACTGCTTGTTAATGTGGATGTAAGACTTTTCCTAAATACATTGCTTCAGCAAAACTGATTTGTTTGTCCACTATCTTAATTTATTCAATTCCTTGTTGAATTGTTCAATTGATGTAGCTGCCTGCTCTCAGGGGGAGGGAGGAGGGGCTAAATGCACGGGAGCCAGCCTGTGTTTCTAGCTATTCCTGTGTCTGAACCACGTGACCTAGCTTCCTGCTCTCAGATAGATTAGGGGAGCTGCTTTCATCTCTTAACTCGTCTTCTGTTCTCCCAGTTATCAGGCTAGCTAATTCAATTGTGTTCATTATGGCAGAGGCAGGCAGTCTCTGTATGTAACACAGAATGGAGTTGTTCCTGCCTATATTTCATAGTCCAATATTGTGCATATAGTGTTGTTTGAGGACCTTTGATGACATCACAGGCCCTTCAGCCGCCCCATAGAATCACGCTATGCGGTGGGCGGAGCTACATGCTAATTTTGGGGTGGAGCTAAATGGCAGGTTGCATATGAAACTCCGCCCACCAAATAACGCAAGAAACCAGGAAGAAAGAAGATTTTACAGCAGCGAAGACTGGTGAGTATGCGACGTGGGAATACCCCTTTAAAGAGAGTCATCCAAGACACACAGATAGGTTAGGTTCACCTATCTATCCCCTTATGAATAAGTGCCTCTGCTGCATTGGGCCCCTTCAAAGAACGCTCTCTTGGTTTCCTTGGTTAAGTCATTTTCCCTGGCACATGACTTCTCCAAGAGAATGTCAGATGCCACAAGAAGGTTCAGATGAGGTGTAGGAAGTTGAGTATAAATGTTTTTAATTTTTATTCACCTCACCTGAGCTTCCACCTATTATATTGTGAGGTGTGAAGAGACTGCATAGTATAATAATTTACTCCAATGCATGTTGCAATATCCATTTTAGTTCATCCAAGACAAATCTCCAGTTGTTCGGCTTCATTAAAAATCGAACAATTTGGAATATTCGGATTAAACCCAAGTCAAAACAAAGTTGTTCACCCACCTCTGATAGATAGATAGATAGATAGATGGGTGCACATGAGACTTTGTAGTAATGTGCATGGTCAATGTACTGTGCCTAAGATATTAGTATTAGATGGACTTATATTGAAAAAAACATATACTGGAATTCCGAACCCAAGTCACACCATCTATCTTTCTTCTCAGCTGTATAAACTCCAGAGAGATATACAAGATTCAGTGAGATCTTCCCCTCTGAGGAGATGGGATGTGACAGAGTGAGCAGATTAACAGAGGGAAGATTGTTCACGAGGAGGTTCAGAGGAATACTTTGCTCTCCTTTCTCCCTTGGGAAGTCTTGGAGACTCTCAGACACTCTAAAGGTTGCTGCTCACATCTACAACTACAAAACTTGAATCTCACTTTTTATTGGTGATGCATTCTGTAAGGTCTTAGTCTCCCAAGGAGCCACTTGTTGAATGCATCAAGAGAATTTAATGTGCACCAGACCAGCTTTGTGCCGTCGGGTCGTGTGCTCTACATTTCATGGGAAATGCATCTGTCACAGTTACTTACTTAAGGTCAAGTATTTGAAGACAACTTAAAGGGACTGGGAGAAAAACTCACAATGAATATCAGCTAACAGCAATATTCTGAAGAATACTTAGAATTTGCTTGTTCTATTCTATTTAGATTTTTGTCATCTTTTACTTTTGTTAGGATGGCACCACATGGGGTTCCAACAGCAACACAACTGCAGCCTGCACTCCTGAGTTTTCCAATGAACATAACCATACCAAATTTGTAGAAAATTAAATATAACAATTTTTGTAAATATAAGTAATTCAAACTTTTGCAAAGTGTAAATGATCTCATCATAATGGCGACAGCGGCCTCTGGGCTGCCATGTTTGGATGTCTATGAGGTCTCGCGAGATAGGTCCTAAAATGTACCTAATAAATTAAAAAATATTATTGGAAAAGGATTGCATTACATTGTCGAGGCAGTTAAACAATTGGATTTTGATGTCCCATTGTGGGTAGAAAAAAAATTAAAATGTTACCTTTTAGACTAAGGCACCACGCAGCGGGTCACAGCAAGTAAGCACTACGGGAAAAACTGGGCAGCAACGCATCATGGTTTCTCCCACAACGCTTTTCACAGAAAGTCTGCAGAGGTTTCCACTGCAAACTCTCTTCTTCCAGTATACCTATAGGGAAACCTCCAGCGTTTCTGTAGGTATATTATTGACATGCTGTGATTTCTAAAACCGCATGGGTTTTGGAAATCACAGCATTTCCACTATGTGTACATTTCTGCAATGTGTGGATCGGATTTGCTTATGCAGTGACTAAAATGCCACAGTTTTTGCCACGGCACAACCATGGCATTTACGCCACATGGGGCCCTGACCTTTGACTAAGAAAACAACTAAGCTTTTTTTTGTTGCAAATTTTGCTGCTTTTTTTTTAGCCAAAAAAAAATGGCTACAAAAGGAATAGGAAAAAGATAAGAAATTCTTATACTTCTATCTCCTGCTTAATCCTCTCCTGGCTTTGGTTCAAAAAACTGTGGCAAAATCTGCAACAAAAACAGCTGCATTTTTTATATAATTTTGGTATATGCATGAAATAATACCTGAAATATATCCTAAAATGGTACCAATAAAAATTCTGTTCACTGTACAAAAATCACACAGCTGTGTCAACCAATGAATAAAAAAAAGTTATAGATATTAGAATTATTGCAATTATTTTTGGAAAAATTGGATTGTATTTTGTAACAGTAATACGAATAAGCAACAAAATCTAAAAATATGATATTAGCATAATCTTAATCAAAGTACTTACAAATACTTGTAACTGACTGAACAACATTACCAAAAAACAATAATAAAATTACGGGGTTTTTTTCACAGCTCCTTAATAAAGAAAGCTTCCATCATGTTTTTCACGTGGGAGTAAATGCAGAGCGCCCTATATATGCATCTGTCATTGTATGGCCATTGCTCTTATCCAGTAGGGTAAACCCTCCCTAATTTGCAAGGTATGATTCTCTGTCTTTGAAGCAAATAACTGAAATTTTGAAAATGCCAATTCCTATATTTTTTGGCAAGTTCTCATTTTTAAATAAACGCAAAACATAACAACTAAAATTTACAACCAACACAAAGTTTTTTTGTGTCACGAGGAAACATTTTCAGACTTAATTGAATGAGTAAATGAACAGTTTATTCTCACATAAATTGACACATATCAGATTTGATTGATAGTGTTTGAGTATTAAGGGGTATTGCTATCTTATCAAATTATTCCCTATTCTTAGGGTAAGGGATAACTTGCAGATTGGTGAGGGTACTAGTGCTCAAACCCCCACACATTAGGAGAGCAGCAGAGTTTACTCCCCCATTCTGAATGGAGCATTGGTTGGGCCAGCAAGTGTTGAGTGTGGTGATTGAGCTATCTCCGGAAATCTTCAACATAGTTTCATAGTAGATGAGGTTGGATGAAGACATCAGTCCATCAAGTCCAACCTATAACCCTACAATCCCTACAGTGTTGATCCAAGTGAAGGTAAAAACCCATGAGACTCATGCCAATTGCCCCATTTCAGGGGCAAAATGGAGAATGAATGGAGTGGTACACAGGCTAGCCCAACAACTGCTAAGTTTGTACTAAACTCTACCGTTCTTCTGATCAGTGGGTCTCAGTGCTTGGTCCGCCATCAATCTGCAAGTCACCCCGTAGATTGTAAGCCCTCGCGGGCAGGGCCCTCTATGCCGCTGTGCCAGTCGATCACTGTTAGTATTATATCTACCTGTATATTTTGTGCATTGTATGTAACCCCCAAATGTAAAGCACCATGGAATTAATGGTGCCATATAAATAAACAATAATAATAATAATAATAATCTCCTACTACTTAGTTATGTGAAACCTCAGATAATACTACTACTTATGGATAGGGCATACCTTTATAAGATGTGACTACCCCTTTAATTCCCAAACTAAGTCATGTCCTTAAAGGGCTCTTCAAGATCAGATATGAATTGCCTATCCTCAAGATAGGTCATCAATATTAAATAGTGGGGTTCCAATACTAGTTTGATTATTATGATCCAATATTGATGTCTCTTTTGGAGGACCCTTTAAGGGGGGTTAAACAGTCTGGGTTTCACTGCAAATAAAGGTAAAATATATCATCTTGACTTTTTCGAAACGTTCTCTTAGAACATCTCCGAAAAGCTTATCCTTAAAGATTAACTGTTAGTCCAAAAATGAGAAGTGTCATCATAAACTGCAGTCCTCATGTCTACACATTACATATTTAACATAATGCTTCGCAATACTGTGTCACGGATCACTGAAACATCCCATTCAGTCAGAAGCAATGAGTTTTAGAAGACATTGGGACACATTGAACAAAAATTACCATTCTCCCAGCATTTTTTGTCAGCAAAATTTGAACAATTTGTATGTGCCAAATATATAAAGATGACGTGCGGCAGTCAAGTCAGTGTCTTCACACAAAAATGTGTGAAATGATTCATGAATTTGGTGCAAAACTTTCATGTGAGAAATGGATTTGTTTTTTTTTAAAAAAAATGACTGTTCAGGAATAGAAAAAAAATATTAGCTGTCTTGTTTGTTCTTTTTTGGTTTTACAATATTACTCATTTGTCTATTTCTTGTATTGCTGCTTATGCTTCGTTCACACTTGCGCTTGGTGTCCAGTGTTTGCCACTCCATTGGTTTTCCGTCCTCAATCCCGGCGACACTGGACATGGGACAGAAAACTTGAATTGGTTTGTAAAGGTGTCTGGTGTTGTATATGCAGGACTTAGTGTCCAGCTGAAAAAAAAAAGGCTTCCCCGCGGACAGGTCACAGGCAGACACCGGCAGTCACCTTTACAAACCCATTCAAGTGAATGGGTTTTAAAGCTGACCACTGGGTTTCCGTCCCCTGTCCAGTTTCACCGGGGCTGAGGACAGAAACCCAGATTAACGCACATAATGGACATGGGATGCAAGTGTGAACGCCTCTAATTGGGTTTTTTGACTCCAAATGGTTCGACACCCAGACCCTGCACAAGCAGTTGTTTTGGCAGTAATAGGAGCTTCACTGTAGCCCCATTCAGTGTGATTCCAGAGAAGTTCAGGGTCCTATTGCTTTAATTTGAGAAACCTGAACATGTTCCCTATCCCCTACAGCAGCTTCCAGTGTCTTGAGGCTGCCAAGACAGCTCATCTTTATGTATGGCTTTGGGTTTTTAAAGGTGCTGTTTGGGATTGTTATATTGAGCTCTGCTTCTTCTTCCCAGGCAGTGACATTACACTTACTGGTCACATGGACATACTGCTTAGTCCTTCTTGAGTAGAGATGGACAAAATGACTTTTATTGAGCCAGGTTGACCTGGAAATTCCAAATATTTCTTAATTTTTTATGAAGCCCAATAAATGGAGATTTGTCCCGGGTGAGATGAAGTGGACCCAGGGTATGATGGGTGGAGGACCAGGGGAGGTAACAATTTTACCTATTTTGGGCCTCCCTGTGGGATCTGGCACCCTCCTGGTAATGTCATGCACTCACGATCATTGCTGAGACCTATGATTGGACCATCAGTGTGGCATCATGATGCATGCTCATAGCACCAATCATAGGCCTTAGAGGTATCCCCAGGCACCTGACGTCACCAAGGCGTCATAGAGAGATCTCCAGGCACTGCAAAGAAGCCGAAAAGAGGTAACAAAAGGATAGTATGAATATATTTATTAATTGCACCACTTTGACTTAACTTCAACTCTGTTTGCCTTAGAGTGTTAGAAATTGGATAAAAACCAAATGAATCCTACGACGTTCCATCTCTACTCTTGACGTGCAATATTAAATTGCACAGCCACTATAGAAGGTATGTCATTATAGAAGGGGTGTTGTAATGCTTGGTAAGTAATGAAGTGGCCACTGCAATCAATATTAAAATCCTGAACAATCCCTTTAAAGGGGCTCTATCAGCAAAATCATGCTGATAGAGCCCCACATATGCGTGAATAGCCTTTAAAAAAGCTATTCAGGCACCGTAAAAGTTATATTAAACTACCCCCCCCCCCGTTTTAAAATAAAACCCTAAAATAATGTGATAAACTTACCAAACGTGCACAGTGGGTGGGCATTCAGGATCTGCCGTCTTCTTCATCCACGCCTCCTCTTCCTCCGATGTCCTCGGGTCCTTCGCCGTAGTAGAAGCAGCATGCTACTGCGCATGTGCCCAGGTCATTTTTTTTTAGCAAATGTCAGTTCGCGAGCACTGGAGGAGGAAGGGACCAGAGGACATCAGAGGAAGAGGAGGCGTGGATGAAGAAGACGGCGCACCCTGAATGCCCGCCCAGCATGCACGTTCGGCAAGTTTATCACATTCTGTTTTAGGGTTTTATTTTAAAAGGGGGGGGGGGGGGTAGTTTAATATAACATTTACGGTGCCTGAATAGCCTTTTTAAAGGCTATTCACGCATATGTGGGGCTCTATCAGCATGATTTTGCTGATGGAGCCCCTTTAAGGAAGTTTCTGTATTAAAAAGTGGCCGCTTTAAGGAAATGAGATAAAATCAAACTAATATAAAATATATTCACCTGATTATTTTTTTCCCGGCTGTATATCCAGTTTTCCTCAGTCCCGCAACGCCTTAGGAGTTTTGGGCCATATATAACAGATTGTGACTGGGAAGATTCAGGATGCCCCCTTATGTATAACTTAGTCATCTGGTTCTGCTGAGATCGGTAGGTTGGGTCAACTTTTCTAACATGGGTCTTTATGGAGCTTACTGAGGTTACTCTCTCAAGTCTTCTCACATTACATGGTGGCATATTGGGATAGTGTGACAGTTCCTTATCAGTTACGGTATATAAAGGAATTGTTTTGATAGCATGCTGCTGCTTTGCCATCTGTTCTATTCCTAGACTGTTACAGTATATTCATATATAGAATTTTTGGTCATCATTTAATAAGACAGTAAAAAATTCTTGATCTGGTGAAGAATCTAGCCCGGATGTGATGCACATTGTCTACCTTAAACACAAATAAAAGAACATCCTTTTGGAAAACTTCCCCTATGTCCTTGATCACAGCGCCATCATGGAGGCTCAGTTTTGTATTCAGTTGATATCCTGTAATTTTTAAAACTTTGCGGGTGGAAGACAAGAAGAGTAATAAACAGTATAACAGAGAAATATAACATTAATACTATAAAAAGTTCTATTAATACTGCAGAATGTTAATAATAAAATGGTAATAATTTATGGCCCCCTGCAAATAAAAAGAGAGGAGGCTTAAAAAAAAGGTTCACGGATAATCTGGTTTCCAAAAATGATTCATTTGGTTTATTTGTATTTAACAACCTAAAGAATGTGCTTGGTTGAAAAACTGTCTTTGTTCTATCTATTGTAAGGAGAATGGTTTCTCGTAGACCCCCGCGATCATGCTTGACATTATCATGCTAGGTTCACACTAAAACCATGGCATTCGCTTACAATGGAAACCGTAAAACTGCAACATTTTTCTTAAACAGATTCAAAATGACTTTAAAAGGGTCAGAAAAGATCATAGTAATTTTGGGAAATATAACACTCCCTATTGCTCTTTTCTTGAAGTTGAAGATACTTTTTTACGCTTCCTTCACAACGTTCCTGAAAGGGTATTTGTTGATGGATGGGCCATTGACAAAGTCAGATTTTATGCCATTTTTCCGGTGTAAATGACTCCTCTAATCTGTGTCCACAATGAATTGGTATAAATTTCAGTATAGACAAATGGTCTGCCGAAGGAGACATGGGCCCCATCATAAGGCCTCTTGCAGATGACCGTGGCGTGGCGTGGCGTGGGTCAGTGTGCTATTCATGTATTTCATGGAGAGCACACTGACCCATTCTTTTCTATGGGCCAATACACACGACTCTGATTTTCACAGTCCCATGTGCCCATGTGTGAGCCAACAGTCCAGGCGGCATTAGATAGGACACATCCTATTCCTATCCTATTTTGCGGCCTGTACTTCTACGGCTTAACAACAATTAATGGAGCCATGGAAGCACGGCCAATACACAGACGTCACACAGAAACATCCCTGTGTCCCCCGGTGTTCCACCCGTGCTTTTAATTCATGGCAGGCCGGTTGCAGCATGGTCACCTGAAGCTGGACAAAATCAGATGTATTCTCAGGCAGCACATGGATTTAAAGACCAGTGTACAAAAACTTGGTATCGATAAAACTGCCCCCGCCTTCCTTTTTTTTTTTTTTTGTCAAGTAACGAATGGACTTAATTAATTGTTGAATAAACCATATAATATCTGAATAAAGTGAATAGGCTGGAGAAGAATAGTTACAACATTCCCAGCTAGTATTAACTCTTCATTTGGTAAAGTCATTCACGGGGTTATCTATCTGTCTTGTAATCTGTTTTTTGTGAGATTGTGTTTTATTGTTTTTTATTTTTTGAAGCATGTTAATTTCACTTATGGAACCAATGTGATTTTCTCATAGACTAACATAGTAACATAGTAACTAACAGTAGAGGAAAAGCAATAGAATTGTTGTTTTCTGCAGCATTTCAACTGTGTTTTTTTCTACTGGTTTTTAGCCATAAATAGTAACACGTAACACAAGTGCCTTTTAAGAATTTGCTACTTTCAGTATAATCTTTAATGGATATAGTAGTCCTCATAGTAGTAGTATTTGATGTACTGTGTCCTACATAGATTGATAGGAGATTCTGAGTTTGCATCTTGGATATCTGCATAATGTATGGCAGACTGGTTGTTTGGCCTGGTTCACATCTGCGTCAGTAATCCTTTTAAGGGAAGTCCTCATGGGGAACCCCCTGGATGGACTACTGAACACATTGGCAAGTGGTGTACAGTGGAAGCATACCGACCCCATAGACTATAATGGGGTCTGTGTGCTTTCCGCACAGTCTCCACACAGAAACGTAGTTCACAATCTACTTTCCTCTCGAAATGACTCGTAGGGTGACCGTGTGGAAAGCACACGGACCCCATTATAATCTATGGAGTCCGTGTGCTTTCACTGCACACTGCTTGTCAATGCGTTCGGTAGTCTGTTGGGGGTGTGTGTGTGTCCCCATGCGGACTCCCCCAAATGGATTACCGATGCAGATGTGAACCAGGCCTTAACCAGACAATTGGATAAACTCATTCAGCATATTCCTATCAACCAGTCCACTTTCGATAACCTAGCCTCCAGCTCTAAGCTTTGGTTAGTTTTGAGCTAATGGGTTAGGAAGAAAAAAAAAACAATTGGCAGAAGTCACATGGCTTCCCAATCATGACATCCATTTTAGATCGATTTTTCTTCAAAATAACTTGAGATGGAGAAAGCTATTAAATGCTTTCCAGAGCACAGAAACAGACTTTTTGTTTTCTAACATAGATTTTCACTTTTTTTTTTTCTACAGGAAATTCCCTTTAAAAGGAGCAAATCTGACGGCAGCTACAATGAAGCATACTGGCACCGCAGGCATTAATAAAACATGGGTTCCTTGAGTTGATATTGATTTCCTTGGTGAATCTTTAGAGATGAGCTCAAGTGCGGCCGGTTTGATTTATACTTTTAAATCTGCTTTTCTTCTTCAAGATGTCAGTCATTCCATCAATTTATTTGAAGGCTCTTGCCACTTTGAACTTACTACAGAAAGAGGTACTCCTGCCTATGTCTTTAGTATTTGGAAAATCTGCCCTGAAGATGCATCATTGATTGTACCGCTCAGACATAGGTATTAGGTTTTAAATACCATATCACGTAGCTTAAGAATATTTCCCAAAAAACTTGGTTTACACTATTGTAATGTTCTATAGATATAATACTACACACTTTTATGTGATTTTGTTTTCCTTCTTTTACCAAAGATTTGCTTCAAAACGAGTTATCAAGGTCACATATGAACCCCAAGTTAGGAGGTCCTGCTCCCAGAGACCAGGTAAACACATCATTTGATGGTGACAGTAAAAGTTGACTGCTTAAATAAACTTGGGATTAATGTATCAACCTCAATAACAGGGGAAATCAGCAAAAAGCAAACTGAAAGGAGTCATGTTAAAATCAGCCACTAGAAGCTTGTGGGCACTTAGTCTCCACATGCACACAGCTTTACTCCAAGTTTCCATAACAACCCAGCCATTTTCTTCTCTGCTTTAGGTCAGCTTTAAAGGTTCATGATAGAGATGAGCGAGTAGTATTTGATCGAATACGACTATTCGATCGAATACTCGTATCGGTCGAATACCACGTGGGAAAAATCCATTGAATTCAATGCAAAAACCCCCTCGTGCTCCTCATCCTGCTACTTCTGGAACTTGGAGGATCCAAGATATCGAACTTTGGTTTCCATGGAAACCGAAACAACATTCCCTTTTTTCCCATAGACTATAATAGGATTTGATATGCAAACGAATACTACTTGCTCATCTCTAGTGCATGGCACTGTGGATGACACTGTAACATAAGGTCACAGACACACATGTTTACTCCAGGTTTCCATAACAACCAATCAAAGGTTTTTTTACTCATATCTAAACTGAAATACACATGATCATATGACACTTATGGACCAATGGAAACTCACAGGTTCTTCACTCTTGACATACACACAGCTTTACAACAGGTTTCCATAGAAATCGAGCTATTTAGGACTTGTATGGGATACCATTCAAGTATTCCATCCCTCATTCCGCTTGAAAAATGCATAGCTGAAACCCAGCAGACCCCATTATAGTCTATGTGGGCCGTGAGTCTCCGCGAGTAACTGCTTTTTAAGTGATCAATAGGTATGGTGGATGGATGGTAGGGTGGACTTCAGTGGGATAAGGTCCCAACCCGTAATTTCAATGTAATAAAGATACCACTGGAATTGCAATTCCAGTGGGATCTTTATTACATTGCTTTTTAAGTAAATTAGGTTTCCACTTTTCGCGTCCACATGCGGATTCAAAGACCTTAAAATACAACGCAGGAATGAACCTAGCAATAATCCATCTCAGGCTCATCCAGATCATTTCAATAATCACAATTCTGTGGTAGATTAAATCCATGAGCTGCATTATGCTGAGGCCCCACGTTGTGGAAATGTGAGGTTTTTTTGTTGCTGATTTTGCTGTGGTTTTTCATGCCAAATCCAAGAAAGTCTACAAAAGGAATGGGAGATATATTGGAAGCTCTTATACTTCTTCCTTTTGCAAAATCTATTCCTGGCTTTGGCTCAGAAACACACAGTAAAATATTCAAAAAAAGGCTGCATTTATGCCACGTGAAGCCTCAGTGTTAGGCCGGGGCCCCACGTGGCAAAAACGCTGCGATTTGACCGCAGTGGAAATGCTATGGGAAATATTGGGGCATTTTACAATAAGGGCAAAGTGGATGTAATTCTAGTGAATTCTATGCCCACTTTGCAATGAAAAAACTGCGCTGCGGCCACACCACGGTTTCAAAAACTGAAATCACAGCATATCAATTATACCTACGGAAACGCCGAGGTTTTCTCATAGGTATAATTGAAACAGAAAGTCTGCAGAGAGAACCTATGCAAACTTTTTTGTCTAAAGTGCTGCGGGAAGAACCGCGATGCATTGCCATCACGTTTTTTCCTGCAGCTCTTTTTTGCTGAGGGACACCACGTGGGGCCTTAGCCTTAAAGAGGAAATAGAGATAATTGAAATATATTGTAACTTTGATGAAAATAATAAGCTATTTTTCCAAATTCTCCGTGCTGCTTGGCTTGTTTTTACCGTAGTTTGTAAGGCTGCAGTTCTTCCTATTATTCTACAATTTTTATCCAAAGAACGGAAAACAAAAACCATGGCAGAAGCCAAAACTGGTTCATCTTAGGGGAAATATTTGTTTCTGAAAAAAAATCCCTTGATCAACAACAAATCTACAAAAATGTAGTAATTTCAGTCCTATATTTCTTTTCTCCTCTGGTATGTTTGGATATTTTACTTGGTGTTTTCTGTTTAATAATCTAAGACTTTCACTGCTTGTTTTTCATTCCAATTTAATGCAACTTTTTATAAGACAGCGACATAGTTTTATGTTTGAGCGTTTCTGTCCCTTATTTGTTACACAGGGCATTTACACCAGTGATGGGAGAAAATATCCAGATATCCATTTTTCTGTTTATTTTAACACAAAGTTATTTCTTTATTTTTTTATTTTATTTTTCTTAAACATGATGAGAAACAAATGTGGAAGGGTAAATGTAAGGAACTAAATGGTTCTCCCTGAATAGGGTTACATTGGATTAATTTGATCCTATCACTTTATCATGTGTTTATTTTTGTAATTATATCCTTATTACTGATGGATATGTCTTATTACTAATGCATACATCTGTTTTAGGCTAAGGCCCCATGTATTGTGGCAAAAAACATAAAGGAAACACATTACGTTTTTCCACTATATGGACTTTTTGCATCAAATACACCTATAGGGAAACCTGCTAATGTTTCCATAGGTATAATTGACATGCTATGATTTGCAAAAACACAACGGATTTGGAAATTGCATCTTTTCTGCTGCAGGTATTTTTATGTTCTGTAGTGTGTGGATGGGAGTTGTTCGAGTCTCAACCACTTTGCGCTCACTTTTTTGCCTTGGCATTTCGTTATGACTGGTCAGTGTGGCACACTGACCTATTCATTTCTATAGATTTCTATAGGCCCCTACAAATGACTGTGAATTACAAGGTCATGTGTATGGGATGATAGTCCGGGACACAAAATATGGAACAGGTCCTATTCCTGTCCGATTTAGCGGCACTGCTTCCGTAGCTCCTATTGATTGATTGATTGATTGATTGATTGGAAGGGGCCTCGGAAGAACAATGTGTCCCCATCCATGTGTCCCCAGTGTGCCATTCCTGACATTCGTTCACGGCAGCCAGTTAGCACACGGTCGTACTCAGCATATCAACCTAGTCACCTGAATCAAATAGTGTTTTCCCCTTGTGAACAGACTGAGATATTTCTATTTTTGTCTATGAACTATTTTGAGCAATGAGGATGTTGTTATTCCTCCAAAGAGGTAAGAGTCAACATCCTCGTTGCTAAAAGCTCAATTACGTATTTCCAGAAAAGACCCTAACCTATCTCTCTACAGGATTGGGTTCTGGTATCAGACTCTGTTTAAGAGACTGTGCTGATTTGATAGTGTATCCATGAAGACAATTGTACCTTGCTGTATGCCCATTTTGAATGTTTAGTAACATTGGGGGCTTGAGAAAAATTCCAACTGTGTCAGGATCCCTGTTATGTAGAAGATTGTAAGGGTTTCAGGTGGTGAAGGTGACGAAAGCTCCATTTTAAGGTGGCCATACACATTAGATTGATGTTAAATGAATGAGCCAATTTTGGTGGGAATGGACAACCTTATAATGTATGTGGTGGTGTTCTAACCTGCATTCGGTTTCAGATGTTTGGGGAAATTATAATCAGGCATTCCCGATGCCTCCTGATGCAATGCGTGAACTCAAACTCAAGGACATTCTATACCTCACTTCTTTTTTTGAACACACCACTGGTCTTGGCTTCAAAAACTTATTAAAATCTGATCAAAGCATGCATGTGTATGGGCAGCCCTAGTTAATCCACCAACTGATCAAAATACAGTGGATAGAACATAATGGGGGTTAAGACCAGACCTCATGAATCTAAACAAAATACACTTACCATGAAAAATAAGTCACCTCAAAATATGTGCAGGAACATTCTCCTATAATGAAAGGAAGTTCTAGATGAGATGAGAAAGCAAGTTGTTGAAATAAGTGAATGTGCTACAAAGCCATTTCTAACACTCCTAAAGTCCATCAAATCAAAATAGTAACCATTACCTCCAAATGGAGAAGACAGAACAGCAGTGAATCTTTCTAGAAGTGGCCGCCCTGACAAAATTGTCACAAGGGCACAGAAATCATTTATCAAGTGACAAGCCATCAGCAAAGCTATTTCTCAGCTCATATCAATGTCCAAGAGTTCACAAGAGAAAAAATGGGAAAAAAGTTTGCAAAATGTCCAAGCCACCTGAGATAAACCAAGTCGAATACAGAACTCTTTGGACAACACAAATTGAATTGCGCTTTCCCGATATAAAAATAATACCAAAAGCCATCGAAGATGCATGGAGATTGCAGAACCAGTACAACTATTTTCAATACAAATCTATTTATACCAAATCTAAAAGTTGGCACAGAAATAACGGAAATCTGAAAATAAGATCAAAATACTGAGTTGCGTTAGATGTAGAACTTAGTAGCGCATACTTTATAAGCTACCAATTTGTTTCTCAAAAAAAATAAGGTTTGCCAGTAGTAGGACTGGTAATAAGTCTTCACTTCTCTTCAGACCCAAGATTATAATACCACCAATTGGGATGACCGGCTCGAGGATGCAATTAAGCATTTAGGCTAAATAAATGGCCTAGAGGGCGTCCTACAGCAAAAAAAAAATTGTTGCAGGAAAAAAAGCTGCGGCAACACATTGAGGTTCCTCCCTCAGTGCTTTAGACAGAAAGTTTGCAGAGGTTTCCTCTGTGGACTTACTGTTTCAATTATAACTATAGGGAAAACAATGGCGCTACCGCAAGTATAATTGACATGCTGAGATTTCCAAAACTGCGCCGGAAACAGCGTAGTTTTTACTGCTAAGTGGGCATGTGACTCGCTAGAATACCATCCACTTTGCTCTGACTGTAAAAGGCCACATTTTTTTCCATGATGCTTACACCACATGGGGCCCCCGGCCTTACATTCTTAGGGAAAAAATAATACTTGCATATCCTCATCTTTCCTGGGCATCTGTCTTTTTTCTTGGGTTCCTGATGTCTGACGGTCTCCTCTGTAATGTCAACGTTCTAAATCACTGTTGAAGACTATGATTGGGCTTCAACAATCATGTTGGTGTTGTCCTTGTTATCCATTCGTCTACACCCTCGGGGTGTCAAGAACCCTGATGGTTAGTCCACTCAGAGAGAAACCCTCTGAACAATTGGTTCCAACGCTTTCTACGGAGTTGTGGCCAGTTCACAACCCCACAAGTTGAGAATCTTTCCTATTTATGTCTATGCATTACCATATTCTTACCAATGGAATTACGCTATGGGCCACTTGGTGCTGTTCTCTGTTTTTTTGAGCCACTGAAAGGATGGTGGGTTGAGCTTGGCAAAAGTTAGGTAGATAATCTACAGCACATGAAGAATGAAGAACCTCTCCAATAGCCCCTTTCATGGAGCTACAATGTGGAATAACAAAGGTATATGTCAGGATACGGAGTCGCCGCGGTCTCCTTGCTGCACGGCGTCTCCCTGGGAGACGTGTTAGGAGTTCTATTGGGTGTGCTTAGGTCATTAAGGTTAATCTTTTCCTTGCCTTCAGTCTCCATGCCATTAGCCATCAGGTGTGTTCTCTGCTGCTACTTAATCCCCACCCAGGCATGGATCCTTGCCAGCCATTCACTTTGTGGTTCCTGGTTCCTCTGCTCAGTCTGATTCCCTGTCTGTTTGTATTCGGTCTTTTTTCTTGGTTTATTTACCCGGCTTGTATTTTTGACTATCCCTTGTCTTTTGATTTGGTACCTTTATTATATCTCCTGGCTCGACCTCTTGCTCGTCTGACCTCGCCTTCTCTTCTGTGTCTTGCTGGATTGAAGACTGAATTTAACCAAATTGGAGATCAGCCAAGTATGGACACATCAGTATCTTACATAAGAACAAAGGTTCAGGCATGTTGAAATTTAACATGTCCAATCCTTCATTCCCCTGAGAGTTGTCACACCACTGTACACATAGGATGGTTTGCCGATTCCACTTTAACCGATTCTGCAATAGACATTTTTGCAATGGAATATTTCCTTTGGTTTTATTGATATTAAATCCTAGTTCTTCAGGATGAAGGTAGGTTTAGGTGGTAGAGAAGGCCGCTCTGTGTCATAGGGGAGTAGGCGTCTAATCAGATTATGTGACGGATGGACAGAAATTATTTTGTACATGTATCTTATTAGAGCCGTGCGTACCTGAGACTAGATAGAGTTATACTAGGAGCTGAATATATTATACAGTCAGGTATCTGATTGGACTTCTACACTATAGCAATTGTATTTTCACTTGACTGCTTCAACCACCAGAATTAAATGATTTCGGGATGCACATCGCAGGCAGAGATGTATTAAATGACATTTAACCACATTTTCACTAAAAATGACTCATGTTCCATTACAGATCGACTTTGAGCTCTTGCTCCTATTTTCATGATTTACTTTTGCGGTAATGTCACACTGCGACATTGATTAGCCATAGAAAAAATTAATTATTGTTACATTTTGCAGAAACACAACATGACAAATCATATTTCTGCTAAGAAGAAGGTTACGGTGACACATGTACTGATTCATTTGTTATATTGTCTTGTATATTGTCCTAGGGAGTTAATGGATTTTTATGTGTCTATACATGTTAGGTAAGTATCACCTGCAGGATATATAGAGAGAAGTTCATCGGTATTAGAGATGCTGTTCATTTTACATTTCATCCCAATGATGTATTCTAAAATTTCCGACTATTTCTAGTAGTAGTAATGTGTGGAAGTTCATGAAAATTGTTTCTGAAGATGTTTGGTCCGAGTCAGAAGTGGGGGGCACAGTTATTTTATTATACTCTCGGAGTACCTTCAGGTCCCAGAGTGTAATAACCAGTGGCTAAGGAAAGTGTATAAAAAAAATTAAAAATTTTTATTTACCTTCCCTGGGCTCCAATGTGGCATCCGCCTATATTTCAGTCTTCTTCCTGCTGCGCCATCTGCCATCTTGGACCTACAGGTCAAAGTTAAGTCCTGTGATTGTGTCCTACATGCAGAACTTTTCTCTCAGAATGAGGAAGCGGAATGGGGAACGGAAAGCAAGTCCTGGTGTGAACCTCGCTTTATTGATTTGGAGAGGAGAGATGAAAAAAGAAAAATTAATCCTAGAACCTGAATTTTAAGGTTTATGGCTTGTATTATATAGAATAAATAATGTACTATTTTAATTGTAGGGATTGTTGTAGTCGTGATGATACCTGATGTCAGAGCCGACTACGCATACGTGCCATTTAATGCCAGAAGAAGCAGACGGAAAAAAAAAAAACACTGTGGGAAGGAGATGGAGGCCGGAGCGGGAGAGCACAGGGGGACCGCCCCCAATGCTGCAAGAAAACTAATTTACAAAAAGAAGAAAACTGGTATATCTACAGAACAGCAGCGTGGAGATGACACATAAAGCTAGGAGAAGAATAGCCTTTCTTAAGGCTTAAGGCTATTCCTACGTGTTAGGGAGAAAAAATTCAATTTTAATGATTTAATCCCTTTAACACGTGTATATACATTCAGATACACACATACAGACACCTGTATATACATACACATTCGGGCACATGTATTCACACACATATAGGTGCATGCAGACACACACATACAGATATGTATATGCAGGTGCAGACATACAGGTACTTGCAGGCACACACATACAGATATGTATACGCAGGTGCAGACATACAGGTACATGCAGACACACACATACAGATATGTATATGCAGGTGCAGACATACAGGTACTTGCAGGCACACACATACTGATATGTATGTGCAGGGGCAGACATACAGGTACATGCAGGCACACACGTACAGAGCTGGGGGTCCTCTTGGGTGATGGAGTCCTGGGCAATTGCCCAATTTGTCCTCCCCAAATGCCTGCTCTGCCCCGGGATCTAGCAGGTATTCCAAAATGACATGACATGGGACAGTCTGTCATAAGGGACTATAGGTAAGAGGTGCCCATTTTGTGGGGAGGAATTAGAGAGATAGGTTTTCAGATAGTTACACTGATACAGATGGGGAAATACACAGTTAATACATTATAGGGATTCTGGAGAAGTGTACATATTCATTATAATGGGGCTCTAGCACACAAGAGGGCATCTGATTTAAGAAGAGGTCGAAAAATCAGCCACGCCTTATGGGGCATTTATTAAGACTGGCATATAAAATACTAGTTTTACTAAATTTGCCCCATTGTGTTGTTTCATGGTATGCTGAATTTGGAGTGTTAATATTTTCTATCTAATATGAAAGAGTAAAGTTCGCTTGTGTTGGGTTCTTCTTGTTATATCACATGGATCAGTGATCAATAAATCATAGACATCAGAGGTGTTGTTGGGCACAGCGGTCTGATATTTTAGGTATTTGACCCACAATTAATCTAATATTAAGAAATGATGTATTGTTTGCAATGATAGTTGTTAAATGTGAAAAAAATCCCATTATGCTATCCAAGGATAGCTGAGCAGCTTGCCAGTATACTATGCCCTTAGTCTTTCCTTCTACATTTCATGCTCGTCTCTGTTTTCAGCTGGCACATGGGATGTTTGCAAACAAAGGTCTTTTAATTAGAATCTCTCTCTCTGTTTAATGATACTGCTGTCCCTTTGCCCGCTGTATCCGCCACACTTAGTCTTCTTATGAAAGGCTTGCAATGGTATGCTAAAATCCACAACTGATGCCAGATTTCTTGGTATTTTATAGAAGCAATTTAAAAAAAAATTATACAATATTTAACCCTGTTTTAGCACAAGCTGACAACCATTTTCAAGCATTTTATATTGAACAGTACATTATCAGAGAAGAGGAGAAAGCAAATATAGAATACAGGTATAGAAAGATAGAAAATAAGCAAATTCTATCAAATTACAATTATAATAGAAAGAGGAAACAGAATGTTCAGGAAAAATAAACTAGTTTCCCCAAAGGTAAGCAAGGTAGGAGTTGCAGATTTTTTAGGGAGCAAAAGTTGTTTGTACTTACATCATTTAAGTAGACAGTAGGATAGGGAAATACCTGCAGATCAGTGGGCATCCGACTGCTGAGACCCCCATCGGTCAGGAGAATGGGGGGTTTTCATACCTAGAGATGGGCTGCTTGGGTCCCTGGTTTATTTCAGGATGAACAAATATGGTAAGAATCACACTTTAAATTGGCTTAAAAATAGTGAAGAACATTGTCAGGGCTCCTAGGATCCTATCTATAAAACATAGTGTAGAACATTGTCAGGGCTCCTAGGAACCTATCTATAAAACATAGTGTAGAACACTGTCAGGGCTCCTAGGAACCTATCTATAAACATAGTGTATAACACTGTCAGGGCTCCTAGGAACCTATCTATAAAACATAGTGTAGAACACTGTCAGGGCTCCTAGGAACCTATCTATAAAACATAGTGTAGAACACTGTCAGGGCTCCTAGGAACCTATCTATAAAACATAGTGTAGAACATTGTCAGGGCTCCTAGGAACCTATCTATAAAACATAGTGTAGAACATCGTCAGGGCTCCTAGGAACCTATCTATAAACATAGTGTATAACACTGTCAGGGCTCCTAGGAACCTATCTATAAAACATAGTGTAGAACACTGTCAGGGCTCCTAGGAACCTATCTATAAAACATAGTGTATGACACTGTCAGGGCTCCTAGGAACCTATCTATAAAACTTAGTGTAGAACATCGTCGGGGCTCCTAGGAACCTATCTATAAAACATAATGTAGAATACTGTCAGGGCTCCTGGGAACCTATCTATAAAACATAGTGTAGAACACTGTCAGGGCTCCTAGGAACCTATCTATAAAACATAGTGTAGAACACTGTCAGGACTCCTAGGAACCTATCTATAAAACATAGTGTAGAACACTGTCAGGGCTCCTAGGAACCTATCTATAAAACATAGTGTAGAACACTGTCAGGGCTCCTAGGAACCTATCTATAAAACAGTGTAGAACACTGTCAGGGCTCCTAGGAACCTATCTATAAACATAGTGTATAACACTGTCAGGGCTCCTAGGAACCTATCTATAAAACATAGTGTAGAACACTGTCAGGGCTCCTAGGAACCTATCTATAAAACATAGTGTATGACACTGTCAGGGCTCCTAGGAACCTATCTATAAAACTTAGTGTAGAACATCGTCGGGGCTCCTAGGAACCTATCTATAAAACATAATGTAGAATACTGTCAGGGCTCCTGGGAACCTATCTATAAAACATAGTGTAGAACACTGTCAGGGCTCCTAGGAACCTATCTATAAAACATAGTGTAGAACACTGTCAGGACTCCTAGGAACCTATCTATAAAACATAGTGTAGAACACTGTCAGGGCTCCTAGGAACCTATCTACAAAACATAGTGCAGAACACTGTCAGGGCTCCTAGGAACCTATCTATAAAACATAGTGTAGAATACTGTCAGGGCTCCTGGGAACCTCTCTATCCAATTTTTCTCTCTCTAAAGCAGATACAGTCAGTTATTTCAATATAAAAGTGACATTATTATACTCTGGGATCTCTACAGACCTCAGAATATAATAGATGAGTCCTAGGGAAGGTAGAACAGAAAAAAAAAAAAATCATACTCAACTTCCTTTACTTCTCTTGGATCTCTTGCTGCATGCAAAGCTCTACTGTTGATGTTCATTGCTCTTCAGTGATGTCATCATCCGGGGGTCATGGTGCTCGGCATGCTAAGATCATCAATGAGGCCCAATCTAGGCCTCAGCACTGAGCAGCACTAGGCCAATCTAGGCCTCAGCACTGAGCCCAAGCAAATGATGTCACAGAAGAGCGCTGGGCATCAACAGAAAAGCACTAGATGATGCAAGGAGGTAACGAAAGGTGAGTATGCATTTAAAAAAAAAAAAAAAAAATTCCACCTCAATAGGCCTATATCTATTATACTTTGGGGTCTTATTGGTTGAGGTATGCAATATAGTGCAGGTGCTGTTTCTGTTTTCTCGGAATGGGTAAATTTGATGCCAATGTCCAAAAAGAGCCGGAGCTGGAGTGCAATATCATGAGCACTTCTAATAAAGATAGGTATTCATTTCCAGAATTCCAGGATCTGTGGACACCCAAAAACAATGGCAGAGATCTGCTATGATTTCCCTGTGTCTATGGGACCACCCATCTGGAAGATTGTAAATGTATAATTCTAAGGATATATACTTTGTCATGTTAGATTCAAGAATGAAAAATTTACTTATTTCCTAAGAAAATAGTGGCAACAAATTTTAGTCCCACAATGACTTTTATCATGACATTATTGGGATGACATTACAATGTACTTGTAAGATGTTTTTCTTTCTTTCCTTTTGTTCACAATTTATTGACACATGAGGCTTTCTTTATATCGATTGATTAAACCATTTATAGTATATCTTAGGTGACTATGTCTTCATTCACATGAAAGAATGTGCGGACCACAGGATGCAGGTTTATAGGAACATATGTACATGAAAGCTTATTGACTTTGCTATTAGTGTTGTGAGATTGTGACAGTGGGACTCTATTATAATGGATAAGGCATAGCTAGCTTTTTAATCTTTGTTACTTTTATATTTTTATACAGTATTTACAGCTTATCGCACATCGGAGTCATATTTTGTTCTTTTGCGTATATGGCTAAAGTGAAGACTCAACCTAATATAATTGGGTATCCTAAAAAATAACACATCTGTAGCATAAAAATGCAAAACATATGCAGCTATAGTACTAAATACAATGGTACAATAGACTGCTAATAAAAATATTGTTCTGAGTCAGAGATAGAGTATTATATATGTACCATTCATTTAATACAATGTATTACAATATAATAGTAACAATTAGAGATGAGCGAACACTGTTCGGATCAGCCGTTCCGAACAGCACGCTCCCATAGAAATGAATGGAAGCACCTGGCACGTACACTTTGCGGGCGGCCGGTCGCCGTGCCAGGTGCTTCCATTCATTTCTATGGGAAGGTGCTGTTCGGAGCGGCTGATCCGAACAGTGTTCGCTCATCTCTAGTAACAATAGCAATGGTAATAATATTAATAAATAGGTAGTCACCTACTTAGCCGGTCTCTTGCCCTAGGTTGGGTAGAAGAAATAGGAAGATGGAAGAGAGTAACACCTAGTTGGAGGGCCAGACTATCTCAATAAAAATGGCACTGTATTAAAGCCATATGCACAAGATGTAGAAGATTCTTAAAGGGAGTCAACCACCTCCTCCAAATATATATAATTGTCACCACTGGAGATGAGCGAATTTTTCAAAAATTTGATTCAGCAGCTTCACCAAATTTTCTGATATGGTTCGATCCAAATTAGTAGCGAATTGTGTTAAAAAACAAACAAACAAACAAAAAAACTGTGTAGACTGCAATAATAAATAATAAATCAGTGCTCCTCTACCCTTGTATTTTACTGATTTACACAGTTACAGGATATTCGCCACGGTATAGTTCCATCTAAGCAAGTTGTTTTTTTGAACAACTGGTCAGACCCTGGGCTGCAGAAAATGTATGTGGGAACCCCCCGATCTTGCCGCGAGGGGTCCTGGAAGGCACTTGGCATGGTGTAATCCCTTGGGTGCCATGGTCATGTTTGGGGTTAAAAACCTGTGCTGTGCTCCAACCGGGGGCTATGGAGCAGGGTGTTAGCTGTCAGTTAGCTGCTGATGGGCTGCACGCATGGCATCATGCTTGATCATGCATTCCCAGGGGTTCCTTGCTCCATGTTCTAACATGTGCAGCAGTCATTTAATGAAGAAAAACAATTCATTACCACGATACGCAAGGACATCCAGATTTGATCCAAATTGAATATTTCCTGAAATTCAAATAGAATTCCACTTTTTCAGCTTTGCTTTGCTCATCCCTACTCACTACCCTGTTATAGATCACATTAGAGCGATAAATAAGATACCTTTATTACGTATGTTTTGTATATCTCTGTTGTGTGTGTTCCCCAGTGCACCAACTTTCTCATTTTCATAAGGCTTCTAAGTTCTTTTTCTCCAAAGCTATATCAGTGGCATACATAACATATGTATATTGTCTATCTCTGCATTGGGTTCTGTAACATAGTGATGATACTTGAATATGTCTTTGAGACGTTGTAGAACTTTATAGACGTTGCGGTAGAACTTCAATTTTTTTTAATCATTATCAACTCCCAAATTTTTGCATAAAATACTTCAGAGCAAAGGTGGACGCAGTCATCCATTTACAAATTATTGAGATATGTGTCCAATCTTATAACTGGAGACTTATACCTTATGGAATCAGCACTTAGAAATGATATGACTAGAGATGAGCGAACAGTAAAATATTCGATATTCGTTTTGAATAGCCCTTCAATATTCGACTATTCGAATGAATATCGAACCCCATTATAGTCTATGGGGGAAAATGCTCGTTTCAGGGGATCCCACTCTTTGATTCAGGAGAGTCACCAAGTCCACTATGACACCCCAGGAGATGATGCCAACACCCTGGAATGCAACTGGGACAGTAGGGGAAGCATGCCTGGGGGCATCTAACATGCCCAAGTCACTGTATTACGTTGGGATCCCTGTCAGCTTGCGATATGCACAAGCTGACTTTTTTCCATAGAAATGCATTGACGCTGGTTCTGCCGGAGGCTCATCTGTGAGGAGGTGGAGTCTAGGATCGGACCAGAATGGAGACTGCTGTAGATCGATCTTAGACTCCGCCTCCTCCAGCAGAACCAGCGTTGATTGGCCAAATGCTGTACTCTGTATGGCTTTCGGATAATCAACGCTGGTCAATGCATTCCTATGGGGAATAAGTCAGCTTGCGCATATCGCAAGCTGACAGGGATCCCGACCAGAAGGAGCTCCAAAGAGCTGGGTGAGTAACATTTCCCCCTAAATAAAGGTAATCCCTAGCTAACCCTGCCTGTACATCTATCCCTGTCTCACAGTCATATAGTTCACAGTCTCAAATTAACTGAATGTTAAATCCACCATTCGTATAAATTGGAGGTCACCTGATTTAGACAGCCAATTTACTTTTCCGATTTTTTTTCGATGCCTCCGTTGTCGTAGTTCCTGTCTCATCTCCCCTGCACAGTTATTGGTACAAAACTAGCGCCAGGGAAGGTGGGAGGGGATATGAATTTTTACTGCGTTTGCCTCGTGGTATTTGATTGGAATTGAATACCTCGAGCGGCCTGATATTCGATCGACTATCTATTCGATAGAACAGTGTTCGCTCATCTCTAGATATGACTCATACAATCTGCCCCTTTTGCGACATCTGCCTGACACAAGTCTTGGTCTCCACTCTTCAGATGCTCCAAACGTGGCTAGCATTTAAACAAGTTTTTACTCAACTCGGTAGATTGATGCATGTGTACGGCTCCATAAACAGCTTCATGCCTGGGAGGAATGATATGTAAATCTGACTTTGATTTTCATAAGTGTTGTAAAACCTCTAACCCTCCTCATTTTTACATTTCTTTTATATCCGTAACCGCCAGACTCCATAGTGAAATTAATTTGTTATTATTGCTATGACAAAGGATAGCATAATGATACCGAACACAAGTCACCCCAGAGTTGGTGAGCAAGGCCAGAGATGGATACTCATTGCAGATGCCTCAGGAATGTGCTGGCAGACGACTACATCCATTTACATACTGCAAATATTGACAAGGTCCATGATTGCTTTTGACTGCCATACAAAACCCATAACCATTCCCAACCTTCTGCGCTGCAAACGACCTCATCAAACTGGCTTGGAACCGTTCACTGAGGCTCTGGTGCACTCAGGCACAATTCTGTTCACAGCAACACGGAGGAAAGAAGGTATGAGTGAGAGTTTAGCTTACTGTAATGATTGCCTGAAAATTGCTGTAATTAGAGTTTCTGGATGGAGATCCTGCAGCCAGCCAGGAAAAAATCAAATGGAGTCACCAACAGGTCTCAGGCACATCATGTGTACATTGCGGGCCAATTTTCTTCCCCTATTTTTTTTATAATAAATAAAAGAAAAAATAACATTTGTAAAGTGTATGAAATTGGGTGCAAAATTATGGGGGTTGTCATGAAACGGCTCTGCTAGAAAAATAACCTGCAGTCGTTTCAGTATATACTTCATTTTTGGATATGATGTGCTGATGCTTATGTCTTTAAGATTTTGTATAGATACATTTCACAGTGTTTCTCAACATTTTGGAATTAGAATTGATGATAAATGTAAAATTGAACCTTTCCCTATTAGATATTTAAAATTCATTAGGTACTTTGTATACTGCCATATGGTATCTCCATCTAGCAATATTTTATTCCTCTAGAACTACCATTTTGTCTACCTAAATGCACCGAGTAATAAAAATGACTTGTACACCTTCCTTCCCTCTTCTAGGATCCCTTGTGGTTATCGGTTGATTTTTTTTTTTTTTACCCAAATTGGGGCCCCCTGAGTGACATCAATGTTAAAAAAGCTTGCGTCAAAGCATCGTGATATTATGACTGATGTCACTCAAAGGCCAGAAGAAGCAGCAAGAAACAGGGGAACAAACACTGGATTCCTCAAGGGAGCCCAGAAGAGATAAGGAAAGGTGAGTCACAGAAAAGAAAGACCAACCCGACCGGTTAGGGCCAAGAACAGCGCTCACTCAGAATTCTCTAAAACCTTCTTTATTGGACAACAATCAATATAAATGACACAACATGTTTTGGACCCATAGGTCCTTTGTCAAGTGCAAACGTACTGGCCTGGATGGCATTTACTGTACAAGGATTGTTGTTCAATAAAGAAGGTTTCAGAGAATTCTGGGTGAATATCTGCGTGGGTTGGTCTTTTGTTTCCTGGGGCTATCTCCACGTCTTCGGGATGCCCTCTGGCTGTGCCCTTGTACCTGGTTGACCTTCCCAGACTTATATATGTGGTGTTGTTGTTGGCTTGTTGTGACATCTTGACAACCCCCCAGGTGAGCAGACATCTGTCTCTCCGTAACAGGTTATTAATTTTTTTTTTTACATACTACACGAGGATCGGCTTGGTATCCCCTTGTTCTGAAGGAAAGGTATCACTCTGCTTATTATAGTCTGCATAATAAAAGTACAATAATAGTACAATGATAGCACTTCGGGTTTCGATTGAACAATTCTGAAATGAAACTGGCAGTCATACCTCAAAAATATTTGAAAAAAAAAAAAATCTTGCAAGGTTTGGCCATTTCTAACAGCAAAACAATACAGCAGATGTTGAAAATTGAACTTTTTTATTTTTAAAAAATATCACAAATTGGTTAACTTGGAGGAAAATGAAGTAACATATTCTCAATCTGTACAAGACATCTGAAATATTGGAATGTAATGATACTTTTAAAGGGATTCTATCATTACAGTCACTTTTTTAACTAAAACCATGAGTTCTATAGATAGCACTGGGGGCGTCCCCTGTACTGTGTGAAAACTCTACAGTGTTGCTTCCATCTTCTACAGCTGTGCCTCTCCCCCGCATCCTCCGCGTTGTTTTCTTCCAGTGATCCTGTCATCAGGATCTAAATACCATGTATGCACAGTCGGCTCTACCACTTTAGCACTGGGGAACAACCCCAGTGCTATCTACAGACTCATTAGCATACCGAGAAAAACTGGGATATCTATGGAATGGCAGTGTGGAGAAGACTTCCAAAGGTAGGAGAAGAATAGCCTTTCTTAAGGCTATTCCTACATGGTATTAGTTAAAAAAGGGATTCTAATGATAGAATCCCTTTAAGGCTATAGACACCTTACACTGATTTTTATTACTGTTCATTTACTTCCTAAATGAAAAAAAAATTAGGAACTAGAAATCTCAGCATCTCATTCATAATCTCCTATAAATGTATTGCTCTAGAGTCTGTGCAACTCCTCTACATAGCTGGCTCTGCTGCTTCTGACATAGTTCTGACCCTTTCAGGATAGCCCACTTTAAGAAATACAAGCCTGGAGTGCCAGTAGGTTATATAAAGCAGATCAGATGGCGAGATGGTGAGATGGTGGAAAGAATCCAAGTTCAGAGAGAAGGGAGAGTTCAAACAATATATATAGGCAGGGGGGAAGGGGGAGATCTAAGGCCTCGTTCACAGCTGCGTTTGGATTCCGTCCGAGGGAGTCTGCATGAGAACCCCCCAGGCGGAATACCGAACGCAACTGCAAGTAAAAGCACATGGACCCCACAGATTATAATGGAGTCTGGGTGCTTACCACCAGATCTCCGCAGGGATCATGCGGACAGAAAAGTAGTTCCCAATCTACTTTCCTGTCCACATGATTTGTGCGGGTAGTGTATGGCAAGCACATGGACCCCATTATAGTCTATGGGGTCTGTGTGCTTTTACAGCACAGTGTTTGCAATTGTGTTTATATACCATTCGGAGGGTTTCCATGTGGACTCTCCCGGATGGAATACAAGAGCAGATATGAACAGAACATAACAGTGGTTATGTATCAGTGAAGAGAACCCACAGCAGAATCTTAGCGCATGTTAGTATCAGCACAAGGGAGAGACCACCAAGGAACTTTACTAGAATATTAATATTGTAATGATGTAATATTTATTTTCCATCATATCTCCTGCATTGATAATAACTGATTATGGGCAGCCCACAAGTGGAAGTTTTTGCAAATGAGATACAGCAATCGTCCTTCCATCTTAGAATAGCTTGTTCCGAAAGAAAATTCCCTTTTTAGAAAAAAATTTGCATAACGAGCCGAGACATTTTATCAGGTCCATTTTTTTCGATACTGAAAACAGAAGACAATTCTATTACACAAACCAAAACAAACAGCTAAGAAAACAATTAAAAAAAGTTACTACAACACATAACAGTGTGTTTTCAGCTTGTAAATCCTTAATTTATCTCGACTTTACTGTTTGACACCTCAAGTGGGTTAACACATTTTAAATTAATATATTTAAGATAAAATTGGCTTAAACAAAAAGAAAGTTAACACTCACGAGTGTGAATATCCCTATATTAGATTAGCTGTATTCCCTCGTCTACATCACTCATCCACAGCTTTAATTAACTGATCAGATTGCCCGCTAGGCATCTTAATTAGTTTCTATAAAGTTAGCATATTTCTACTGGGCCAGCTGAAAAAAAAGGCAATTGAATGGCCAGAGGGGGTTAGAAGTGACAACATGGAGAGATCACTGTGTACCCGGGTTGTGCCAAATAAAGATTTTTATATTATATCTTATTTTTCTTGGAGGCTTTGAAGGCATTGGCAGAAAATATTCCAATTTTTTACTTTTTAATTTTTTTTTTAGAAAAGCCATTACTTTATTAAAAGTTTTCTGCTATGCAGAGTAGGCTGTGATCTGTAGAGATAGAGGATGTACTTGGCAGCCAGCAAATACAGATATAGACTATGCCAATCATATTAATGTAATGACCACGTGACCAAATTTAACAGGAAACAATGGGAAAGGCAGCGACCGCTTCAGGCGGCGCTATGCCAGGTCCCCGGGGAGGGCGGCATTTTTGCTTACCTAAGCCAGTCCAGGACAAGCTGTCCTGGACTGGCTTAGCGTCACCGAGCGGTGGATTGGGGAGGCCGCTGGAGCAGTGCTGCTCCAGCGGCCTCCCCTGACGCTCAGGCAGAGAGCAGGTCCTCTCCGTGCCTGCTCTCTGCCTGCTAA
Organism: Leptodactylus fuscus; assembly: GCF_031893055.1. Classification (NCBI taxonomy): domain Eukaryota; kingdom Metazoa; phylum Chordata; class Amphibia; order Anura; family Leptodactylidae; genus Leptodactylus; species Leptodactylus fuscus. Next base: position 40,084,210 of record NC_134269.1, read on the forward strand.
CGCCGCTCTGCCACGCCCCCTTCACTCCGCCCCACCCCCCTTCTCTCCTCTCCGCCCCCTCCTCCCGGGGGGTGGGGGTGGCTTTCTGTCGTCCGCCTCGGGCGGCGAAACAGGCAGGTTCACCCCTGGGGAAAGGTATGTAATTTTGTAGAGTTAGGTCATGGTCCATGATGTTTACGACAGAGGACACTATTGGGAAACTATCATGGGAAAAAATGGGAACTATCATGGTGGCACATATTCCCTACAATGGCAACATGGGAACCTTGCTGATGAAGGTGGGAACAGTGTTTGACAAAATTCGTATTTACGCCTGATTTGTCATGATTGTTCACAACTTATACTAATAAAGGTTACATAGTTACATAGTAGTTGAGATTGGATAAAGACATTAGTCCATCAAGTCCAACCTATAACCCTACACTCCCTACCGTGTTGATCCAGGGGAAGGCAAAAAAACCCATGAGGCTTATGCCAATCGCCCCATTTCAGGGGAAAAAATTGTGGATTTATTAAAATGAGGGTCATTGGCACCACCTTCAGTAATAACAGGTGGCATACCCTTTCACACATCCATAAGTTGTGCCATGCCCATACTATTATATATAAATGTCTCCAACCTAGTACCAATTGCTGAAGATGTGGTGCAATATGAAACACAACCAGAGACACACTCTAATCCTTTGATCTCCACACTTTAACTCTTTAAATGCCGTGCTTAATGCTGATCAAGGCTTTGGAAAACAGAGACTGGAGACAGGGACCCGCCTCTCCCTTTAATGTAATATAGGACTGTTCCCAGGACTGTCTTACCAGATTACTTGTTGTTAGGGAATACTAAGGTATGACTTAGTAAGTGCTTGTGTACAGTAAGATAAAATATATATTAATACTTTCTAGTTAAAAATTAAAATGTAAGCAGGGTCAACACGGTGGCTCAGTGGTTAGTACTGCAGCCTTGAAGTGCTGGAATCCTGGGTTCAAATCCCACCAGTAACAACATCTGCAAGGAGTTTGCATGTTCTCCCCGTGTTTGTGTGGATTTCCTCCCTATCTACAAAGACATACTGATAGGAAAAAAAAAAAAAAAAGTACATTGTGATCCCTATATGGGGCTCACAATCTCCATTAAAAAAAAAATAAAATAAAGTGTAAGCGCCATCTTTTTTTTACTATTGTGCCCTATTGCATTTGGTGAACATTTTTCGTGATAAACTTTATTAACCTATTTTAAATCCTTTTAGTAGAAAAAGGCTCTAAAGTTTACCCTAACGGTGGTCTAACTAAGCATTGCAAAGGAGAGTCTGCCACTATGAGATTGCTAGTCAAGAATTTGCTAGTATGTACAGATATACCAATTACCAAAGGGAGATGATGTAGCATTAGGTAGGTATTAGAGATGAGCGAACACTGTTCAGATCAGCTGATCCGAACAGCACGCTCCCATAGAAATGAATGGAAGCACCTGTGACGCTGACTTTGCTGGCGGCCTGCCGGCGTCACAGGTGATTCCATTCATTTCAATGGGAGCGTGCTGTTCGGATCGGCTGATTCGAACAGTGTTCGCTCATCCCTATTAGGTATATCTTGGGTTTATTCTATTATTAGATGAAAACTGAGCTTCATCTGTTGCATATGAAGCTCACATTCTTGTCTGTGTTTTTAACTAATAATATCTCTGATTTTACAGTTAGACTTGTGATCTTGGTGCCCTATGAAAGCTGAGATACAGATATTTGAATTGGCCATTTTCTTTTTTCTTTTTTTTGCCATTTTGGCCAAAATAAGAATTAATATAAATTAGGGCTCGTTTACACGGGGGGGCGGTGGGGCAGATTTTGACCATATTTTGACTCAGGGAGCCAAGTCAAAACATGGTCAAAACCCGCCTGCCACGATGTTGCGGTCATGGCTTCTCCCACCCAGGAGTTGGCTCAAATGAATGGGCCGATGTCGGAGGTTGCGGCTGCCAGGCGGAAGCTGCCTGAAGAAAGGGCAGCTTGCTTCTTTTTTTCCGCTATCGGCAGTTGCCAATAGTGGAAAAAAGAACGCTAGTGGTCTCTATAGACCACAATTGTAAAGGGGCAGATTATGACGTGGATTCCGCTATCAAAATCCGCCCCTTTGGCCCCATGTGAACTAGCCCTTAAACAGCTTTATATTTATGGGTATCAAGAATAGCGCCTGAATAAATGAATAAAGAACAAAATAAAATCCGTATTTCAGTTAAATCACATAAAAAAGTCAACCAGTTGCGACTATCAGAAAATAAAGAAAGAACAAAAAAAAATGTCTTGTCCACAGGGGTAAAGGGTCCAGCCCTCAAGGAGTTAATAGTTTCCTAACTATACGGATAAGAAAGGCAGCTTTGATGAGGATAAAAATATACACAATGTCTAATAATACGTCCAAGTTACATAAAGCTGGCAGAAGATACATGCTGAGATTTCTTTCTGTGTATACACTGTTTAGCCAGTGCAGTCAAGACACTTAAGATTTAGCACAGAAGGAACCTTGAAATTTCAATGTGTATGAGCCGAGCTGCCTGCGATAAGAGGGGGAAGCATCAATTTGCAAGCAAGGTCTCAGAGGAGGCAGGCAAAGGAGCAAAGAGATTTACAGGTGATATCCAGCTAGGATAGTGGCTCGACCGCACCAAGGTTAGCTGACACCAGCGCGAAAATGCAATAGTCGTAAATTCTACATCTACAGGATGTTACATCTCCAAAGAGAATCTATTTCATCTTCCAATAGAGAAATATTCGCCAGTATTATTAGATGAGTGTCTTGTGAACAGGACATCTGGGAAGAAAGAAAGTCGAAAGGTCAGAGAACAAAAACCAAGACGTGAAGGTAAAAAAATGAGGTTTTGTCCATTACATGCTGAAGAGATGGGGAAGATGTTTAGACGGAGTAATTATCAATATGGAGAACTTGTCGTCATTGCAGGTAATGTACTATTCCACAGTTCTTGTGAATATATCACAGGAATAGCCTATTTCGATCATCTTACAATCAACGAGGAAAGCTCATTACCAATGGTTGTAATGACTGAAAATGAGCATTAATGGATACCTACAACTGCGTCAAGAGCTCGAAGCTGTTAGCAAATCAATAAAACTGTAATCTCTATGCATGGAGCCCCAGTCACTAATACTAACCAATTGAGTTTGGAACTCTGCCATAAACAGCATTTATGAGTTAACCCCTTAACTTCATCAAGACATAGAACCTTGATGTGACGTTATCTTCTTAGTACGAAACGCAGAAATACATCAAGTTATAGTACATAGATAATATGAAGGTTCAGTGAAAGGCCAAGGAACATTTTAAAGGTAAAATTGTCTCGTTCAATACATTCTCCTTATGGAAGCAATATTCAGATCTACTATGCACTTAGGGTTCAAATGTAGTTGGTGATGCAAAAAAGGTTGTTGAGGTCAGTGCCATTAAACGGAGAAAAAAAAGCTTCCTTTCCTTCACAAATGGTCATAAAGTATGGAAATAATGGTCTTTGGAGACGGATTATCTCTATGTAGAAGGATCACCCATCTAGTAATTCAGTATGATGGATCTGTTTCCCCGCACTTACCATTACCATTACAATTAACAAAATGCCCATGCTTTAGAGGAGCAGTGATGTTATGGCCCCCATAGAGCCCTGATCTCAATATCATCCAGATTGTCTGGGATTACATGAAGAGACAGAGAGATTGGAGAAAGCCTACATCCACCAAAGATCTGTGCTTAGTTCTCCAAGATGTTTTGAAGAACCTCCCTGCCAAGTTCCTTCAAAGGGTTCCTTCAGCAAGTGTGCTTAAAAGCTGTGAAATTCCTAATCTCTTTAAGGGGGCATTCACACGGAGTAACGCCGGGCGTGTATTACAGCTGTACACGCCGGCGCTACGGCAGGCTGCCGAACACTTCCCATTCACTTCAATGGGAGCGCTCGTAACAGCGGCGTTTACGAGCACTCCCATTGAAGTGAATGGAAAGTGTTCGGCAGCCTGCTGTAGCGCCGGCATGTACGGCTGTAATACACGCCCGGCGTTACTCCGTGTGAATGCCCCCTAAGAGTGACCTGCTGTGTCTAGGAGTAATTAAAAGTATAGTCTATAGTTAGTCTAGACCAATAATCATGGGATGATCCCCCTATCCTGCATATCCTTAGGGCTTCCACTTCTTTTTGCTTAGCTGTGGGAGGAAAGAGGAATATTACTGTAATGTCGCTGCCTGTTCAGGTCTCTGCGCCACCCTCCACTCGCATGCTGTGGCACAGTAGGCGTGTTTAGTTTGATTCTTTTCTTTTTTGTTACTCTGTGTGAACACTGCTCTATTACCTATCATTTGCAACCTCTGACCTTTGGTTTCCCTTGTGACTTCTCTTTTGGTTTAAAATATTGTACTGCTTTGTCTCTCTGACTTTGACCGTTGGCTAGCCAACCTCCCTTTGTTGTTGTTTGTCTTGTCTGTTTTGTGTCATCACGTATATCTAGGAAGGGCTTGTTAACCAGTTGTCACCTGTATATTAGGAAAGGACATAAAAGAAAGAAGGGACAATGGAGGTTTAGCTTAGGGCTCACTGTCTTGTTGTGTCCCTCGTCCAGGGTTCACCAGCAGCTACTGGAGAATTGTTCCTCTAGCAATTCCCTTACAATTACTATATTTTCTTTTGCATTTTACTAACTGATGTTCTAGTAAAAGGTGTTCTAGACTCATCTGGGGTAAGATTTTCCTACTGGTGACATTTATGACATACTAGCCTCTGCCTGTGACTTCTTCTGCATCTTGTTGGCATCAATAATCCCCCTATATTCAGCAAATTGCTGTGGTCAATGGTTTGCCTGCTACGGTGTTTCAGGAGCTCTTAAGCTGTCCTGCTGCTGAACTTGTTCCTCATGCCATGCCTGTGATCTCAGGAACTTGCTGGGATACCATATAATGAGCATGTTGTTGGCATTGATGATCCACCTGCTCTGGTGTTTTGACAGCTGTCAAGCTGGCCTGCCACTGAACTTGTTCCTCATGCTGTGCCCGTGATTGGTCCAGCGTCTTATCAGCTCGCTGGGAAGCAATCTAATGAGTATGCTGTTGGCGTCAATGATCCACTGCTCTGGTGTTTTGGCAGCTCTGAAGCTGGCCTGCCGCTGAACTTGTTCCTCGCACCATGCCTGTGATTGTGTTGGCATCTCAGCAGCTCACTGGGACGCCATATAATGAGTGTGTTGTTGGCGTCGATGATCCCCCTGAGCTCCACTTGAGGAGAACCCTGTGACTTCTGGCTACCCTCATAGCGCTTGTTGTTTTAGAATTTTGTGGCAAATTAGATTTTCTTTTTCCTGACATGTTTAAAAGTAGCAAACCACCAATTTGGATTAAAGGTGTTTTCCCATCCATCCATCCATCCATCCATCCAGTATGTCAGTACTGCCTGGAGCAGCTGGGTTAGCTGTGTGTGTTACATAGAGAGATAACAGACCAGGCTTTATCAGCCTGCTGCAAGAGCAGTGTAATATAGTATGTGAACATAAATTAATAACAGTCGTGAAGCCATGCCATTACCGGGATAAAAAGTAGCCTATGTGTTAATCGAGATTACAATCTATCTATGTGCCAAATTTCATCCAAACCCATTCAGCCATTTTTGCGTGATTGAGTAACAAACATCCAAACTTCCAAACTTTCACATTTCTAATATTATTAGGATTGGATAACTTAAATAAACAATATATCTTGGCAGTCCATCTTCTGGCACCTCCACCAACAGTGAGAACAAATTTGCCAGCTCCAGAGAAGAAGTGGTTGCAAATAACAAAAGAAGGAATTAGCAAAATTATCTGTACATTTCTTGGACGTATTGGCCTACAACACATCCGCCAGGATTGTACACCCATTATAACAGTCCTATGATATCTATGCAATGTTCCAGGAGAAGCAATGTGGAGATGGTGCAATGAGGGAGGCCTAATATGGTGGCTGGTTTAATTTTCTCCTGCCACCATGTTTGGTGGTAAATCCTCTTGTAGTCCCTAGGGTGGCAAAAGGATGAGGACAAACATAGCTGATGGATGGTAGATATTCCCTCAGGGTACCCCTTCTTGTGGATATATTGGTGTTTCAGGGTGCTCTTGATGTATGATGTGATTAAGATGCAAGAAACACAGTTGCAGTTGAATAGACAAAGCTCACGACACAAGCTACTCAGGCAATGCTTCCAGTCACAAATAGAGGTGAGCGAACACTGTTCGGATCAGCCGATCCGAACAGCACGCTCCCATAGAAATGAATGGAAGCACCTGGCATGCAGACTTTGCCGGTGGCCGGCCGCTTAAACCCCCGCGTGCCGGCCACTTCCATTCATTTCTATGGGAGCGTGCTCATCTCTAGTCACAAGTAACATGGAGGAATAATTTCTTTAGAAAGTAGTATTCTTATGCGATTCTTGATGGGATTTTTTGCTCCAGCACACTGTATGAACCTACAAACTTCACTACGCTAACAGTTTTTTATACAGTATTTGCAAAAGCTAAAAAAAAAACACACCAAAAACTGCGTCAGAAAACTTGTCACATTTTTTCCACCTCTGATTTCAATGGATTTTTCAAGGCAGAATCCGCCTGAAGATAGGTCACGTCAGCCAGAGAATAAAATCTGCTACCAACTCCCATTAAAATGGATGGGAGGCAGATTCCACCTCAAAATCAGCCTGCAACAAACTTAGTGTGAACATACCTGTATGTAATTTTCTCCTGTTCTTCATTGAAGAGCAGCAACCAGACTTACTGTATGCGACTGTAATTTCAATGCAGAACTTGGTATTTTCCAGAAATACCATCATGCATTGAAATGGTGATTTGCGGTTGGAAATGTTACTCTAATCAACTTATTACAGTTATCTAGAGGTTTCGTTTTTTTCTCTTGTGAATGTAAAATTGGATATCCAATGTTTCTCTCTCCTCGCACATGATTAAGCTTATTTTCTACTGTCATGAAAATTGATTTGCAGTATTAGGAATTTAATCTTGAATCAAGGTGAAAATCGGAAAACATTAACCTCCTCCTGATAAATGACTACACGGCACTATCTAATCTTGTGCTGAGATTTTGGGATACATTTTGAGCACAGCCTATTATTTATCTGATAAAAAGTATCCACCCAACTACTTTGTAATGGAGGCATACGAGACTTTTAGAAAGTAGTCTGATATAATAGTATACTAACTGAGCGCTAACTATAGGGCTAGGGATGGATAGATAGATAGATAGATAGATAGATAGATAGATAGATAGATAGATAGATAGATAGACATAGCAAACTTGATGAAGAAGCCAAAGTTCTTATGTAACTTAAGGTGACCATCCAAAGAAGCTGAGACAAGTATTTCTTCTGATTCCCCAAAGACAAGCTTGACCTAGTGTGCAATAAGACTGGGTGTCAAAATCTGGATGTAATTTTCTAATCTACCACCAGTGGCCGCTGTTTTACTCACTCTGAACTATTGCACTTCCACACCTCGAATATAGTGACTTATTCCAGGCTCCTGCTCCTTAGAACGGTCTTTCCCAGTCTGTTTCTACTCCTGGCTGTCTTACCCTTGTGATCCACACTTCAAGCGACACCCCGGACTGCAACTCCTCAATACCTAACTATAACTAGCTTTCTTGCACCTGACTACCGGATTCAGGCCATGTATACCAGTATCGTAACACTGGGCCTAGTCATAGCCAGATCCAAGTAGTATGGATTATACTATGAGATGGCGCTTATAAATATTATATCATCAAGAAATACCACAAAAATCTATGGATCCACATTATTTTCATCAAATGAATGTTAGCACCTGAAGGCCAGGGCCCCATGTGGCATAAAAACCTGCAGCGTTTTCAGTAGCATAACTGGGAATGACGAGGGCCCGTGGTGAACCAAGGCCCCAACCGACCACGCTCTCCCCCTGCATACTTGCACGCACTATTATGCCCCATGCCCGCATTATGCCTCTTATGCCCGCACTATTATGCCCCTGCACACACAGATCCCAGGGTATAATCGGAGACCCGGGGGAAAGAGGGAGATACAAACATAAAAAACACTGTTAGGGCTCATTCAGATCTGCGCCTGGGGTCTCCACTTTCCGGTTTCCGTTTCCTGCCCAAAACTGGGCTGGAGACGGAAATGTGCAGGCATATTTTAAACCCCTTCAAATGAAGGGGTTTGAAAAGTATCCGGCTGTGAGCGTCGGTGAGCGTTTTGTGCTCTACATGGCGAAATTGTTTTTTTTTTACCAGTCATAAAGTCGGACATGGAGGAGTTTGTGTCCGGTTTAAAAAAACTGTTTCACCGCGGAGAACATTAAATGCTCACCAGTAGAGATGAGCGAGTACTGTTCGGATCAGCCGATCCGAACAGCACGCACCATAGAAATGAATGGAAGCACCTGGTACTTCCGCTTTGACGGCGGCCGGCCGCTTAACCCCCCGCGTGCCGGCTACGTCCATTCATTTCTATGCGAGCATGCTGTTTGGATCGGCTGATCCGAACAGTACTCGCTCATCTCCATACCTCCCAACCGTCCCGATTTCCGCGGGACAGTCCCGATTTGGGTGACATGTCCCGCGGTCCCGGTTGGAGGGAGGTATGTCCCGATTTCAACTCAGATCTGCGTCCAGAGGACGCAGATCTGAGTTGAACACATATGCGGCTGAAGCAAGGAGCTGACACAGGTCAGCTCCTCGCTTCGCCGCTGCCCGCCTCTCTCCCTGACACATGCGGCTGAAGCTGCTCGCGTGCTCGCTTCACCGCTGCGTCTCTCTCTCGCTGACACATGCGGCTGAAGCGAGGAGCTGACCTGTGTCAGCTCCTCGCTTCACTGCTGCCGCCGGCTCCTGGTTTGTAGACGCGATGTACAAGCCAGGAGCCGGCGGCAGCAGTGAAGCGAGGAGCTGACACAGGTCAGCTCCTCGCTTCAGCCGCATGTGTCAGCGAGAGAGAGACGCAGCGGCGAAGCGAGCACGCGAGCAGCTTCAGCCGCATGTGTCAGGGAGAGAGGCGGGCAGAGAGCGGCGAGGGAGCGGAGGAGAAGGTAAGTTTAATGTGGAGGTGGAACGTGAATCTGGGGGCAGATGAAGGAGAGGACATGAATCTGGGGGCAGAGATGTGGGACATGAATCTGGGGGCAGAGATGGAGAGGACATGAATTTGGGGGCAGAGATGGAGGGACATGAATCTGGGGGCAGAGATGTGGGGACATGAATCTGAGGGCAGAGATGGGGGACATGAATCTGGGGGCAGAGATGGGGGACATGAATCTGGGGGCAGAGATGGGGGACATGAATCTGGGGGCAGAGATGGAGAGGACATGAATCTGGGGGCAGAGATGGAGGGACATGAATCTGGGGGCAGAGATGTGGGACATGAATCTGGGGGCAGAGATGGGGGACATGAATCTGGGGGCAGAGATGGAGAGGACATGAATCTGGGGGCAGAGATGGAGGGACATGAATCTGGGGGCAGAGATGTGGGACATGAATCTGGGGGCAGAGATGTGGGGACATGAATCTGGGGGCAGAGATGGAGGACATGAATCTGGGGGCAGAGATGGGGGACATGAATCTGGGGCAGAGATGGAGAGGACATGAATCTGGGGGCAGAGATGTGGGACATGAATCTGGGGGCAGAGATGTGGGGACATGAATCTGGGGGCAGAGATGGAGGACATGAATCTGGGGGCAGAGATGGGGGACATGAATCTGGGGCAGAGATGGAGAGGACATGAATCTGGGGGCAGAGATGGAGGGACATGAATCTGGGGGCAGAGATGGAAGAGGGACATGAAACTGGGGGCAGATGAAGGGTGTATATGAAACTGGGGGAGAGATAGAAGGGGGACATATAATTTACGGGTGACTGTAGGAGGAATATACTGTGTGCGGGCACATGAAAAATTAACGAGTGGACGGAGTCAACACAAAAGTGGGCGGGGCTAAATTTACCGCGGCACGCTACGCGCGCCGCACATTTTGTCCCTCTTTCGGTTCTTCAAAAGTTGGGAGGTATGTCATCTCTACTCACCACCGCTTATGGCCAGACATGGTCTGACAGGTTTCCGTCTTCTACATGCAGAAGATGGAAACCTCAGAATGGAGACCAAATGTTGGTATGAACCCAGTGTTACTTACCTCTCCCTGGATCCGCTGCACTCCTCGCTGATGACGGCCATCTTCAATTATGCAGGCCCCGGTCATGTGACATCACACAAGTAGGCCCGAAGCCTGCTCGGAGCCAGGAGAGGTGCTTTGGTCTAAAAGGGTTTTGCGGGCCTAAGGAAATGAGGCTAACAAAGAAAGTATGGAATAAAAAGAGAAGGAAGGAAAGAGAAGAAGGAGAGTTGGGCATAACATAAGAGAATCCTATTTAATAACATTTTGACCCGGATTGTCATGTGCAGTAATAACGTAACGTTTCATATAAACCCCAACAGACTTTACTTCATTTACAATTAAAATATCTCCAACTACTCATGTCTCATGCCATGTCGCCCTAGGAGTTATATTACATTTGACATCTCTCATATGCTTGTCAGTAGATGAATATAAAGTTGTCACAATCTTGCCGCACATTAGCCCCGCCCCTTTCACGATATCTTCAGGGCTGTCATAGGTGTCATAACAAGTCACACAAACCCTGCAGTCTCACTTATAAATATGTCACCGGTTTTTCTTTTCTTTTTGGTGACACGTCGAGGCAGCAACATTTTTAGAAAGAAGGCAAATTGTTCATTTCACTTCTTCATATTCATCCTGACATTCTGAGGAAACTTTTTTAAAGTTTTAACTCCATAGCACAATAATGTCGGCACTTCTGCTTTACCCCCAGTCCAATTTTTTTTTAGGACAGTCTCCTATTTGGATTCTGAATTCGGTCAAGTAACAGAGCTGGTGAAGCATTTATGACTGAGAACATTGCTTAGTATGGAGATTTCTACAGCTAAGGCTCAATTCACACACTGTGGATTTAGTCATTAGCAATGACAGCGATGGAAAGCGATGGAAATATGACAAAGTTAGGATAGGCAAGACATGGCTGGACGATCATTTTTAGTCCTTAGTTGTGTCATGTGACCAGCTCTAACTGACACAGCTTCTCATGGGTGGACAGGTACCATTTGCTTTATTCATTTCCATAAGAGTCTTGTTCTGTTTCTTATAAGAATTAGAGATGAGCGAACACTAAAATGTCCGAAATCCGATTCGAACAGCCGCTCACTCTTCAACTGTTCGAACGGATTTCGAACCCCATTATAATTTATGGGGGGAAATGCTCGTTTCAGGGGTACACAAAATTTGATAAAATTATACTTACCAAGTCCACGAGTGACGGTCGGGCTGGATTCTCCTTGAAGTCTTCTCCCGGCGCAGCCTCCTCGCATCTTCTTCCGGCTGGAATTCACTCTGCCTAGGCATCGGGGCCTAGGCAGAGCCGACTGCACATGTGCTGTCAGCTCTGCCCGGCCCGACGCCTGAGCAGAGCCGACTGAGGACGTGGTGACGTGAGGAGGGGGCGGGTCGTCCTCTCCTTCCCCGTCCCAGTCATATGTATATATATATGGAGAATGTACGTTGTTTTTATACTACCCTTATGTACACCTGATGAAGAAACCGGCCATAGGTTTCGAAACGCGTTGTGTGTGTGGAAGGTTTTAATAAAGGTTTATTGGCAAGATTCCAGTCGGTAAGTGCGGATTTCTATCATTTCACCTATACTGTGGAATTGGAACTGGTCTAGTTTTTGAGATTTTATGCACGCCTTGTGCGGTTGTAATCTGCTGCTTCTGGCTTTATTACGGATTCGTATGTGGGGCTGTTTGAGTGCTGTGATTATACCACAGCACTCACAGGTGATTGCAGTCTAACTATAAATTATATTTTACTGTATCACCAAAGGTAATGCACCAGGTGCCGCGCGGTGCTTTCTTGTGTTTTTTTCTAAATGGAGAAACTGACTTTCTGTCCACCCATAAGAAGCTGTGTCAGTTAGAGAGTCTTATTGCTTACAGCTGAGGACCAGAAAAGAGTGAATAACTCACAAATATGAAGATTATAAACTCTGCTATTTCTATACTGAGCAGTCAAGGAGACAGTCCTATCAGTGATTGACAGCCTCTATGACTGTGCATACAGAACCAGTTGTCAATCACTAACAGGACCGCCTCATTGACTTTATAGCAAAGAAAGAGCAGAGATTTTAATGAATAAAAAATAAACTAAACTACCGTATATACTCGAGTATAAGCCGACCCGAATATAAGCCGAGGCCCCTAATTTTACCACAAAAAACTGGGAAAACTTATTGACTCGAGCATAAGCCGAGGGGGGGGGGGGGGGGGGGATGGGGGGGAATGCAGCAGCTACTGGAAAATTTCAAAAATTAAAATGGTCGGAGTATTTGGGTGCAGTAGTTGCTGGGGAAGGGGAGGGGGTGTTTTGGTTGTCTGTCTGCCCCTTCCCTGAGCTTGAGGACTTTTTATTTTCCCCACGTGGAATTCAGTCTGGCTGACTATTTCATGGGAGATTCCATACATTAATATCGTGGCTGGTCATAGACCCCCCCCCCCCTCCTAACATATATATATATATATATATATATATATATATATATATATATATATATATATATGTATATATATATATATATATATATATATATATATATATATATATTTTATTTTTTTTTGCTGATTCAAGTATAAGGCGAGGGGTGCTTTTTCAGCACAAAAACTGAGCTCAAAAATTCATCTTATACTCGAGTATATATGGTAAATATTTTCCTGAAAGCCTATCCATAACATGATGTCTTTGCATTTTCCTGGTGTCCGGTTCCCTTTAAAGGACCATTAAAGGACCAGTGTCTTTTTTGGCCTTTGTAACTATTATTTGATTGTATTTGTTCTTTGTTTGTGTTCCTTTTTTAATATCTTAAAACTTAATAAAAATTGTTTAATACCGTATTTTCCGGACTATAAGGCGCACATAAAAACCTACGATTTCCTCAGAAATCGTAAGTGCGCCTTATAGTCCGGTGCGCCTTATATATGGATGGAAGCGGCGGCAAAGTCTGCGTGCCGCTTCCATACATACATAAAAGGCACCGTAAGGGTGCATTCACACTACGGAACGCCAGCGTGTATCACAGCCGTACACGCCGGCGTTACAGCAGGGCTGCCGGACACTTCCCATTCATTTCTATGGGAGCCGACATGCGAGCGCTCCCCATAGAAATGAATGGAAAAAAGCAGTCCATTCATTTCTATGGGGGCACTCGCATGCCGGCTCCCATAGAAATGAATGGGAAGTGTTCGGCAGCCCTGCTGTAACGCCGGCGTGTACAGCTGTGATACACGCTGGCGTTCCGTAGTGTGAATGCACCCTTAAAAGTTATATTAAACTACCCCCCCATTTTAAAATAAAACCCTGAAACAGAATGTGAAACTTACCGAACGGTGCAGGGTGGGCGGGCATTCAGGCCTCCTCTTCCTCCAATGTCCTGACCACTATCCTGACCTGCGCAATATCATAATGCTTCTACTACGGCTACTGCGCATGCGTCCAGGCCATTATCAGTTCGCGAGCGCTGGAGGAGGAGGACGGAACATCGGAGGAAGAGGAGGCCTGAATGCCCGCCCACCCTGCACCGTTCGGTAAGTTTCACATTCTGTTTCAGGGTTTTATTTTAAAACGGGGGGGGGGGGGGGGTAGTTTAATATAACTTTTATGGTTGGACTCTATCAGCATGATTTTGCTGATAGAGCCCCTTTAACTCCTCGCCTGCCGAGCACTTCCAATAGAAGCGGCTGGCACGTGGGGGGTTAAGCTGCCGCTGGCAAAGTCTGTGTGCCGCCGCTTTCAATAACATATAAGGCGCACTGGACTGCGCCTTATAGTCCGGTGCGCCTTATATATGAACCGAGACGGACTATAAGGCGCTCATGGGCAATGCGCCTTATAGTCCAGTGCGCCTTATAGTCCGTAAAATACGGTAATACTGAACTTTTTTGAGCTCACGGTGAAATGTTTGTCAGGATTCTGTCCACACTACCTCAGTTTCTATTTGGAGATCCATAAATCCAGTTAGGCTGATTATTATACTCTAAGGTCTCTTCAGGCCCCAGAGTATTATAACTGGTTGAGGGTATTAAAAAGGAGGGTTAGGGTAAGTTCACACAGAGTTTTTTTGGACTGGATTTTGACGCTGAATCCATCTTAGAATTCAGCTCCAAAAAATGTTTCCCATTGACTTCAATGGGAGCTGTTCACTTCTTTTTTCCGCTAGAGGTTTTATGCTACTCACAGAAAAAAGAAGCGAGCTGCCCTTTCTTGCCACGGATTCCACAGCGGAATCCGCTGCAGCGTCCACGGCGCATCACTCCCTCCTGACTAGGCACATTCATTTGGGCCTAATTCGGAGTGGAATGCTGCGACTGGATGCCGGTGCACTGCATCGGTATACAGTCGTGGCTAGCCGTTTTTTGGACCGGATTCTGAGGGCGGCCTCCACGTCAAAATCCGGTCCGAAAAAAAAAACCTGTGTGAATTTACCCTTTCCTGGGTGTCATCAACGCCTTTTGGCTTTCTGCTTAACCAGCCCCAGCTCACCTAACATCACCAGCCCCAATCAAAGGCCTCAGTGGTCACATGGGGGCATCAATGTCATGACACTTTAACAATGCATCAGAATCATGAGGTTGATGCTCCCCATGTGACCAACTCTCCCCCTGAAGTGATCAGCTCCTCTGTTTGAGAAACCTGAGACGATGATGTCAAGAAGAGAAATGAAAAACATCAGAACTCATGTGGAAGAAGATTGGAATTCCCCAGAATGCTTTGGCAGGCCCCAGAAAAAATTAGAGGCCATACCCTACCTGACCTCTTATTATTATACTCCAGTGCCTGAAACAAGTATAATAATCATATTTCTAGTGAGCCTCGTAAATATTCACAATTCAATTCTGGCAAACTTCTCCCATTACCACCGTCTGATATTTTGAATGTTCCAAAATATATTGTGTTTGTGACCCGTACACCTCTTTGCTTGTTGCTTGTTTCTCCTGTGTTTTTGATTAAATAGAATGTCTCACCAAGACAAATCCTATAAGGAGAAGTCATCTTGGCAATGAGTTGGTATACAGTAGCCACACATATCTCCTATAGTGGTCATCACAGAAAAATATATCATTACATCGTGCCTATTCAAAGGAATTCCGGCTGTGTTTGCCAGTGTGGAACCTGCCCTCTTTGAACATATGGTCAGGGGTCCTCACAAGTCAGCCCCTTTAACTCTAATTATCATTATATATATTTAAAGAGATGATTTAGGTCTTTTATACCCCTAATATTATAAAAAGTTAAATTTACATTCCACTCCGCGGCTCACTTTATGATTAAACACATTTTCTACTGACATGAAAATTGATTTGCACTATTAGAAATTTAACCTTGACTAAAGAGAACATGCAAAAATTAAAGGAAACTCCTCAAAGGAAATCTAGTTTGTTAGTTGTGATTAATTATATTAATAATTCTCACTGTGATTTCTTTGGTTGCAGTCTGTCGTATAAACATATGTTAATGATTATATTCATGGTTCCTTTTAAAGCCTAGAAGGTTATTAATAATCTACAAAAAAAATTAAATAAAATGCCCAATTGTTTGTAAGAGTGGTGAGCAGGGGTGTAACTTGAGTGCAGAGGATACAGTCACTCCGGGCCCAGGAGCCTTAGGGGGCCCATAAGCACTGGCATCAGTATTGAGATTGCAGCTTCCATCTGGCCCATAAGCCAAGGAGACCGACAGATTACCCTAACCACACTAAGGGGGATTAAACTCCTTAGCACCCCTTAGCATCACTATCAAGAATTCGCTGTAAGGATGAGGTAGGGGCCCCAGACAAAAGATTGCACCCGAGCCCACAGGACTTTAGTTACACCACTGGTGGCGAGCACTATGATGCTACTTATGTGGAATGACTTATTTCATTGTTTATTTGTTCCAAATGTAAACCCTTCCGTAACGTAATTAGAATCCCTAAAATTTAACCCTCCTCTGTTCCAGCTCCCGCATTACCCCACATAATATGATGCCATTTCAGGATAACTTCATATGTCCAAGCACCATCCAGCAGTACTGGATGCACAATCCAGCTCAAAAACTCCCAGTGGATTCCTATTCTCTCCTATGGATTAGTCCGAACCTGTAAATGGAAAACTGGGGTTCCAACCTGCAAATGGCTGCATTTAGTGGACACTGAATAAAAAGGTGGCTTTTCATGGTACATTATTTAGGAAGTAATTTCTGATGTGTTACATGCAATAAGGTATAAGCGTTAGTCTAGTCAGTGATATAGAATAGTCAGGGAAAGATAATGGGTTAACTTGTACTTTCATTACACATACATAAAGGTGATAGCACATACAGTGTTTTTGATGTAAGATGAGCAGATAGTACACTGGGTTAGAAGGAGCACCACTCATGGGTCCTTATAAAACGTGAAGCTCATTCATAGCATTTTCTATTGATATTTCTGTCTGCATTCAGTCTTGTTGCATGGAAGGATATGTAACTACATTTACAAATGAAATATCGCTTGAAATGGCGCACTTCAGTCTGATGTAGAAGAGCTTTTATCATACAAAGTGCCTGTATGAAAAACTACATTAAAGTGACTGTCTGGTCTAAGGGCCATGTACTTTACATAACACGTGGGCTGAGAAGACTGATTGCTTATATTATATCCTGACAACAAGTTGGGTTGTTTTAACACATGGAAAATATTGGTGTGACAGCAATGGTAAATTTTGACTGCCGAGTCCCTGCATGTAAAAACAAAAACAAGCAGAAATAGTCTATAGATTTTTCTTAGAGTCATTCTGCACTTGAATATCTTGGTCCCTGCACCCACTATAGCTACACTCCTGACCCTCCCATCTTCCTCTGCATACACCATATCTACATCCCTGCTCCTCCAATCTTCCTCTGCATATACTATATCTACACCCCTGCTCCTCCCTTGCTCCTCTGCATACATTATATCTACACCCCTGCTCCTCCCATCTTCCTCTGCATACACCATATCTACACCCCTGCTCCTCCAATCTTCCTCTGCATATACTATAGCTACACTCCTGACCCTCCCATCTTCCTCTGCATACACCATATCTACACCCCTGCTCCTCCCTTGCTCGGCTGCATACATCATATCTACAACTCTGCTCTTCCCATCTTCCTCTGAATACACTATATCTACATCCCTGCTCCTCTGCATACAGCATATCTACACCCCTGTTCCTCCAATATTCCTCTGAATACACTATATCTACACCCCTGCTCCTCCCTTGCTCCTCTGCATACACCAAATCTACACCTCTGCTCCTCCCATCTTCCTCTGCATAAACCATATCTACACCCCTGCTCCTCCCATCTTCCTCTGCATACACTATATCTACACCCCTGCTCCTCCCTTGCTCCTCTGCATACACCAAATCTACACCCCTGCTCCTCCCATCTTCCTCTGCATAAACCATATCTACACCCCTGCTCCTCCCTTGCTCCTCTGCATACACCAAATCTGCACCCCTGATCCTCCCATCTTCCTCTACATACACTATATCTACACCCCTGCTCCTCCCATCTTCCTCTGCATACATTATATCTACACCCCTGCTCCTCCCATCTTCCTCTGCATATACTATATATACACCCCTGCTTCTCTCATCTTCCTCTGCATATACTATATATACACCCCTGCTTCTCTCATCTTCCTCTGCATACACTATATCTACACCCCTACTCATCCCTTTCTTGTGGGCCCAGGTGCAAACTTTTTTTTGGGCCCCTACCCCCTGCGTACATTGAACTCTTGATAGTGGCAGTTATGGACACTGAAGCGATATCACAGATACTTGAAAGAGAGAAAGCTTTAATACCCACAACTTCAGTTATCAAGAATATGATGAGTGAGCAGTGTATCCTCTGCAAGTAAACAAAATTGGGACAGTATTACATGCTCCGCAGTGGACCCCATATAATATTATGTGCTCCACTATGGCCCCCAAACAGTATTACATGCTGTACTATGGCCACCAGACAGTATTATATGTTCCACACTGGCCCTCACACAGTATTATGTACTCACAGTGCCCCCCTGAGCCTGAACCCCACATTTCCCCCTTTTGTCCACAAACAGCCTGCGCCCTCATTCCCCCTCTTGCTCACATACAGCCTGCACCCCCATTTCCCTCTCTTACTCACACACAGCTTGCACCTTTACACCCCTCTCTTGCTCACACATGTACTCTTCTCTCCGTCTTACCTTC
This sequence comes from Leptodactylus fuscus, assembly GCF_031893055.1. Taxonomy (NCBI): domain Eukaryota; kingdom Metazoa; phylum Chordata; class Amphibia; order Anura; family Leptodactylidae; genus Leptodactylus; species Leptodactylus fuscus. The sequence continues at coordinate 40,102,575 of NC_134269.1, forward strand.
CATTACACTCTGTTCCTTGTACACTCTGTTCCCCTCTCCTCTTTACCTTCCATTAGACTCCATACAATGTTCTGTATAATACCAAATAGCTTCACCCACACAAGAATGTGATCATATTCCAGTCGACTAAAGGACCTTTGATGATGACAAAACAGGAAGAGTCCCAGAGCGGATGCTCAGCCCAGGACAGGTGAGCATAAGTATTTTTTTAATGGAGAGGGGCTCAGTCAGGCCTCTTTCCATTAACAATATGTATAGAAATCAGGGAACAAGGCTTTCTCCACCCTCTATGGTCCTGGGCCCCAGCCATTTCAAGCTGGTTGTTGGCCCCATACCCCTCCGGGCCCGGTCGCACTCGCTGCGACCACAATTGTTACTCCACTGCACATCCTGTTCCTCCCTTTCTCCTCAGCATGTACAATATCTACACACCCACTCCTCCATTTCTCCTCTGCATGTACTATATCTACATCCCTGTTATACCCACCCTTTCTCCTCTGCACCCATTACTCCTCCTCTTCTATATGGACAGTCATCAAGTCTACATAAATGAAGAAAAGGTACATTAACCTATAGATGCAATAAATAGACATTGCCATGCCATCTAGTGTCTATTTTATTCTATAACAGTTAGCTAAGGGACTCACCTTAAGCTCTCTATGGCTCCTTGTATCGTATCCACTAAAATTGTCTTACATTGAAGAACATGTACAATACAGTAGAATGCAATACATAAAACAATCCTTTCTGCAGTTCCAAATCCAGATTCCAGGGATCAGGCTGATGGACATTTTGGAGTTGATCCAATGATGAGCAGCGTATTCTGGTTTCTATCTTATAACATACAGTATTTCTAACCTACAATGTCATACAGAAGTCTTTTACTGTTCCTTGTGTGAGTATGAACGGAGGTCTGCCATATACTGTAATGATATTATAGAACTTTATTTGTAGGACAAGGTATCTTCAATCCAGTTCATTCAGTTCTGCTACTGCCACTTGTCTGTTTTAGGCTGGGCTACAGGACAACTTCTCCAATGAGTATTGTGATCTTTTAGGGGTGCAATGCAACTCCCTTCACTTACATCAAGAAATAATGTGATCTTTGGGTGAGAGATGAGAGTCGTGGCTAAAATCGCTACGTAGCCCTAGACTTCTTTGCAGATTTAGTATGGCTACATTTTTGAAGGTGCTCTCATCATAGACAATCCCTTTAATTGGAGCAACGTTGTGACATTTAGCAGATAAATGCAGATTCCTTAAACTTCTGCTATCTCATTCTGAGAAAAGGTATTGCTGCATATTTCTCCTGCTGTGGCTTCCACCATATGATGTTCATAAACTGTTTTAGGGAGTATGGAAAGGGGTTGTCCAGGTGAGGGGGAATACACTTTTCTGCCTATACATTAAAGCAGAGATCAGATCAATAAATCTCATTACCATCTCCCTTAAAGGGGTGGTCCAGGATTAGACTTTGGCCAGGATTCCTAACAACCAAAGATTGCACTCAGTGGTGTAACTACAGTCTTGTGGGCCCCCGTACAATCTTTTGTCTGGGGCCCCCTACCTCATCCCTACAGTGAATTCTTGATAGTGATGGTTACGATGCTAAGGAGTTTAATCCTCCTTAGTGTGGTTCGGGTAATCTGTGGGTCTCCTTGGCTTATGGGCCAGATGGAAGCTGCAATCTCAATACTGATGCCAGTGCTTATGGGTAACGGTGCGACTGCACCCTCTGCACCTCCTCAATTTACGCCCCTGATTGCACTGCGACTGCATCAATATTGAAGTGAATGGTCCCAATGTGACTCCAGTTATTACATTAGTGGAGAAGTCGCAGGGTGAGACAGCTATATTTGGTTGTCTGACACAAGTATCCCTATCAAGGCTGCAATACTGGGCATCCAATCCACAACCCACTGCTTCCAGAGGAAAGAGTCAATGTTTGTGTAATTCTGAACCAACCCTTTAAGTAATTTTCGGTAGTCCAGAAGGCATTGCTCTGTTGTTCTGCATGGAGGTTTTTTGCACTAAAAAGTTGATTTATCTGTCCATGTGTCTGCCTGAAATGCAGGGCTTAAAAAATAGTCAACAACAGAATACCTCTGTAATGGTTCATATGTGGGACCATAGCGAGCTTTGGATGTTGGCATTGCATACTCATGAAGTGTTAGCTGTCTATAGATTAGGACCTTCCCACTGGATTCATAAACTCAGAATGGCCAGATATGTAACAAAAAAAAAATAATAAATTGAAAAAAAACAAAAAAAAAAACAATAATGATAATAATAATAATAATAATAATAATAATAATAATAATAATAATAATAATAATAATAATAAAAATATAGTTAGACTATTTATTCAGAATTTTTTCTCATAACCATATATCAGTCTGCTCAGGTTCCTCCTGCTTTGCATGATGTTGGTTGTCTATGGATTTATAATATTACAGGTTCCCTTTAAATAAAGCATTAACACAGATTTGGAAACAATAGAGAAAGGCAATAGCTTTTTGTATGTGCTATATATGTCAAGCCACTCATGTCCTTCAAGACTACATTCTATAATTGTGAAGTTATTCCACAACTTGAAAGCCGCAAAGCACTGTCCCTTTACCCTTGAAGGTTTCTTGGTTTATTTACAGAAGAAAAACAAGAGCATTCTTGGAATTATTACAGCAAAACCACACAGCGATGCCAATGGGTACAAACAGCTCAGAAAGTTCAGGGTTTGTAATAGAAATCATAACTTGGCCGATCGCTTCTGCTGCTTGGATTTACTCCCTTAAGAAATGACATAAGACCTTGGAGAACGTGCGCACAGCGATCCTCAGATCTGCAACAGAATCACTGCTGTCACAAAGCTCTGTGGACCAAGGATTAAATTACTTTCTGAGCAAAAGGAGTGTGCCCCAGTAATTCACCCATCATTAAAGGACACCTGTCATACATTTGATATGCTTTTCCACTTGCCTTGAGCCAGGCACTGCAATCATAGAAGAATTAATAGCATCATATCTATTTCTTGGAAGGCAATACTGTGCTATTTGTATGAGCCGGGCTGCCTGATATACACCCAAGATAGAGCCTTAAAATTGAGAAGCAAGGTTAGTGTCAAAAACCTGATTTTATGAAATATTTCTGGGGTTTTAATAATTCTGCAAGACAAGTTAAGATATCATAGGCAGGTACAATGATGTTAGTGTAGGTATGGAAGTAACGTATTTATGGAATGCTGTTATATAGTTACCATATATCTTCAGATGCTGTACATACGGAACTAATGAAAGGGATTTCCCAAATTCTCATTTCTTTAAAACCTCACTATCCCCATGAAAAAAAAATAAAAATTTTACTAATATTCAACTTCAAACAAATTTGATACATTATGACTAGGCAGAACCTCATGGGCGGGGCATACTGTAAGGATTTGCTCTTTGGTGTTTGCACAGTGTATGGAATTTGCCTGGATTGTTCCTTTGACTAACAGGATCAGCTGTCATGAGGGACTGCACTTATATGTCCATTTTAAGACTCTAATTTCCAGTTTTAGCAGTTTTCCCTTCAACAGCTCTATCTGTAGTTGGTAGTTCTTCCTCAGTTTGTGGGTGGAGAGTAGCTGACATACACTAAACCCAGTAAGTAGAGGAGAATCTGTCCCCATAACTTTCTCTTTCAAAATCAGCCTCTGAACCTTGACAGACATATTTATTTTGTGCAAGGTCACTTTAAGATGTCATGGATGTTTTACATTGCCTGCTTTACATATCATGACATCTTTTCATTACAGGTAGTACTTACATATACCATTAATGCTTTATAATATGTAATATGCATTAGCGGAATTGCTTTTGCTACATTAGATTTTCTTTCATTTTGCTGCTAAATATCACATTATATACTTAATAAAATTATTTGCCAGTACAATGATATAAATCATTAATATCAGACTGGTATGTTGGGGGACATTCCAACCCCCCATTTATGAGCTCTTCTCAGAAAATAGAGCAGGAATCAGATAGCTAGCTCTATTCTCCATGTAGTGATTGTGTTGAGATACTCACAGTAACTTGTTACCCAGCACAGTCACTATATGGAGAGCATAGCCCTCTGCCTCCCTATCTGTGTTCTGTATAGTAGCTGCTAAGAACAGCTGATTTGGGGGGTTCCAGGTGTTGGACCCATGACACTCTTATATCCTAGAAGAGATTGTTTTTACTAAATATTTGCAGGTTTGTCTGCCTATTTTGTTTTAGGCCAATCTTATTCAGTACAAGAAGTGCTGGAAGTACTATTATATTTTGGAGTCTCTTTTAGAGACCTGACTTCGATTGGCTTTTCCATGGTGTTCAGGGCCTCCTCAGGGTCCTCTTCCAGCCACCTGGTTCACTTCACAAGCCCAATGGAATTTCAAGGCCTATGATTGGACATCAGTGGTCACAAGAGGGGTGCCAATATCATGACATCATGACTTGACGTGACATCAAACAGATGGCTTTAAGAGACGGAAAGTCTTCTAAAGAGAACCCCAAGGGAACTCAGTAGAGGTGAGGGAAGGTGAGTACAAGTGTTTATTATATTTAAGTCCCTACTCTGGGCCTCCTATTTTTATACTATGGGGTCTGAAAAGATCACAGAGTATGATAGTGGTTGTAGGTGATGAACCACAAACTTTTGGAAAATTTGGAATAAACCCGTCTCAATCTGAACTGGTTTGTTCATCTCTAATCCTATGGATAGGTTATCAATATAACAAATAATACTATATATATATATATATATATATATATATATATATATATATATATGCTATGACATATCAATAATGGTAAATCTGAATAATACATACTCAACCCAACAGGGGGCATCTGAAATTGATAGATCTTGGATTGCCACGTTGCAGCTGGAAAGCGAGGCCTCAATGTGGGTATCGCTACAAGGCTAGCTACATCAGGAGATAAGGTTTGTCATTAGGGAGCATTATATACATTTTCAGAGCCCATTCAGTAGTTTTTATTTTGCCAATATATAAACACTCAATGTTCAATATATCTATAGGCAGAACAATTTTTTCAAATTCTAAACTTTATGGATGAGATCTCATTTTATTGCCATATCAGTATATTTTTTACATTTTATTTTCAAGTTTAAGAGAGTTTTAAGGTGAGTTCCAGGAATAACCAGGATTATTATTAAGAGCACAACACCTACAGCACTGGCATCAGGACCCCGAAGAGCTCAGAGCTCAAATCACAATCAATAAGTATATTAGTCTCAGCACTCCACAGGGATCTCTATGCAGTAAATAGTCCGAGTAATAAACCGCCTCCGAACCACAACTCCCAACATGGTCTGTATGTAATCCTAAATCATCTCTATATTCCATTTAGAAAGTGCTTACTCTATGGAACAAATTAGTTCAATCTTACAGTTTTTAAGGAGCATGTACATGTAGTAGATTTCCAGGGCAGATAGAGGTAAGCTGAAAAAAGTTTTTAATCAGTTTCATGGACATACTGTGGTTTCATATCAAGTTTCGTAAGATTACATTCTGGTTCTAAAAAAAAGTGACATCCTATTTGCAGTGTTTTTAGGTAGCAGTATCACATTTAGATGTATAGACAAGGGGGTGGTTTGATGGTTTTCTAACCTTATTCAGCCACTGTTCCCTGGAATGATATAGTGTGTGGGACCTAGGGGACAATATACTGTGGGACATTATACTGTTTGTTACCTGGAGAACACTATATAGTGTGGGTACTGTGACCGAATGCTTCACCCCAAGTGTGAGAAGTTGGTTAACCAACTGGAGATCAGTTAAGTGTGGACGCTTCTCTATACATTATGTCCTATCTCTCAAAGTGTACTTACATACTTGATATTTTTTCTTCCCATAAAGTACAGTATAAACTTTAAGATCCCTTATGGCCAAAAATACATCTTATTCCCCGTATTCCCTTCTTATCACTTACATAGAGTTATCAGTTGTCTTTAATGATGGATGTAGTTTGTAAGCTCCCACCCGACTGTGACATTTCTCTTGACCTTTTCAATATTCTGTATTTAGGCTTTCATCCAATTTAACTTTCCCTGCAGTTTGAGCTGCTGGGACCTAGGTACGGGAAAGCCATGGTAAATTAAACATATTATGAAGGTCAGAGTACTATGGCACTTTCTTCTATGTGACATCTCACATTAAAGAGATAGCCTCCAATCACTGGAAGAAATTTGATTCAATATAAACAACATCACAAAGCGTATTAAGGGCCCAGTGTAGCTTTATATGTCTTTTCAGGCTTCAATCATCTTATTAAGTTACAAATAAGTGAATATATCTTCACTGGAGTTTTAGTCTTTTCTTTTGATGCATCTATTGCATGAGAAATCAAGGCGGTGGAGGCACATTAAAGTGTGCTTGCCCATGAAGCTATCCCTTGTGTGCCTTTGGTTGTAGGTTCTTGTTTGTATCTAGTCTTTCAAAGTCCTTGACTCTGGAGAAACTTTCCTCTAGTATGTCGAGAGTGATGGTACAAGAAGTGACATACAGTGATCAGCCATAACATTAGGTCTCTCTTGTACTGTCAAAACAGCTCTGACCTGTTAAGGCATGGACATCACAAGCTCTCCGAAGATTTCTTGTGGTATCTGGAACCAAGACATTAGCATTAGATCCTTTTAGTCTCATATGCTGTAAGGTGATAACTCCATGGATAGCACTTGCTTATTTTAGAACATCTTATAGATGGTTTATCACATTGGCATATTCAGAATTTGGAGGTCAAGTGAACACCTTTAACTCTTTGTAATGTTCCTTAATGTTTACACTGTGGCAGAGAACATTATCCTGCTGAAAGAGACCATTCCCATTGAGAAAAATGGATATCATGAATGGGTGTACTTGATCTGTAATAAGATTTAGGTAGGTAGTTCATTTCTAGTATTGGGCAAACTCAGCAAAATTCATGTTGCAAATATTTCACTGGTTTGCCCACATGTTTTGCAAGAATTGGAAGTTCTATTATTATACTCTGGGATCTCTTCATACTCACCTTTCCAAATGTCTATGGGGATTCACTCCTCTCCAGTCTTCTTACACAGATATCCCCATCATCTAAAAAGCTTCTCTGTGATGTTCGAGACCCCTGGACAACTGCTGAAGCCAAATCATTAGGGGGCATCGACTTCATGATGCTTAAAGTCACCGTGGATGCCCAGGAAAGAAGACTGAAGAGATCCCAGAGTATAGTAATGATTTGTTGGTGGAGATCCAAAAAAATATCATGTTCAACCAAACCCAAAATGTTTCTAAAATCATACAGAATGAACCGGGTTTGTCATGAACTGGTTTGCTCATCTCTATTAACTTCTGAATAACATCCACATGGATATCAGGACCTGAGGTGTCCCAGCAGAACATTGCCTAGAGCATCACAATCCCTTTGCCACCATATTGCATCTTAGTATCATCTATTCCCTGGGTAAGTGATGCTCGCACACTTTAGCATTCCACAAGTTATAATGAAAAAAAAAAAAAAATCACGAGTTCAGGCTACCTTATTTTATTGTGTCATGATTGATTTCTTATGTTGGGAGGCCATGACCCGATCACCAATTCTCCGGGTGTTCTACCTTGAACCATTTTTGCTAGGTACCAAACACTACATATTAAGAAAACACACAAGACCTTCTATTTTGGAGATGCTCTTACCTAATAACTTTTCTATCACAATTTGGTCTAGACTTTGTCTTGTGAATGTCCACTTCTCAAGAATTAACTATTCGTATGCTGCCTAATACTGTACATCCCACCCCCTGATAGATTCCATTGAAACATGATAAAGCAATACATTTTATCCACTTCACATACCAATAGTTGCAAAGGTGTGGCTATTTAGTGGATTTAGGCTATTTCAATATCTGTATCATCCAAATTCAAAATTTTTGGAAAATTTGGTCCAAACTCAGATTGTTACGGACCACTTCACTCAGACTTATTACTGTAAAACTGATCAAAACAATTGCCATGGTTGGGATTTATATCACTATGCATAGATTTCCATCTAATAAGTGAAACAGTTTGGTGAGATAAAAGCGTAAATTATTCCTAACTTGCCAACAAACTTTGCATAATATTATTACACTTTATAATAAGACTTTAGCGGGGGAGGGGGCAGTTTTAATTAGCAGATGGTGTGTTTTAAATAAGTACTGATGTTTTTAATATTCCATATATTTATTTAAGTTAATTTAATTGTTTTATTGTTATATGTGATTTTTAATCATTGTTTTGTTTTTTTTTCCTATTGAGCTGCTTTAACAAGAATATTTCCCTTTATAATTAATAAACTTTTCTTTTGTATTCTTAAAATAATAACATAGGCAATTATAACAAACTTTGTAATATATTTCATAAGAGACAATGCTTCTTTTTTACCTCACCAGGTCCTTCCTGCTAAACTTAATTTTACTCTGAAAATTCTGCTATAGCCATTTCAAAATGGAGTCTAGTTCATATGACTAAGATTATACATTTCTATAGAAGTCTATGGAAAAGGTAGGCTAGTTCTGGAGCTAAGTAGAAGCTTTCTATCACAACCAAAGTACTTAAGTCACATCAGCACAGCACAGTACTTCTCCATGTATGTCCTGCATGGTCTTAGGGCTGTTTCAGATTAAAAGAGACAGTTATGGAGCAGATTCCCCTCTACTTACTGTGCACATTGTATAACAGTAGTCTCCATCACCATGTCAAAGAGAAATGCAAACTACAGATGAAACTTGCAGAGGGAAAAAGTACTAAAGATGCAGAGATCAAATTATTTTAAATTGGGTTGAAAAAATTAAACTCACACAAATCAATTTTTTATAATTTGTCAAAAGTTTACAATTTTGGTGAATCCAAATAGTTTGGGATTCGTCCAGCATGAGTTGCTCAAAATGACAGCTGACATTTTTCAGGCCAGAGGAATACATAGATAAAGGATCAAAACCTCAAGTGGTTCTCCAATCTAGGATCTTTGATACCAATCTGCTACCGTACATTTACCCTTATCTATATATGTTGCTATTAGAGATGAGTTCGAGTCCACAGCAGTCTCCATTCTGTTCCAATCTTAGACTCTGCCTCCTCACAAACGAGTCTCCGGCAGAACCAGCATTGATTGGCCAAATGTTGTACTCTGTATGGCATTCGGCCAATCAACGCTGGTCAATGCATTCCTATGGGACAAAGTCAGCTCCCGCATATTGCAAGCTGACAGGGATCCTGACGTAATACAGTGACTTGGGCTTGTTAGATGCCCCCAAACATGCTTCCCTTGCTGTCCCAGTTGCATTCCAGGGTGTTAGCATCATTTCCTGGGGTGTTATAGTGGACTTGGTGACCCTCCTGAGTTGAATAGTGGTTTCCCCTAAATGAGTATTTATTCCCCATAGACTATAATGGGGTTCGATGTTCGATCAAACAGTCGAGTATTGAGCGGCTACTCAAATCGACATTTCACTGTTCGCTCATCTCTAGTTGCTATAACTTTGACATGATCAATGTTGTCTTAACAGTAAGATGCTGAAAGAGGAATATATATATATATATATATATATATATATATATATATATATACATACACCGTATGTGTGTGTATATACACACTGTCTACCAATAAGTATTTGGACACCCATGTAAATGAAGAGATCTGCGGTCGTCATGTACATCACACCTTCTGCCATTAAATATGAAACAGTATTGGCATTAGTGCATTGGCATTAGTTGCACGCAAGATGCCACGAAATGCAGAGTTGTCCGAATTTGAAAAAGGAGTAATTTTGGGGTACCACAGAAATGATCAATCCTTAAGGGACTGAATTACTCAAAATTGACAGTGTCCTATGTGACTACGAAGTAGATGGTGAACAGTGATTGTCGGAATGTGCCCCAGCAGGCCCCAGAAACTGGGAGATAGAGACCGACGAGTGCTGGCCAGAGATACCACACCCAACCGATGGCTCACATACACCAGGAGTTTCACCAGGCGTCCAGGAGTATTACCATCATATCATTACCATCTGTAAGGAAGTATCTGCTGGGTTCTACCAACTATTGAATATGCTATGTAATAAATGTCATACCTAAAGCATACTGCTTAATTAATATTGAAATATTTTACCATAGAATTTAAAGTCTAAGCTCGCAGACCCCCCCCCAAAAAAAATCGCTGCATTTTTAATGCATTTTCTATATACATTATGTATCGTTTTATGCGTTTTCAAGATCTCATTGAAATTTTTATTCTGCATAGTCAGCAAAAGCAAATTCTATGAATTGTTTTATTTGTTGCCAATTTCAATTACCTTTCAACAAGTTTTTTTTTAGAAGCATTTACATCCTCCTGCTGCTACATGGAATCCATCAATAATTTGTTGACAAATCCATTATCTTTCTAATATGTCACTCATTCAATTGAATTGCTTCCTATTATTATAAATGAAGGGCACATAGCACTTTAATACCACCTATAGTCAGTCTTTTAAGCAGGTGAATACGCTCGCTCTCTGATGCATACAGTAGGAGGTAATGAGCGTTAGGTATTCATTTGTTAATGAGCCATGCTGTTCTGGGTATTCGCACAAGCCATAATTACCATAAAGTAAAGCCATAATAAGATCCATCAGCATCAACCACTTTATTAAAGGTTTGAAGGTAGCAACAGATGTTGTCTTCATGGCACATGGTAAACATACTCTAAAAAGGAGGAAAACAGTAATAAAGTCATGCAGACACACACACACACACACACACACACACACACATATATATATATATATATATATATATATATATATATATATGATTTTACATTTAATATCTGCGTAGTTCATGTGCAGGAAGTGAAAGGTTAAGCTACAATTTGTTGAATTCTGAACATTACATGTTTGGTGTACAGCCATCAGTCTACACTTACCAACAGGACTAGCCTACTGGTTTCCTCTACATGGGCTACTAGTGCAAATTTTCTTTGGACAATTTCTACCTGTGTGTCTAAAAGTCTGCTCCTCTTTCCATGCCCTGCCTGGGTTATGCTCCTTTTCTGTGTTTGTGCCTGAGAAAAACTCTAGTTTCCGCCAGTATTTTTGTGTGCACGTATGTCCTTCTGTCTGTAACCTTGTGCTTCATGATCTCCTGTTTGGATGCATTTCCTTCCTGCTGGATTCCTATGTATTACCTGTAGGGTTGAGCCGATCTTGACTTTTCAGGATAGATTTTAAAATCTGATTTCCGATTTTTTTTCATTTGAACCCGATCTCAATCCCAATTCCGATCCCAATGCAAGTCAATGGCATTTTTTTATTAATCAGAGATCGGATTTTAAAAGCAATACCATTCACTATACAGCATGGAATCTAACAATTGAATGCTTTAATTGTTAGAATCCACGCTGTGTAGTGAATCACTAAGTACTACTTAGTCCCTCCTGGTGTCCACTTACCTGCAAAGATGGCTGCTCCGGTGTCCAGTGTTCTTCTTCACCTCGCTGCCGCTCCACGCTGCTCTTCTCACCTCACTGCCCTCTGCCTCCCAGATTAGGAGTGTGTGGGCGGGTTAGGAGAGTGTGGGCGGGTACTGGGAGGGGAGACGTCACGTCTTCCCGCCCTGTACCCGCCCACACTCTCCTAAGCCACAAGCCCCGACTTCCTAGCTCTTTAAACACTAACCCGGGAGGCGGCGGCAGCGAGGAGAGAAGAGCAGCGTGGCGCGGCAGCGAGGTGAAGAAGAAGGAGAACACCGGGCACCGGAGCAGCCATCTCTGGAGGTAAGTAGCTACTTGATGTTAGTTTAGTCTCCCATTAGAATGAATGGAGGCAGCCGGCGCGCAGGGGGTTAAGGCTGTGTGTCGGCTGCTTCCATTCATTCCTATGGAACCGCAGCAGAGCCTTCACACTGAGTATACTCAGTATACTCAGTGTGAAGGCTAAGCAAAGCATTGTGGGAAATAGTACAGATCTCGATCCCACCTAAAAAGATCGTGTTCGGAATATCGAGATCGTGAAATTTTCTCGATCGCCGATCGGAATCCGATCTTTTCCGAACATGATCGCTCAACCCTAATTACCTGTGTTTGTGTGCTTGGTACGAACCAATTGGCCCATCTCAACTCTCAGCCTTATAAAAGCATTTTATTTTCTGTTTGCAGACATATGAGGGTTCTTTTCAGGACAATTGTACTTCATAGTTACATTGTTAAATATTTTGTGCAATGTTCTGGGAAGCCAGAATACAATTCAGAATGGAATAAAATTAGAAAGAAATACAATTGTCCAATTTTTGTAAAGGTTTTACTTTTTACAGTATTCATTGTACATTTAAAATTACATGTTAGCTTTATTTTTCAGGTTCTTATGGTCTCAAATTTGTTTGTTTTTTTCATGTATTAATACTTTTACAAAAATGATTCATTTTGAAAAATAGTTACCTTAGGCTGGGTTCACACCACTATTGGATTCCGTTATGAAGGTGTCCATTAACAAAAAAATGGACACCTATCATAACAGACAATAATGGACACCAACTGATATTAAGGTGTCCGTTTTTTTTAACCATTCCATTTACTGGATCAGTTAAAAAACAGACACACTAAAAAAATTTTATACTGTACGTTTTTTTGTTTTGTTTCTGGTTTCTGAGCATGCACAAAAAACAACAGACACAAAACAATGGGCAGTAACTGACGGCTATAGGTTCAGCTAGTGTCTGTTGCTAAAATCTTGTAATGGACAATAGCTACAGACGGTTTCCAACAACAGTATGAACGCCCCCTTATTCTGATACTTGTAACTTTTTTAGTTTCCAGTGTATACAACTCTTTGTAAGGTGTCTTTTGTGGGGGATATGTAGTTTCTATTATTAGAAATAATGTAGAGATGAGCGAGTAGTATTCGATGGAGTAGTTATTCGATTGAATACTGTGGTATTCAAAATACTCGTACTGGGTCGAATACTATGCGGTAAATGCAGTAAATATTCGATTCCCCTCCCACCTTCCCTAGCATTTTTTTAACACCAATAACTATGCAGGGGAGGAGGACGATGTAGGCATTGAAAAAAAATGTATATGGCCATTGGCTGGCTAAATCATCATCATCAGCAATAATAATAATAATAATAATAATAATAATAATAATTAGAGATGAGCGAACACTAAAATGTTTGGGGTTCGAAATCCGATTCGAACAGCCGCGCACTGTTCGACTGTTCGAACGGGTTTTGAACCCCATTATAGTCTATGGGGGGAAATGCTCGTTTCAGGGGTAGGCAACATTCGATCAAATTCTACTTACCAAGTCCATGAGTGAGGGTCGGGCTGGATTCTTCTCCCGGCGCAGCGTCCCCACGTCCTCTTGCGGCCTTGAATTCACTACAAGCGGACATGCGCAGTCGGCTCTGCCCAGGTCTGATGCCTAAGCAGAGTGAATTCAGAGCCGGAAGACGCCGCGGGGACGCTGCACAGAGAAGACTTCTAAAGGTAAGAGAAGAACCAGCGTTGATTGGCAATGTATAGCATTCAGCCAATCAACGCTGGTTCTGCATCGTATCTTAACTTCGAACAGCTAGTAGTACTCGATCGAGTACGAGTATTTCGAATACCGTAGTATTCGATTGAACACCTACTCGATTGAGTACTACTCGCTCATCTCTAATAATAATACAGTGACTTGGGCATGTTAGATGCCCCCAGGCATCCTTCCGCTGCTCTCTTAGTTGCATTCCAGGGTGTTGGCATCATTTCCTGAGGTGTCATTGTGGACTTGGTGACTCCAATTGGTCGAATTTTGGTTTCCCTGAACCGAGCATGTTTTTCCCATACACTATAAAGGGATTCGATATTCAAACAAATAGTCGAATATTGATGTCTACTCAAATCGAATTTAAAATTATCAAATATTTCACTACTCGCTCATCTCTAATAAAGTATATTTTATCTGTTTTTGTTCCATTTTTTGAGAGATGAAGCATGTGATCTGGGGAAAGTGATTTGACTTTTCGTATTTTTTAAATATTTTTACTTTCAAAAAATTATTTTCTGCCTCCCTAGGTGGGCTTGAGTCTAAAAGATTTAGATTACCATGGGCAGACTTCAATGTTTTTATTGCTTGGGCAGACCTTGGAGCCTTTAAGAGGTTTGTGCCTGTCATGGAAATGCAATGGCTCCTGTGATTTTCCCCCTTGGAAGCACCACTCCATTGCCAATTGTGAAATGGTAAGTGAAAGTAACCATTCCGTTGCCATGATGCTATTTAAGATAAGATAAGATAAGATAAGATAATCCTTTAATAGTCCCACCTTGGGGAAATTTCAGCGTGTTACAGCAGCATAGTAGTACAGATACAGGATAATACACAGTTGAGTGATTAAATGGCCATGATAAAAGATCCCTCATGTGTAATTCGGGCATTTGGGAGATTTATATGTATTGGTTTATTTTTATTTCTAATCTTGGGAAATGGTGGTTATATGAACTTTTTTAAAACTTTGTAACTTTTAAAAAAATATATATATATATTTTCTCATTCCAGGAGCTGGTGGTCTTCTCAAACATGATTGAAAAAACTTGACTGAGGCATTTTAAAAGTAAATTTATATGATCAGAGTGGCCATTGGCAATGGGTCTTCACTGTGTAATAGTATGGTGGATTTCAAAAATATTTAAATCCCTGTAATAGTAGGGGGCATGTTCACAAAGGGATTGAACAAACGCTTAACTTGGAGATGGATGGAAACCTCACAAAAACAAAAAGGGGGAGAACACCGAGCGTGCTTATAGCGTAGATCTGCAGATCACACATCTGATCTCACCTGCCAAGTAATTGTGCAACTGAAGAAAAGCTTGTGGAGCTCAAAACACGTTGTGAAATATGTTTTTGTCCAATAAAGGTCAAATATTTTATTCACCTTGTCGACACTCCAATCTATGGACCAGAGAGTGCAGATGCCCATCCTTAACCACTGGCCTCCTTCCTTTACCAAATGGAAACCTAGAATTCTAGTTGACCTTCTAATTTATTGGACTTCAGTATTTTCTCTATGGTTCCAAACTAAACAGTCTTGTAAAAATCACACATGGTTTAATCTCTTGCTGATCTGCTCCATCTTTGGCAAGTGATTGAAGAAATTGTGAGTATCAAAGGGGAGACAATTTACTATTTTTGTCCTACTGATAATAGAGAGTCTCCCGCTTGAGCCAGACACAGGAGAACAGGAAGACATGGCTGATCTGCTTGGACACACAGAGAAGATTTCTTTATACAATATAGGACACACTGGAACACACATATTTTCATGGATTCCATATGAATTTGTGCGGTGAAAAAACATGAAACCAGAGTGACACAGAGCTATTGAATGGATTGGTAGATTTCTTTGGCTATCCTATATTTCTTCTTTACGACAGAATTCCGTAATGAGTAGAGATGAGCGAACAGTGAAATATTCGAGATTTGATATTCGTTTTGAGTAGAGCCTCAATATTTGACTGCTCGATCGAATATCGAATCCCATTATAGTCTATGGGGGTAAAATGCTTGTTTCAGGGGTAGGCAACGCTCGATCAAATTATACTTACCAAGTCCACGAGTGAGGGTCGGGCTGGATCCTCCGTGTAGTCTTCTCCTTCCAATTATAGTCTGCTTGTTTCAGGAGAAACCACTATTCGACTAAAAGAGAGTCACCAAGTCCACGAGTAGCAGGAGGAGAGTGTTTAGGAGGAGCGCTGTGCAGTTAAAGCACACAGACCCCATTATAGTCTATGAGGTTCGTACGCTTTAACTGCACAGCACTTGCAGTTGTGCTGATAAAAAGTGAGCTCTCTCGTAACCACAAGCTGCCAGCTCCCCCGACTAGCAAAGACGTGCTTGCGGCAAATCAACGCTGATTCTGCAACAGGCTCATCCTTGCTAGACAGGAGAGCTGGCAGCTTGCTGTTACGAGGGAGCTGACTTTTTTGTCATAGGAATGCATTGACCAGCATTGATTGTCCAGTGTACAGCATTCGGCCAATCAACGCTGGTTCTGCCGGAGGCTCGTCTGTGAGGAGGCGGAGTCTAATATCGGACCACAATGGAGACTGCTGTGGTCCGATCTTAGACTCCGCCTCCTCACAGATGAGCCTCTGGCAGAACCAGCATTGATTGTCTGAATGCTGTACAATGGCCAATCAACACTGGTCAATGCATTCCTATGAGAAAAAGTCAGCTCCCTCGTAACAGCAAGCTGCCAGCTCTCCCAAATAGCAAGGACAAGCCTACTGCAGAACCAGCGTTGATTGGCCGAATGCTATAGCATTCAGACAATCAACGCTGGCTCTGAATCGAATATTTACTGCCAATAGCTAGTAGTATTCGATCAAGTACGAAAATTTCGAATACCGTAGTATTCGATCGAATACCTACTCGATCGAATACTACTCGCTCATCTCTAGTAATCATGTCTTGTTTAACTTTAGCTGCACTTACACAAATAAATGTTGGCCAAACTTGCTGATTTCAGAGGAACCGGCCAACCATTTAATGGGTATGGGGGCCTCCCAACTCTCCCCGATGATAGATTTTGGGGAAAAGTAAAGATTGAGCAATTGGATTTCAACATGTCCAGTTATTTTGTTGTCAGGGGAAGCAAACTTCCAATGGGTCCTTATTAACTACTAGAAACACATGTATACTCTCCCGAGCGGGTACATATATGGGAGACAGAAGAAACAGTTGTTTGCCAATTGTAAGCTTTATGGTATCTAGTGTGTTGTATATGGCTTAGCTAAGCTTCCCTTATAATGTATATATTTCTCAGAAATAGCTGTTTGCCGTCTGTCACGTATCAGGTCTCCGAACTGTTCAAATATTTATTTACTTGTACAAAATCCACTTTTCACATCATCTATGTGTAACATAAAGCGTACAAATGCAGGAATTTCGCAAAATTCCGATTCTAGCAGTTGTTAATATATATAGTGAACGCCACGCATGGCAATTTATTTCAGGTCTTTAGAGAGACATAAGATCTATTTCCCCTGTTCACATATGGAACTCCACGCTTCTGAGCAATGGGCCAGAGATTGTCCATCTATTCATGCATTCCATTGAACTTCAAAGGATCTCCAGAAAGACTTCACATCAAAGCAAAAGGGAATAGCTCTGCATTATTATCAGCTGCCAGCCGGCCTCACCTGGTAGGTGGGTGAGGAAGGAAGAGATGTGAACTTTGCGGCATAACAACTTTGGGGAAAATTGAGGATTTTGCAAAATGACCTGTTTTAGTCAAGTCTCGTACTAAAGTGTTAAAGATTAATTTTACTGAAAAAGTAGTGAAATGTTTAAAACTCAAAGGAAATAGCGAGAGAATAAAACATAGCGAAAGCAGACAAAGGTATTTTCAAAACTAGTATACAGGTGACACTCATTAAATGACAATGGGGAAGATTTGTGAGGACTGGTGTATTCAGCACTAGTCTCCATATCTCCTGTGACAGTGAAGGATAGACCTCATTTATGACAGGGTGCAGACCTCTTTGTAAATCGGGCGTACCCTCTGCCAGACCATACATCTTCAGGGAAGTCTATACTACATCATAGCTGGTGTAGGGTACAGGGATCATATACACCAGTTATCTGGCATAAGTCATAATAAATCTAGCTCAGCTCCCACACCGCACCCCCTTCCCTCACTTTGTAGTTCCAGTATAGTATAGTATAGTATAGTATAGTATAGTAAAGTATAATATCGATATAGATAGGGGGGGTCACTTCAAATAGTTGTATCTTTGGTTCTATACCATAAAGGATAGTATTTCTGGTGTCATATGAAAGCTGAGTGTCTCATAGTGATAACAAGAACTGGTTAACCAGTGAGGTAGTTATAATAAATAGAGATGAGCGAACAGTGTTCTATCGAACACATGTTCGATCGGATATCAGGGTGTTCGCCATGTTCGAATCGAATCGAACACCACGTGGTAAAGTGCGCCAAAATTCGATTCCCCTCCCACCTTCCCTGGCGCCTTTTTTGCACCAATAACAGCGCAGGGGAGGTGGGACAGGAACTACGACACCGGGGGCATTGAAAAAAATTGGAAAAAGTCATTGGCTGCCGAAATCAGGTGACCTCCATTTTAGACGAATAGTGGATTTCAAATCCGGGTCATATGAGAATGTGAACTTTGTGACTATGAGACAGGGATAGCTGTACAGGCAGGGATAGCTAGGGATAACCTTTATTTAGGGGGGAATGTTATTAAAAATAACTTTTTGGGGCTCTATCGGGTGTGTAATTGTGATTTTTGTGAGATAAACTTTTTCCCATAGGGATGCATTGGCCAGCGCTGATTGGCCGAATTCCGTACTCTGGCCAATCAGTGCTGGCCAATGCATTCTATTAGCTTGATGAAGCAGAGTGTGCACAAGGGTTCAAGCGCACCCTCGGCTCTGATGTAGCAGAGCCGAGGCTGCACAAGGGTTCAAGCGCACCCTCGGCTCTGATGTAGGAGAGCCGAGGGTGCACTTGAACCCTTGTGCACCCTCGGCTCTGCTACATCAGAGCCGAGGGTGCGCTTGAACCCTTGTGCACACTCTGCTTCATCAAGCTAATAGAATGCATTGGCCAGCGCTGATTGGCCAATGTATTCTATTAGCCTGATGAAGTAGAGCTGAATGTGTGTGCTAAGCACACACATTCAGCTCTACTTCATCGGGCTAATAGAATGCATTGGCCAGCGCTGATTGGCCAGAGTACGGAACTCGACCAATCAGCGCTGGCTCTGCTGGAGGAGGCGGAGTCTAAGATCGCTCCACACCAGTCTCCATTCAGGTCCGACCTTAGACTCCGCCTCCTCCGGCAGAGCCAGCGCTGATTGGCCGAAGGCTGGCCAATGCATTCCTATGCGAATGCAGAGACTTAGCAGTGCTGAGTCAGTTTTGCTCAACTACACATCTGATGCACACTCGGCACTGCTACATCAGATGTAGCAATCTGATGTAGCAGAGCCGAGGGTGCACTAGAACCCCTGTGCAAACTCAGTTCACGCTAGTAGAATGCATTGGCCAGCGCTGATTGGCCAATGCATTCTATTAGCCCGATGAAGTAGAGCTGAATGTGTGTGCTAAGCACACACATTCAGCACTGCTTCATCAAGCCAATACAATGCATTAGCCAGTGCTGATTGGCCAGAGTACGGAATTCGGCCAATCAGCGCTGGCTCTGCTGGAGGAGGCGGAGTCTAAGATCGCTCCACACCAGTCTCCATTCAGGTCCGACCTTAGACTCCGCCTCCTCCAGCAGAGCCAGCGCTGATTGGCCGAATTCCGTACTCTGGCCAATCAGCACTGGCTAATGCATTGTATTGGCTTGATGAAGCAGTGCTGAATGTGTGTGCTTAGCACACACATTCAGCTCTACTTCATCGGGCTAATAGAATGCATTGGCCAATCAGCGCTGGCCAATGCATTCTATTAGCGTGAACTGAGTTTGCACAGGGGTTCTAGTGCACCCTCGGCTCTGCTACATCAGATTGCTACATCTGATGTAGCAGTGCCGAGTGTGCATCAGATGTGTAGTTGAGCAAAACTGACTCAGCACTGCTAAGTCTGCATTCGCATAGGAATGCATTGGCCAGCCTTCGGCCAATCAGCGCTGGCTCTGCCGGAGGAGGCGGAGTCTAAGGTCGGACCTGAATGGAGACTGGTGTGGAGCTATCTTAGACTCCGCCTCCTCCAGCAGAGCCAGCGCTGATTGGTCGAGTTCCGTACTCTGGCCAATCAGCACTGGCCAATGCATTTCTATGGGGAAAAGTTAGCTTGCGAAAATCGCAAACTGACAGGGATTTCCATGAAATAAAGTGACTTTTATGCCCCCAGACATGCTTCCCCTGCTGTCCCAGTGTCATTCCAGGGTGTTGGTATCATTTCCTGGGGTGTCATAGTGGACTTGGTGACCCTCCAGACACGAATTTGGGTTTCCCCCTTAACGAGTTTATGTTCCCCATAGACTATAATGGGGTTCGAAACCCATTCGAACACTCGAACAGTGAGCGGCTGTTCGAATCGAATTTCGAACCTCGAACATTTTAGTGTTCGCTCATCTCTAATAATAAAGATCTGCTTCCATCTTAGTCCTTTTTAGTTATTTCATGGATGTCCTATGGATGTCCTATGTGCAAGCCACACATATATATTCAAACCAGTTGTTTGCAGAATTCCTAGAGTTACATGATATATCATATGACTGAAGCCATAATTATTCCTATTCTGTTAACCAAAGTATGCATTACACAAGACTGGTGTATGGGTTATACCATTCTATTGTGCGGAATAGGTCAGCACCAACACAATAAATATAGGTGAG
The DNA here is from genome assembly GCF_031893055.1 of Leptodactylus fuscus. NCBI lineage: Eukaryota > Metazoa > Chordata > Amphibia > Anura > Leptodactylidae > Leptodactylus > Leptodactylus fuscus. The sequence goes on from NC_134269.1 coordinate 40,122,958, forward strand.
CAGAATCTTAAAGGCATATATACTCTACCTTCTCAGGAGGCTGAGGGCGTTTGGAGTACAGGGAGCACGTTTTCAACTCTGTGGTAGCATCGGCCATCTTCTTTGGAGTGGCCTGCTGGGGGAGTAGCATACCAGCCAAGGACAGAAATAGACAGGTTGGATAGAAGAGCCAGCTCTGTCCTGGATTTCCCCCTACACCCAGTACAGGTGGATACTGTCTGTGGTGAGCTCTATGCTGGAGAACAACTCCCATCCCATGTATGAGACCGTGATAGCACTGGGCAGTACTGTCAGTGACCAACTGCTTCACGCCAAGTGTGAGATGGAGCGCTATTGGAAACTCCGCGCACAGAACTTAATGATTCTGAAGTCTTTCTCTTCTTTTTGGTTGCACAGTGACTACTCCATCTGCTATTCTGAGACTTGTATGTGTTCTTTCTTGTAATACAATACTATATTATCCATGCTGCTGTAACACACTGAATTTTCCCATGGTGGGACTATTAAAGGATTATCTCATCTTATCTTATCTTATCCAAACATGTCAACTTACCAGGGTTTAGAACCCAGGATAACACCTAGTATTTGATGTATGCAGGGCAGCCACACTACTTCTTGAGCCCTTCAATAGAAGGCTTTCCTGTTACCAAAATTCAATAATAAGCATACAATATTGAGGTTTGGTAAAAGAAAAATCTCCCATGAAGAATAATGGAGGTAGTGGTCCAAGAAGTAGTGTGCAAGCCTTGTATATATAATCTGGTTTCAACACCTTCACTCAAAGCAACAAATACAAAAATAAGAAGAAGAATAAAGGAGTATCCTCACTGTCAATTTCTTTAAGTTTTTTGTATTTTTTTAAATGAGATTTCAAAAAGAAATGTATATATATATATATATATATACAATATGAAACATTACTAAAACGTTACAGTAGGATACCAAGTACAATAAACCAATTTTAGTAACATAGACATATTAGGTATCGCTATAACTGTTGCGAGCTACACAAATAAAATTGATGCAATATTTATTTATTGTTATCGGTACGGCATCCCAACCCTCTATGTCATCTAGAATACCGAGAACAAGGCAATGTTTTCTATAAGGTGCGAGTAGGATTGTAGTTTCCCAGCATGACCAGCTCATGATCCCCCATAAACAGCTATAAAAGAGGGGTACCCAAACAAGAGTCATTTCTAGGTCTCTTTCTTCGTAGTTATGTAACTTTGATATTCAGGATACTATAACAGTTACATTCCGACCCCTATAACTGTTGATCTTATTATCATTACTTGCTCTTCTTTTTTCCTTTATTTTTAGTATAGAAAAAAAGGAAGAACTAGAAGAAGATTAAGAGATGTGAGAGAGAAGGAAAAAATGTAAGATAGTGAATAAAAAAATGTCTACAAGGTTAATTATTATCCCATTATCAAAAGACCTAATAAATTGTGGAGCAGATTACATGAATAAAAGATCAATAAAATTGTTGGGCAGCAATATAAGACGGCAAATTTACGATGACTAATTAAATGTAACTTCTCTTCCTTCATGCTTTTCATAGATGGAGTTGTATGCAATGTTTTTTTTCCCTTCTCTTTTTATGAGCGCGCTCTGTAATTTATTAGGAATATAAACTAATACAAATGCACCCGCAGTGCACAATTCAGGCAGAATTGTACTTTTTATATTTGTAGTTTGCAGGAAATGTGTATGAGTCAATTATATAACTAGCACATTATGTAATAAATGCAAGCCTGAGGAATAGCATGGTTTTACCAGGGATCATGTTCTTCAGAGGATTTAAAGGGCGAATGGTTTTTTACACAAAAGATTACAATTTATGCATATATTTCAATTAAAAGAGAAAGTATCATATTGAGTGTAAAGATTCTGGGGCTTAAAGATAAATCTGTAACAGGAACACAAAAAATCTTTCACTTATAAAACTGTTTTCATTTGTGGTTAGAATGTCTCTCATTGTCATCTCAACTGAATCCAAGAGAGTCCATCATTACCATCACAATAGGATACAAGAGAGTCTATCATTACTATCACAATAGAATATAAGCAAGTCCATCATTGCCAACACAACAGAAACCAAGAGAGTCCATCATTACGATCAGAACAGAATCCAAGAGAGACCATGTAACATCTCTGCCTGTTCGGGCCCCTGCGCCACCCTCTGCTCGTGTGCTGCGGCGCAGGAGGCGCATGCAGTTTGATAATCTGCGTAAAGTTTTTAGTTGCACTGTGTGAACACGGCTCTAGTCCTTAATTGGATTTGCACCACACCCGTCTTCTGCCAAGGTTGCCTCTGTCCATTTAGTGGTTAATCTGGCCTTGCCCTTTGATTGACAGCCTGCCTTCCTGTGAACTCCATGGGCGGGTTCTTCCTCCCTATTTAGCCTTGGTTCCCATTCACACCAGTGCTTGTTATTGCCGTGCGCATACCTGCTCTTACTGTACCTGCTGCTTATACTATCATACCTGACCTTTGGCTTTTCTCATTGACTATTCTCTTTACTCCGATTTGGCACTGCATCGCTCTCCTGTTACCGAACCCTGGCTAGCTGACCTCCCTTTGTTGTTGTTCGTCTTGTCTGCGTTTTGTGTTTCACGTATTCAGGGAGGGTTTGTCCTCGTGGTTGTCGCCTATTACCTAGGATAGGGCCTGGCAATAGGAAGGGAAAGAGGGGGGCTTCAACTTAGGGCTCACTGTCTCTTGTGCCCCTCCCAGGGTTTAACCGTTCTGGGAATTGCTGTCTTAGCAATTCCATTACAGACCATCATTGCCAACACAACAGAATCCAAGAGAGTCCATTATTACCATCACAACAAAATCCAAGAGAGTCTACCATTACCATCAGAACAGAATCCAAGAGAGTCCATCATTACCATCACAACAAAATCGTCCACCGATGTTAATTTCAATTGCTATTTGCATGACTCTAATGTCCTGTGACTGCAAGCTCGACTCTCTATAGTTATGCCCACAAGGAACTTAATGTATTCATGAAATAGATGCCAATATAATTCTGGAGCTCTGGACAAAGTCTAATGTTCAAAGTGTCAAGGTGTCAAGTCATTTATAGACATCATTGCCAAATGTCCAAGGGTCCATATTCTCTGCCATCATGCACAGAATATAGTTTATACATACAATATAGTATACAAAAACCTCATTCAAATTTGTAAGTAGATTATATCTTGCACTTATGTAATATTGGAGACATTAAGATAGACCAGAGGAATATTCCTAGTTCTTTTGGTGGCCAATGGAAAAATAAATAAACCTTCACTTCAATGGGACTGTATAAGCAAAATAACATACAGCCTTAACTTCAAGGAAAAATGTGAAACAAAACCCTGCTCGTCCGAGCACTTACTAAACAATATAATGCTAACTATGCATGTAGCTTACAACCAACAACACAAACAAACAAAATAGCACAGTATGGTCTCATCAGACTCTCAGTATTTCAGCACAGACCCAGGCACCTCCTCTCACTCCTGGGATCTGCCCTGATGTGTAGGCTCTGCAGCATTTTATGAACCAGTAATGAGCCCATGACCCACACTGGGACTGAGGCCAACACAAGACCCACACTGGACCACACATATATCAGAAACCTGGAAATATATTATGATTCCAATACTCTGCCTGTCATCTTCTCACACCAGGAACTTAGCTTTACACAATCTAGATTGTAGACTATACAATTGTTGGAGTATAAACTATTCCCAAGCATATATTTTTTTAAAAAATTCCGTGGATGAGTAGAACAGCTCATCCAACAATGTTAGAAGATTTTATCTATCATACATGTAGAATTGAGAATGCAGCTCTGAGGCTATAACTTAGAATCAGTAAAAAAATGTGTAATGTCCACTGTGGCCACTGTCATTTCATTGATAGACAGCTAGATAGTCCTCCACTATTAGGGAAGCTAGAGTGATTAGTTATGCAGTATGACCTCCATTGAGGGAAGCTAGCATTTTTCCCACATTTGTGAGTTTTTATTTTGATTTTTGTGTACTCTGTGACCACCAATAATTTGGAATCTGATAAAAAAAAAGGTCCCCTGATGATTGGCACCTACGTGTAGGGCAGAGATCCTCAAAATTATTTCATCTACTACCCACTTTGAGACTCAATTATTTTCTAGCACTCTCTAAAATGTTTAACTTTACCACATCTTAAAAATCACAATTGCAATCATTACTTTAATTTAATTATAGCGGCCATATAAGTCGTACCCTGTTTCTGAGTTCAAACTTAGATTTTATATGATACTGTTCTAATAAGGGCAATAATACGCAACTTTATAAATAATATTTAGAAGACCCCCCAATTTTCTCTGGGCCCTTTACTGCCCCCCTTTAGGCCTCCAGCGCCCACTAGGGGCGTTATTGCCCACTTTGAGAAACACTGGTGTAGGGACTAATAGGGTCTGGTCAAGCAATAATTTGGTACTGCCCTTGTAAGGGTGGGAGTCATTGCATGGGGGTTAGGGAGAGTATTTTAGGGAAAACATAGGGGCCATTGTCTCTGCTCCTGGCTGCCCTCCCCGGTCCTTTTACTCCAAGTGTCTTAATTGAGTAAGATCCATCCATTTTTTTCTCTCTATATACTACTATAACCACAGTAGTATCATATATCAGGATGCATGTGATTTTAGGGGTATTTATTTATTTTACATCGAACTATTAAATGTTAAGTTGTATATTTTGCATCGGTACTGTATTTGTTTTTCATTATCTGATGAATTTTCTGGGAAGAAAATTCCCAGAAATAACTGGGAATAAATTCCTCTAAATAACTGGGGTGACCACATAAGTGCTCATTATTTGGCTGTATAAGTTTTCTTGGACTATCTTTAAAATAGATGCTCAATTGAAGATCTGTGGAGGGGCAACTCCCAAGACCCCTGCAGATCAGTTGATTGAAGTAGTAATGGAGCTCCTTGAGAGGCCATGTGAAGTCACCTTCATTGTTTGCATGACCTGATCACTGCTCAGACTCTTTCAAGTGAGTGGGCTGAGCAGAGATTTCAACATATTCACTATACAGATGTACGATGCTGTGTTTGATACGTAGTGAGAGGTTGCAGTAGTTACCCCAACAGCTGATCACCTGGGGGTTAAGATAACTCATCATTTATAAAGCATGGAAAACCTACCGTCACCGCCAGCATAGAGGCACAGTGTTCTTCACTATGGCACGGATCATGTCACAAGGGGGCACTGTAAGCTGTTTGTCTATTAATTATCTGTTCCCACTCCCACTATCTACCATAGAGAAAACCCCATCCACTCATTACTTTAATTAAATGTTTCATAAATTAATTAAAGAGGAGGAGGAGGACGGAGGACACTGCTAAGGATGAGCTGAGAATTATGGAGACTTATGAGAGCTCTTGCCCTGCTATCTTTGTACTGTATATTACACAGTATATACATCGTTCATTAGCAGCAAGTCAATTAGAAAAAGGTCAAAACTCCAAACTTTACAAAGAAAGATTTATTAAATTAAGAAAGTCATGGAGACAAATTATCATATAATATGTATTATTAGATAACATCCATTATATGGCTTCCCAGTAATGGTAGAGAACCTTCATGAAGGAACGCATCACCATCACTTTTTACAGAAAGTCCCTGGAGTTCTTCTGCAGAGTTTTTTTTTTTTATGTAGATTGTGAGCCCCATATAGGGATCATAATTTTAATTTTTTCTTCCTTATCAGTATGTCTTCATAGAGTGGGAGGATATCCACACAAACACAGGGAGAACATACAAACTCCTTGCATATGTTGTTCCTAGCAGGATTTGAACCCAAGACTCCAGCACTGCAAGGCTGCAGTGCTAACCACTGAGCCACCATGTTGCCCCTCCTCTATGGACTCTCTGTCCCTGTTATACTTATATGGAAGACACCAGCTTTTCTGATATATGTGGTCGGGAGCAACAGAGACACCTGATGTCACGAGCCTGGCCACTACTACTAGACAGCAGAGGTGGTCTGAAACCTAGACAAAGGGCTGTAAATACCAAAGCAATATATTTAGTTGTATCTGGTAAAAGGAGCAAATAGATATAGCAATGTATAGGGTTAAATAGTTCGATTAACATAACTTACAAGTTTATATATGGAGATGGGAATACCCCTTTAACTTGTTACATTATAATGGCCACATCTATATGAAGAATAGTGTTTTGTATAATGATGAATATGCACTTTCTAAGCAAGAATACATCTCACTGATCATAAGACATTTCTTTTGACTTCTCCCCTATAGCAAGTCAAGGAGGACTGTTCCATAAGTACTCTGCATGGAGACGGGAGTAGAGATGGATGGATGGATGGATGAAGAATATAGAAGAAAAAGAGGAAAGGAGGATTCAGGAGTAACATAGCTTTAATGTAGGAGTAGAGCCGGGACAGCTCTCTGTTAGACATTGCAGTGCAAATAAACAAAACCACCAGGATGGATTTGGAAAGATGAAGACGTACCTATCTCCATATGTCCTGGCAAGGAATGTTATCTTTTGGAATTGATTAAAGTTGAAAAACTTAAAACTTCTTTAAGGCTTTCAAAGAAGTTTCCATTCACAACCTGTTATATTGTACATAAAGGAGGGACTGCTAGTAAATCTTCATCTAAAATGAAATAGAATATATATATATATATATATATATAAAGTATATATATATAAAATTTATTTTATTTTTTAAGATTTTCCAAGTATCTGCTTCCTGGGGTTTCATTCAGTATTAATGGACACGCATATAGCAGAGATAACATTAGATCCCACTTGTAGTATTGGTATAGCTAACTGATACAGCTATGATAAAAGCACAAAAGCCTTTTCCCAGCACCCCCGCAGACTTCTCACTATGGCATATATACCATCCTGCATAAAGCGAGAGGAATTACTCTTTAATAATAATTTCCCTTTAAGCAATGCCTGGAGACTCTTTACTTCAAGCACTTGTATTTGTGCGGAGCTGAGCCATATACACACAGGGGTCCTGGGCATGAACATGAGGAAGTATATGACGTATATCATCTTATTTACACTATTATTTTACTGGTAATAAGAAATGTATATCTATATTAAATGTACAATATACTGTATATAAAACCTCAATGGCTGTCTCCAATTTACGCCCATACAATTTAATTAAGGAACAAATAAATATTGGAAGTCTCAGGATCTGCAGAATGTCACTGCCGCGTGTTCTGCGTCTGATTTAGCGTCAAGATCGAGCAAGACTCCTATTTTTTCAACATTCATCTTCAGTCTCTGCCTCTCATTGAATACAATAGGAGGTAGAACCGGACAGAATGATATTAGTTATTCTACATATTTACACTAATACGGCATAGATTTCAGTTCTAGGGCACAGGAATATGTCAGAATTGTTAAGAAGCCTCTTCATAGCCCAGATGCTTCTCCCACCAGCAGGGGAATTGATTAAACTGGCATAGGAAATACTATTTCTTAATAAATTCTAAGATCTTGTTGCAACCCAATAAGCATCCATTATGTGCTTTAGCATATTACACCATTAGTGTTGTACGGCAAAGTACATGCTTTGTGTGGGGACAAAACAATATTGTAATGTCTCTGCCTGTTCGGGTCTCTATGACACCTTTCGCTCACATGTTCAGTTATGATTCTTCGCTTTAGGTTCTTGTTGCGCTGTCTGATACTGCTCTATTCTCTAATCTCTATAATTGATTTTCCACCACACCTACCTCTTACTCCTTTGTTTTTCTCTGCCCCTCAAATAGTTAATCTTAGCCTCTGCCAATCAAGTCTGGGGCAGGTTCTAGACTTCCTATAAACAGGTCATTAGACTACACAGGTTTGCTGGCTATCATGACTTGTCCTTGCTACTACTTGCTCTGACTGTATTGTACTTACTGACTTCTGACTTTCGGCATTTCTTATGACTACTCTTTTGAATTTTGATTGGGTACTGCTTTGTCTCTCTGGCTTTGACCCTTGGTTTGCTGACTCCTCTTCCGTATCATGTTGTCTTGTCCGTGTTTAAATTTATTCAGAGAAGGGATCGCCGCCCAGTTGTCGTCTATTGCCTAGGGCAGTTCAGGCAAGTAGGCAGGGACAGGGGCTGGGTTGAGTTTAGGACTCACTGTCTCTGTCTTTCCCTTCTTCCCTTGTTTTAGCAGCAGCATTGGGGAATTGCTCAACTAGCAATCCCCTTACAAATATTCAGTGTTTTGAAACAAAGTTCAATTGATGTGTTTGAGAGGAGCACAGAACAGCTGAAGAGTAGGGCAATGGAGGAAGGTAGCCTTGCACAAGTCTTTTGTTGCCAGCCACCATTGGAGATTGTACATAACTAGAAAGACCTGCAGCCAATTATTAACCGAAATTTTTAGCCCCAATTCCTTTTCTCGAGCTCTCACAAAGCCTGGTCCATAAGTTTTTTCTCGTCCTATAAAATAACGTGTGCGAAATTCTACATTACACTACATGTGCTGGTGGTGAGTCAGTAGAAACAAGCCCTTCTAAGGGTGTGGGAGAGCAAGAGTCAATGGTTTGCTTATCGGAGGAATAGAGGTAAGATCGTAATCATATGTACGCTAGCCAAGAGAGGTGATAGGTATGTGGTTTACCATTATAACAAATGTGAACAGTCTTATAATATACATTGTAGATGGGCAATTACTTCTTGTTCAGTCGACAAAATATCTGACTCCGCCGAGTATAGGTGAAGGTAATGCTTCAATTTAGCCTTTCCTTTTAAACAAAGATAAAAACTAGAGAGGTGATTCGGCGCTCTCATCTCTGGGATGTGTGGGGAAGTAGGACATCATTTAAGCATGCCTTGACAAGCCAAGAAATGGGGGATTTAATTGGAAAATATCAATCTTCGTCTACTAAAATGCTTTTGAGGAGCCCTAAACACCAGGGCTTTTGAATGCAGATAGATCTTATGAAGAACATTTGTCTGGATAAGAAATACATCATAATTACCTGCTCAGCCGTTCCACCTCACCATCCAAACCTGGGATCAAGCACCGTGTGACAGGGTATTCTTTAAACAGGGCTACCGATAATAAATGTCACATTTGTAAGTCGATATGTCGGCTTGCCAATATTTATTTGGTCCATGCTGGCAAGGGCCTTTCTTTCTCACTTTGTTATCTCTTCTAATTTCCTTTCATGTCAGGTTCATTTGCAGCTTTGTATGAAAACACTCGAGTGTTAAGAATAAATTGATGTAGCTGGTGACCTCATTCTAGGATCCCTGATGACATCAGCTACGGAGAGCAACATATAGACACTATTAACCTCTTAAAGGATACAAACTTAAAGGGAGTGTGTCACCAGGGTGAAGTATATTAAACCAGAAGCACAAGTACATTAGGGTCAGCTGATTGTAATGCATTTAACCATAAATTCATGCCTCCATTGAAGAGAGATCATTTTTTCAGACTATGCAAATGACTCATCTACTACTCTAAGTGCCGCTATGTTGCAACAAACTCAGTGTCATAAGTACAGCCATAATGGGTGCTACAGGGCCTGCCACCTTGTGAAGACCAGTGACCTCTACTACTTTTTTTGGAGTAATCTCAGTAGGTAATGGGTCCTATTTACTTACCGATCTCTATTCCTGCTCACAGCCATCTGCGTTACCCTTTCTGCCCTACAAAGTACTCCATGAGTCTCAATGATGTGATATGGTATGCATGAAGTATAATGATTGTAGGTCTAGGGGAGATGAGTTAATATAAAAAAACAATATTACTTACCTCTCCTGTGCTCTGGTCCAACTCCATGCTGTCTTTGGGCTTCTGTATTGACATCATGATGTAACATGGGTCAGGCCGATAAAACAGTGCATAACGATGTAGATGTAACCCACATCTGTGACATCATTAAAGAGGGATGAAAACAGCAGGGAGCTGCTTTGGAGTCCAGGAGGAGTGGGTAGCTTTTTTTTTTTATGTTTGTCACCTCCCCAAATTAAGAGAATTTACATAGTAAACATGTCTTTATGTAGCAACGTTATTCCAAAAATAGGTAGTGGTCAAAAATCACAGATCCCATAGATTCAAAGAAGTAAAGATGTTGGTGTACCTACAGCATGCCCATGCTTGTCAAAACACCACTCCTTAAAGAGTAGCTTTCATTTAATTTATTTTGTAACATTGTGTAGGGGAAGGGGTGGGTAATATATGTCCTAATTAGAGATGAGCGAACACTATTCGAAACAGCCGTTTCGAATACCACGTTCCCATAGAAATGAATGGACGTAGCCGGCACGCGGGGGGTTAAGCGGCCGGCCACTGGCAAAGTCTGTGTGCCGGCCGCTTTCATTAATTTCTATGGGAGCGTGCAATTCAAAACGGCTGTTTAGAATAGCGTTCGCTCATCTCTAGTCCTAATATATTTTATGAAGAATTTTATTAACTATTATTACTCTTAGTTACCTCTACCTTCCACAGCGAGTCCAACCTTTCAAAAGCCTTATTTTTTTATTTTTTCTGTTCACAGAGCTGTATGGACACTTCATCTTTGGAGGATAGGTTGTAATTCATATTGCCACCATTTAATATTCCATACAAAAAAAAATCAGAATGGGGAGGAATTTTCACATACACTATACAACAGTGACATATTTTCTGGGATTGTATGATCATACTTTGAAGAGTATAAATGCATTTTCATTAGGTAATTTTTACATCTAATCTAACATTTATTTTGGTGTTCCTGCTTCTAACATACTATAAGCACCGATCTCTAACCAGCACTGCCTATCTATCTCTGCCCAGCATGCTCCCACCAGCTACATAGTCAATGGGCAGAAAGCCATGCCAGGCAATATTAAACATGAAGACTATCAGATCCCAGTGTATGGTGGCCACAAGTGAAAACAGGTGCTCTGGCAAATGAAGTTCTGCACCTGCAGCACCAAACAGCTCATTTACATTTGTATTAAAAGTTGATTTTCTCAGCAGCAACATTGCACCTTTTTTTTTCTTTTCAAACATACATTGTGAGCTCCATATAGGAATCACAATGTACATTATTTTTTGTCCTGTCAGTATGTCTTTGAAGAATGGGAGGAAATCAATGCAAGCACGGTGAGAACATACAAACTTCTTGCATTTATTCCTGGTGGTGGTCAAACCCAGGGGTCCAGTGCTGAAAGGCTGCAGTGCTAACCACTGAACCACCGTGTGGCCCCTAGCAAGATCGCACTTTGACACAAGAAAGATAGGGGCACTATACCACGATCCACCCCTATGACACCATATAAGTGAGTTAGATTTGATTTTGGTAGACTCCATGTAAGCCCATCCTGATCTATGCAGGAACACCTATAAAAGCTTCCACTCAGAGAAGACGGGGCCACACAGCGCATGTGCTGCTACCGACCCAGTCACGTGATCACAGAGAACTATGATGAAATATATTCCATTTAGACAAGTGTAAAAAATCTAATGCTCGGAATGCTAAAATAATACTGTGACATATATATGTGAGTATAAATTATGTGAATAAATGTAAAGGTGTGCAGAAGGGTTCAGCGCACACTCAGCTCTGCTACATCTCCGGTGTAGCACTGCTACATCTCGGCATAGGAATGCATAGACCAGCGTTGATTGGCCGAATGCCATACAGAGTACAGCATTCGGCCAATCAACGCTGGTTCTGCCGGAGAAGGCGGAGTCTAAGATTGGTCCACAGCAGTCTCCATTCTGGTCCGATCTTAGACTCCGTCTCCTCACAGATGAGACTCCAGCAGAACCAGCGTTGATTGGCCGAATGCTGTACTCTGTATGGCATTCGGCCAATCAACGCTGGTCAATGCATTCCTATGGGAAATCCCAACCAAATAGGGCCCCAAAGAGCTGTGTGAGTAACATTTCCACCTAGGTAAAAAAAAAAAGCCTCTGATTGATTTCAATGGGTAGCATGCCTATATCAGCACCCATTGAAATCAATGGGCTCTGTTTTGAAGCGCCGCGCTCAGACACTTGTATGCATGTCTAAAAGCGCACTACGCCGTGTGAAGGCACTCTGAAGGCAATGAAAGGCAAACACACAAAATAAAAAAAAAACATAGAAAAGAAAACTGAACCAATAAAATTTGTGACCACTATCCTATTCTAAGAAGAACATAATGCCATCATGTAAACCATGTGGAGATACTGTATTAAGGACAGACCATATAGTCTCTTTGCTGAGTCCTCTCCTAATACCTAAACTGATTTATCTATACAATGAACACTAAGATCTCTCGGATCACATAAATAATCCTGAAAATGTTTTGGTTTGGGCTGTAATTTGAACAGATGGAATCAAGGTGCAGGAAACGGGTGTGGTGATTCAATCAATTACTGAGATAGAGCAGTGTCCACACAGTGCAACGAAAAACACTAATCAACTAATCAAACTGGACACGCTTCCTGCACCGCAGCGTGTGAGCAGAAGGTGGCGCAGAGACCCGAACAGGCAGAGGTGTTACAATGGGCATGCAGCACAATAAATTACCCCAGATGTATAACAATGAATATAATGAACAATATATATATTTGGAATTCCAAAACTCAGACGATATTTGTATATATCTACGAGCCGTACAATTGCCACACTGTAGATCATTGTGGCCAGATATTGTCCGCACAATAATGCCTTTGTACTGGGGAAGAAAATTCTGTGGTCACATATTTCTAGTCAGACTATGGTGCACACGGATACTGAACACGCATACAAAGATTTTAATAGAAACAAGCAGTTCCCCGGCTCCTCGATCGAATACTACGGTATTCGAAATACTCGTACTCGATCGAGTACCACTCGCTATTCGAATGTAAAAGTTTGATGCAGAACCAGCATTGATTGACCGAAAGCTATACAGTCGGCCAATCAACGCTGGTTTTTCTCCTACCTTTAGAAGTCTTCTCCATGCAGCTTCCCCGCGGCGTCTTCTGGCTCTTCATTCACTCTGCCAGGCATCGGGCCTGGGCAGAGCCGACTGTGCATGCCCGCTTATAGTGCGGGCATGCACAGTCGGCTCTGTCCAGGCTCGATGCCTGGCAGAGTGAATTCAGAGCCGGAAGATGCCGTGGGGACACTGCAAGGAGGAGACTTCTTGGAAGATCCAGCCCGACCCTCACTCGTGGACTTGGTAAGTATAAGTTGATTGAATGTTGCCTACCCCTGAAACGAGCATTTCCCCCCCCCCCATAGACTATGTGTTATATATATTTTCTGGTCGTATACTGTATTAGTTTACCTTGTTTTATGCATTCGCTACTCTGCCTTTAATTGGGTTATACCATTTAAGCTGTTTAACGCCGGCGAGTGGTACATCCCACAGAACTGCCTAGTTTATTTAAGCCACTCCCATCCCCCTCAGCTCATTATGAATTATTAGTTATCTGCTGTTCAGTTTAGAGAGTACAGTAGATGTTGCCAGTGGCAAAAAGCCTTTAAACAGACCCATACATGCCAACTCTCTCAAAAAGCCAGGAGGTTTCCTCAAAAAAGGATGTCTGCCTGGTATACTGGAAGAGTAGGTGAATCATCCAGTCCCAGCAGAATGCTCCCGTATCCACCAAGCTCCAGGTCCTATTATCACAACATGGTCATGCCACAACGAAGATTTAACTGGCACATTTGGTGTCCATGTCTCAAAAAGGGGACTTGTCAAACCCACCAGAAGAGGTAGAGCTTTAGTAAAAGTAATCCTAGATAGATTAATATTTTTTCCAATTGAGTGAACTGGAATTTCACAAGGTGAGTCCTGTTCTGGAGCCCCTACCGTGCGAAACAAAGTAGATTATGTGAAATAGTGCCACTCCTGCCATTGGCCACTAAGTGGATGGTGTGAAAGAGAATGAGCCGCCATGTTTGACTGGAGGTGTAACTGTTTTTGCTTGAAGAAAAAAGTTCTGTGAACTAAACAGGTCTTTGGCTACATTATTGCCTGTAACATCAAGGGCACCTCCCACTTAACACCATCCATGATCCAGGAAGGGAGTGTGTCTAATCGTAATTACCATGACTGTACGACACTCATCAATGCACTGCCATGGGCCTATAGGAGGTTTGGAAGGATTGAGACAGCGGCCATCATGTCCAGACCTTTACAGAGGTCCATATATCAGATCCACTGTCATGGGCCTAAATCTTGCCTCACCAAACTGCCAAGCCTGACAAGTTGTATAGATAGATCCTAAGAGGTCCTAAGAAATCCAAGAGCGAATAGAAAATTAGGTCACTTAGAAGCCCATACTGGTTCATTACAATGTCACCTCCTACTTTCATTGATGACATCCTCATATTGTAGGACTGTCCATCTTCTCTTGGATGATACGTGATCGTGCATCTGGAGGACATTCTGGGCGTCTTCACAACATGACCATCTATCATACAGTACATACTATAGACTAGACCTACCATGCTATAATACTGTACATGTACAATATGGTCTTTACGGCACCGAAAATATTTCCTGTTTTTCTCGAATGGTTTAGAACTTAAATACCATGAAAACCGGTCGGATTTTAGGACTCTCAGACTGACATCTCTCTTATTGCTATGTAGAATTTAATTTTGGCAAAGAGCAGAGGGAAAATTCTATTTTAATGTGAAATTGCATGTGTTCTTGGTCCAGGCTTTTCCTGGTATTTGCACTGTGGGTTCCTCATTCAATTCTGTCTCACAGTATTTCTCAAGCTGGCGTCTCAGGGATAATTCCAGGATATGAGGCTCATGGTCCCATGCAGGGTGAAAGTATTAATGGCTTTCATATTTTTTATGACAACCCCAATATTATTTGACCCAGTCACTGCAGAAAGAAATAGACTGCATAAATCTTATTTATGCCACCTCAGCACTTTGTGTCAGCTTTAGCGTAATAGTTTTAAGTACACTTTGAGTCAGCACCTGTGGAGGAGACGGACTGGCATGGAGACGGGGGGTCGAGTTCTTAGGAATAAGATGTAATTTCTAATAAGATGTGAATGTCCCACAGACAAATGGAAAATACCAAGTGTCCCATCTGATAAAATAGATAGACTACAATATTAAATATATTGATACTGAACACAAGGTATCTATTAGAGAGTAGTACGTTTTCATCTTTAGGAAAAAAGTTGTCAGATTTCAAGGTTTTCTGTGGAAAACATATACTGTATATTGAAAGTGAGTAGTTTGTTATCGTAAACGTTTTTTTTGGCCCGAAATGGATATTTCATACTGATAATCTATTGTTATGAACAACTGAGCTTTCGTTGTGTGATGTGTTGTGTGATATCACACTGCATCAAGTTATCAGTGTCAGTTAAACTTTGCTACATTGGTATATGTATATTTGTACTGGAGGACCTATGGGCCACATTGGTTTATGACCCCCTAGGTGTGGATGTTGTAAGAAAGTGTTGCATATTCTCCATTGTGGGTCTATATATTTGGCCATTTTTCCACCTCTGGGACTTGTCAAGTACAGTTAGTATCAAGAATTGCTTTGATATTTGACCAATGGAGAGTGTTGCAGCCTTAAAGGGGTATTCCCACGTCGCATACTCACCAGTCTTCACTGCTGTAAAATCTTCTTTCTTCCTGGTTTCTTGCGTCATTTGGTGGGCGGGGTTTCACATGCAACCTGACGTTTAGCTCTGCCCTCAAATTAACGTATAGCTCCGCCCACCACATAGTGTGATCCTATGTGGCGGCTGAAGGGCCTGTGATGCCATCAAAGGTCCTCAAAAAACACTATATGCACAATATTGGACTATGAAGTACAGGCAGGAGCAACTCCATTCTGTGTTACATACAGAGACTGCCTGTCTCTGCCATAATGAACACAACTGAATTAGCTAGCCTGATAACTGGGAGAACAGAAGACATTCAGAAATGAAAGCAGCTCCTCTCCCCTATCTGAGAGCAGGAAGCTAGGTCACGTGGTATAGACACAGGAATAGCTAGATACACAGGCTCGCTCCCCTGCACTTAGCCACTCCTCCCTCCCCCCTGAGAGCAGGCAGCTACATCACTTGACTTTTGAGCAGATAAGTCAAAGGCTGTGTCAACAAAGAAATGAATAAAGTAAGATAGTGGACAAACAAAGCAGTTTTGCTGAAGTAGTGTATTTAGGAAAAGTCTTAAATCCACATTAACAAGCAGTATAGATAGGATCCTTGTGGTGGAACAACCCCTTTAACAGGCCTGGTATGTAGGAGTAGAGTTGGGTCCTCAGAACAGGCCAGGCAATGTGAAGGGTAACTCACCATACTGTCATCTTGACCTGCATACAGCCTGTGGCCTTACATGGGACTGTCAGTTTGAGGATGTCCCTTGAGGTATCCATGGAGGATTGACATAGTTGAGAGAGAGACTGAACAAGAGTTAAACCCTGGGATTTCTTACTATTTGTGATGAGACACTCTAGGTGCCCTTCCACATTCAGTTACCTGAGTATCTCAAAGAGCCTGTTGTATTTGCCAATATTACAACAATATCCTGTGTGGTCACAAATGATAAAGACCTACAGATAGATAGGTTAATGTCAGCCAAATCAGTGTTTTCCCCTTGTGAATTGATGCCTCTGTTGCCAAGATTTTTCTATTTTTAGCAATATACAAATGTACTCTTTGGAGCAGTAAGGGCATTGATCCTTACATCATAGGAGGAACCGACTCATTGCCCCAAAGAGATTGTTCTCATATTGACAAAAATTGTAATATGTTGGCAACAGAGGGCCCCAATTCACTAGGGTAAATCACTGTTTGATATATGTGACCCTAACCTATCTATCTGTGGGTGGAGTTGATATGCTGGGTTATGGTGACAGACTCTTTTTGAGAGGTTTTAGGGGACAGAAAATTTAGAGCCTTAGAATAGGACTGGCAAGGGACTTTGGCAGAACAAAAGGTTGCTGTATACTTCTACATATGTCCAGGCATGGCAGCTCATCTTTATAGACATCTTTGTATAGTAGTGTAACTATTGAAGCATCCAGCCATACCAATGGCTGAGCTACTAGGCCTGGATAGAAACATAGCTTCCAGCTCCTGGGCCACAATGCAAAATATATAACTGGACTTCATGTCCTATCTATAATAATGGTGTCTTCCTATGTTGTAGAAGGGACGTTAGGCCCCCTGAAGCTGGAGGGCCCATTAACAATTACCACCTTCCCACCCCTAGAGTTACACGTCTGTGCCTAGATAACCAAGGACCTCTTTGCACGCCGACACCCTTCATTCAGATGATTAATATAATTGCTGGGGGTCAATACCCACTTGTCAACACCGAGAATCTATCCTAACTAGAGATGAGCGAACACTAAAATGTTCGAGGTTCGAAATTCGATTCGAACAGCCGCTCAATGTTCGTGTGTTCGAACGGGTTTCGAACCCCATTATAGTCTATGGGGAACAGATACTCGTTAAGGGGGAAACCCAAATCCGTGTCTGGAGGGTCACCAAGTCCACTATGACACCCCAGGAAATGATGCCAACACCTCTGGAATGACACTGGGACAGCAGGGGAAGCATGCCTGGGGGCATCTAACACACCAAAGACCCTCTATTACCCCAACATCACTGCCTAACAACTACACACTTTCCACATTCAAAAAAACCTCTATCAAAGTGGGAAAATACCTGGAAACCTTCTTTACTCCCCAAATGGATGGACACAAACCCCAATTTAAGCTCAACAAACAGTAACAACCACCCCTTTAAATCACGTTCCCCATGACAACCACAAATGGAATAGGCAATGGGAATTCCAAAAGCCCTCACCCTTAACTGTCATTTTGAGTGTGTGTGTGTGT